>NW_004524615.1:15626786-15677799 GCF_000260255.1 Octodon degus
AAAGAAAAAAAAAGAGGGGCATTGCATAGAGAAAGGTTGGATTTATTAGCAAGGCAAGGAGATTGAACCCTAACCTTTGGTGAATGTAGATTAATCATCCAAATTGTGGTATTTGGGCACTAGGAGTGGAAAGGTAGTGGTAGCACCCAGAAGAATAAAAATAGCAAGTAGAGGGACTTATCTACCCACAGTCTCCATGAACAAGAAAGAAAAAGAGAAGTCAGGTGGTTTTGTTCTCTCTACATGTCCCCTTGAGAAGGGCAGATAGGGGCTTCTAGAGGCACTAGGGCAACTTCCCTCATAAGGGGATCCAGGCCACAGCTACTAATGTAAGGGAAAGAGCAGAATATGAGTCCTAATAATAAAATTTGCATTAAAACTAGCTCTACCACTTTATTCTAAAAACAATTATTCATTTTTCTGTTTGGCATAAGCAGAAAATAATCTCTTCCTGTTACCCATGTTGAGGAGGACTTCTGACCTCCTGGGAAGATGGACATGAAGGATCCAGCAACACTGCACCCATCCTTTCACAGTACTATGCTCATTGAGACACAACAGAAGAGCTCTTTCTAAGCATACATCAACTAAGAATAATCCATCAAGCTTCTGCAGGTGACATGCTAACAACATGTGAAGAAGAAAATAACTCAAACTTTCAATTGCAGTAATCAAACAGTGGTAAGATTTATGGGACAAGAAAGTGTATAAGAAATCTCAGTTCAATTGCATCAATTAACTTTTTCATGCCAGAAAGAGCTAGCCATGTACCAAATACTTCCAAAGAAGGCACAGACAAGGCAGAAAAACAAAATAAGAGTATAACTTAAGTAAGTGTTAAATTGTTGGGGAGGAGTCAGAAGGAAGCATGATCCTAATCAAATGGAAGATATATGTTTGTTCATACATCTGATTCCCTGAGCAAGGAGGATATTTGGGGAAAACACTATAGAAGGGATTATTAACAAGCACTAACTTTGATTCACATTGCGATTGACTCAGTCTTCTTGGCAGAAGGCAATAAGTGAGTGATAACAAAGTTTTCTGGGAGGTTCTTTGAGGTGCATCTATGACACAAGTGGCTAGAACTGGGAGATATGGTCATGAAAACAAAATGAGCATAGATATCATGACCGTGGCTTCACTGAAGATTTTAACACAGGGCAGGGGCCAGCAGAGGCCATTGCAGATAACTGCCTAGCAGGAAGTTCTGCCAATAGTTAGCACCAGCCTGGTGAGGCCCATATGTGTACAAGGATGCAAGCTCTGGGAGGAGGTAGGTGGTGACAGGTGATCAATTTACCAAAGCTGAAAAAAATAAAAAATATAAATAATTTAAAAAGCAAGCACTAAATCTGATGAAAAGCAAATAAGCAAATATTATGCACAGAAAAAATTTTACCAAAGCTGTCACATTTAGGAGCAGACAACTGAGAACCCTACTTTCCCTCAAACGCCTCTCAGAAACCCAAGTGTCTTCTCTGTCCTGACTGCTTTATGCATGTTAATGCCAAAGTTGAAAAGTCATTGTACCATATATGAGGATAACTGCTTCCTCCATTTCAAAACAACGCAATTCTCTACTGCCCCTACTCTTCCACTCACGGCAGTCTGAAATGTGTCCCTGAGTCCCTCCGACCTGCCACAGATTACTAAAACAATGACCAGGGAAAGAGATAACAGATGGTATACATATGGCTTTGGGAACAACTTTCAGCAACGGTCACTTTTCTTTTTTTAATGCTTTTCAAAATGCGTTTAGCTAGCAAAAAATAATGGAACAATTCCCTCAAATAAATGCAGTCTCCCTCGAATTTAATTAGCTAAAGTATGATATTGAGATGAACATGGGGGTTCTTTGGCACCGCTCCAAGAAAGTAAATTATGCTAAGAACTATCTTAGACCAGAGAGTGTCCCAGCCCAAATATCAGGAAGTCATTACGGTAAGCATTCAGAATGATGCACGAACACTTGCAAGTCATACACTCATGTTCCATATACACAACAGCAGTAGAGAGCTTTACATGGTTCTCCAAGAAGAGGTCACTCAGGATGTCCAGGTGTGGTTCAATGCTGATTTCTGAGATAGCAAATAGCACAGTATGCTACAATATTTAAAGCAGCATAACCTAGCTGTGACTATGCAATAATAAAAATAGAGCATGGGGTTATCAACAAGTCTGCTGTGAAAAGACCTATATTTAATGCATTACCACTGTAGGTATTCTGGGCACTTCTATCTATAGACCAGATGATACAGAGATTCTAATAAAATACGCCTCTCCAATGACATCATACCCATGAAATACAATTGTTTGCTGCTTGGAAAGACAGAATCTGTAACCATGTCATTTAAATAACCTAAGCATTTTCAGCCCTGTAATATACATATTAATATTTTAAATGCTTTCTTAGCCTGGTCAATGCAAAATAGCCATCTCATAAATTTTTCAGTATTGTAATACTATTTTCATTTTAATCATCTTAATATCCCTACAGTTCTGCCCTGCATATTTGTTTTTATTTATGACCCATAAAAGGATATTGAAAATACTCACTTACAATTGAACACCTTGCTTCTCATTACCCTTCAGATTGTGGTTCATTCTACGAGGTCTGGATTAGTGTACACATGTTCTCTTTTCTTCTTGAAGTTTCTACCATTAAGCAGCATATTCCAGATACCCTCCTGCTGCCACATAACCTAAAGAATCACGCAATTCTTCTAGAGTTAAGGTGCTATGTCCAACCCAGTTATAATGATTTTCTGTTTAATTATGCACAGTTACTATCAAATCTGAACTATTTAAAAAGTATAACTCAGAAATCTGGTGTCTTTGCTTATAAGTGTTGCCTATATAAAGAAAGAACTCCCTGTCAGAAATGTGAGGTGTTTGTCCCTCTATGAGGCTATTTAATGTGTCTCTGTGTTTCCTTAATAGGGAAAGGAAGCATGAGAGCGGAGTATGAGAGGAAATGTTGGACGGAGCTAATTCACTTTGAATAACAAAATAGACTGAAATTTATTTTGACATGTAAGAAGGAAGGGGCAGGAGTGGGGAAGAGGAAAAGAAAGAAGAAATATTGGCTGTTTTTAAAGGATAGTGCTAGCTAATGTGGTATGATATAGATATATTTTTCCCCCAAATGTCAACAAAATCTCCACTCAATATACAAAAATGAAGAAGAACATGTGTGAGGATTGATTCACTGAGTTAATATATGAAAAACTGTTCTCACCAGTGCCTGGCACTTGGCAAATCCTTAAAGGCTTTTAGCTTTTATTATGATCCCTATTATTTACCATTTACAACCTTGCTGAGAGAAAGAGACATAATATTATAACGCACTTATGCAGTGCTATTAAAAATGATGAGTTTTTCGGAAAACAGAAAATATTGGGAAATTCTTCACCAGAATAAGTGTGAAAGGTACTACAGTTAAGCGCAGGAATCAGTTCTAAGTTTCCTAGTTGTGAGTCAAACATAAAAATGCAATGACTTTCCCTTTGTTCTCTACTAATCTGAGAGAGACAATATATGTTTGGATAGATAGAAAAATATTCCTGGCATAAAATCTCATGAGTTTATTGTGTGCCTTGAGGATTAAGAACAGGTAGTTAACGTGAAGAGTCATTTACTAATGGTAGCTTGTTCCTCAAGTAATCATTTTGCTGTAAAAAAGGCTGGGTAAAAGCCGAAGATTTCACATTAAATCATAACTTCAAAGGCTGTTTTTGGAGACAAAGGATAATAGATACAGAATTGCTATTTCCTCTTATGTCAATAATATAAAAAGTATACCTTAAGGAATGCAAAGAAATTATTTTTTAAAACATGTTCACTGTAATATTCATTTTTCTTCACAAAGATTTCAGAATATCACCTATGTAAGAACACTTTCTACTCAGTAAATAAGGCAAGCATCCCCAAGGAACAAAACACTATCATACTTACCTCCTGCTGAGCAGCGTAATGATAATTTGGTCAATGATGGACCACATATAGAGGGTGGCCCCAGAAGCGTATCAGCTTATTGACATCATAGTCATCTTAGTTTGTCTCAAAACTTATTCTCCTCATTAAATGATGCATGAATGTATTATCATTGTGCACACATTCTTGAAATGTACACGTGTGTAAAAGGACTATATGTACATTTCCCCAAGAAGTGAAAAACAAAATGTTTTTCAAGGTTCTCAGTTTTGGGTGATCCTAACGACATGCTTATATGAACTAAAAGAAGGGCTAGAAGAATGAAGTGAAAGTATTGAAAGTGATAACAGATGCCATATTATTAATTTCATTTCATTTTACTTATTTTAAGAGAAATTACCATATTGATGGTGTTGCTCATGCACCACATAAAAAAAAATTATCTGATTAACAAAAGGTCTCATGGTCCAGTTCTACCCACCAGGTGTCTTTTCCTAATCTTTATCAATAACCAACCACTTGATGGAAACAAAGCTAAAGAGCAACAGTAGCTCAACCTTTTTTTTTTATGTATTTGGTACAGGGTCTCACTATGCAGCTCAGACTCGTAGCGATCCTCCTGTTTTCAGCCTCCCCAGCACTGGGATTACAGGTGTGGGCCACCACACCCAGTCTCAGTGGCCTGTTCAGCACACCCAGGGGTAGAGCTGGCACAGCATGTGGTGCCAGGGATCGAACCCTGGTCCCTGAGCTTGCTTAAGCTGGCACTTAGTCTGCTGAGCTATCTCACCAGTCTTTAGCATTTGAAAATGCAAGACAATGTTACCAACAAATCTTCAGTCAGAAGTTATGGCATAAGTCAACAGGGAATGATGAATTAATTTACAGTTGAGCTGTCAGGAATTCACTGCTCTTGCTAAAATACCTTGGTATACAAATAACAACACATGATTTAAGTAACACTGTAGAGTATATATCATTAATAATTTAAAAATTTCATCTTACAAGCATCCTAAGAGGCATCAGTTTTCAATTTGAGGAGAAAATTCTTAGCATATTAAAGTACAACAGTGGAATATATAATTAATGTTTCTAGCCAGGTAGAACTATAGCACAGAAGAAAATATAAATAGCAAAACTGTCCTTTCTTACCTGTACATAGGAGAGAAGTCAAGTCCATGGGATCCATACACATGCACAGAGAGAAAGCCAAAAGAAGAGAGAAAAGAAACAAAGGATCATTTGGGGTAGAACTAACATAGGAATCGCAATAAAAATGAAACAGTTTGCAAAGAAAACTATTCTCCTTCCAGAAAGAAAGCTTCTGAATATGTGAGTCCATTCAGGTACATAAAATTTTTGCTAGGTAAACTTGAGTTACTTTGTGTGTCATGTGGCTGACCACTCACACTGGTCACTCTATGTGGTACATAGCTGCTTCTGTGAGGGACATGTGCAAAAAGTCCCCGATTTTAAACAAAATTTAAACCCACAATCATGTTCTAACCCAGGTCAAAAAGAGTACGGGCCAAGCATGCATCAGTGTGGCCCAGGATCTGTTTCTTTTTTCCACTTTGTTTATATTTTGATTACAGCCAATAAGTTAGCAGGCAATGCTAGGAGCCACGGCACGCTGATGCCAATCACGCTGTGGGCCCTGTAATCAAGTCTAATATTTTAACAAATGTGCCATTCATGTCACATAAATGGGTAGAAGTGAAGATAATCATTGAGTGATGAATTTTAAATTTCCCACTTGACGCCACTGACACCAAATGAATATCAGTCCTTGTTAAAATTCAAGTTTTTCACTTGCAAAGATAAGACATTGAGAGATGAAATTTCATCACACAACGTTTTCTACAGTTTTTAGTATATTTCACTGTAAATCTTCTAAGGGAAAGGGGCACACTCCCACCCCAGGTGAGTAGCATCTCCATATGTCATGACATGAAAACTTCAAGTAACCCTCTGTAAATTTCATCTTTCAAAACAGCTATTAGGTTATTTCTGGCTCTTGGTAAACAACATTGCTCTTTTGGCATTTTCTTGTGTCTTCCACTGTCTTAAAATTCAATTTTTGGTAGGAGAAGAACAGAAAAACGCACACAAAGAAGTCAGAATTTATTTTCATGTCTGTGTTAAAAAAACAACACCACAACTACAGTATATGTGAGATATTTCATAATGAACTGATCATAAATGAACAGGATGCAATTCCAATTCACCTTCTGTAGATCCTTCCCAAATAATGTTTTATCTTTGGCATTTTCTGCCACTTTATTATTTTATCCAACCTTTATTAGAGGCAGCATTCCCTAAACTGAATATTCTTCCCATTTCTCAAGTTGACCGAGTGGTATTTTTATTAGTGAATACTACTGCTCATCCCAGCCTACTGCTTTTACAGATGAGGATAAAATGGGTCAGAACAAAGCTGTTCTAATTTCAAACTCCCCCATCACTGATTTAATTATGCTATCCATCCAATCTATCTATAATTCAGGAGCTTCCTCTACATAGCAAATGGACAGGTTGGTACCATATAGAGAATTAATAAGTAATTGACTAGACACGACACCAAAGGCATGATTCACAAAGAATTGATAAGCTAGACTTCATTCAAGTTAAAATGTCTTCTGTGAAAAGAGATCTCTGAAGAAAACAAAGACAAGCTATATAGTGGCAAAATCCAATACAGGGTTGTTACTCAAAATATATAAAGAAATTTTCAACTCATGTATTAAAAAAACTCAATGCTGTGGGGAGATGGCTCAGTAGAATAAGTGCTTGCCTGGCAAGCGCAAAGGCCTGAGTTCAATCCCCAGTTCTGAAAAAAAAACAAACCTTTAAAAAACTCAATCCAAAATTAGAACCAAGACCTTAACATACACTTGACCCAAGGAGACATACAGATGGAAAATAAGCATATGAAATGATGCTCTACATCATATGTCACCCAGGACATGCAAACCTAAGTAACAATGCTAAATACCTGGCAGAATGGCCAAAATTCAGAATACTTATATTACCAAATGCTAGTGAGGAAGCAGAGCAATGCTAATTCTCATTCATTGCCAGTGGAAATGTAAAATGATACAGACATTTTGCTTTATTCTTTATGTTTGTTTTTGAAGCAACATTTTGCTGTGTAGCCCAGGCTCAAATCCACTATGGAGTCCAGGCTTGAGCTTGTGACAAACCTCATGCCTCAACTTTCCTAGTGCTGGGATTACAGGAATGCATGACCATGCTCAGCTGGTAGAGCCATTTTGTGGACAATTAGGTATTTTCTGATAAAATAAACTGATATTGTATTATCTAGGCATAACACTCCTTGGTATTCATCTTAATAAGCTGAAAACTTACATTCACATGAAAACCTGCATGAACATGTTCATTGTGGTTTTAATCATAATTGCCAAACTGCAAATGGTCAAGATGTTCTTCCACTGATGAATGGATTAAGACACTGTGGTACAATCAAATGTGAAATATTGTTCAACACTAAAAAGAAATTAGAAACCCTGCTATAAAGACACACACAAAAACCTTAAATGCATGTTAATAAGTGTAAGAAGCATTTTGAAAGGCTATATATTATGAATGGAGCTATATGACATTCTGGAATAGTTAAAAATATAGATACAACCAAAGATCAGTGATTTCCTGGAGCTGGTAATAGACTGGCATGAATAGAAGGAGCCAGAGAATTTTAAGTATTATGTATGACACTGATGAGGTGAATACTTGCCATCATACACCGTCCAAAGTTACTGAGTGCAGAGCACTAAGAGTGAACCCTAAAGTCAACTATGGCTGGTGTCACTGTAAGCTCAAGGGTAACAAGTGGACCACCCAGGTGAGTGATGTTGTTAACAGCCAAGGTCATGTGTGTGAGGAGGCAGAGGATAAATAGAGGTTTCTTTATCTCTTGCCCAACTTTATAGTGAACCAAAAACTGTACTGAAAATAAGATTTACTTTAAAATACCAAAATGAGTATGAGACAAAATTGTCTTTCATCAAATAAACTCACTTCTTAAGTTGCATTACTCACAAAGCTACTCAGATGAATGATAGAACAATTAATCCCAAAATCTACGGAAAAAAAATTCTCAATTTCCTAATTCTGCAAGCACATTTTATCCTTCCTTGACAACAAAGCTAAACATCTCTTTTCAAAACAAAAATAAGTTGATGTTATAATCTCTCCTTAAAATGCTATAGTCACTTTACATGACCTTCTGCGGATGGTGTACATAGCCTTGAGGACATAGTTCTGTTACTTCTTCTTTCTCATCTGTAATTACTGCCTTCATGTTTGCTGAGCCTTGAACACACCATCTTCCATTTATTTCACTAAATATTCAGCTTGTCACCACTGCGTCTTTCTGCCTGATCTTGCTCCTAGTGGAAGACTCCACTCCTCAGCTCCAGCTTTCACCTGGCACTGTAAGTCCCATTTACCCTTCAAATATATAGGATCTTGCTCCTAATAGTCGCACACTCAAAAATCTGACAATTACCACTGTTAAATGCATTAACAAGACCTATTTCTTTCCTGCAGAAGTTGGATCTCAATTTGCTTTTATAATTTCATTAATATTCTCATTTATTAATGATTACAAGCTCCATAAGGAGGAGGTTTTGCATATGAACATTACCTTCACTACCTAGTATCCAGATAGTGCTCATAAGAATCGATGATTATCAAAACTGTTGATGGGTCAAGAACCTCCTTTTTTACATGACATGATAAAAGTCATACTGGGAAAATGAACACTTTTGAACATCAAAGAAGTCAGAGAAAGTTGTAATAAAAGCATAGGCAATTAGCTATAATTTTTTCTATTTAGCAATTTATTCTGGGGTCTCCTTTGCTATAATATCAACAATAGAAAGTTGAACATACTCATGCAGAATCATATCTCTTTTTAGTTTATACTTTCCTACACGTTTTTCTTTTTCCTACTCAATTATATTTAATATTCAACTGAACTCAAAGGGAGGAAAGAAACTACTGCATGGAACTGATGGAACCTTCTGAAAGCTCATCGAGATCTGGACAGAAAGAGCTACCATGGATCCGGCAATGACCTTCATCTAGTTATCTGATGACCCTAGGGTTCTAGCAGTGTTTCAAGGGCACCCAGTAACAAGTTGAACATGTGGGACAGACAATAATACAGGTATATCCAAACGGAGGTTTCCTGGGGAAAAAGAAAGAAAATAAAAATGTAAATCTAAAGAGATTGAAAATTATTTTCACTTGAGTAAAATACACATTCTGTTGGGCTTTAATCAGCCAAATTTAAAAAATAATGATCTCAGCATCATAAGCACCTCCTCAATCAGCCTCCACTGGAAGGCATGGCAAAGAAAGGAGACTGACAGGCCAGCTCAAAGAGTCTGCCTTCCTCCCAGGAGGAAAGATTGAAAGATCCATGTCATAGGTAGCTAGTAAATATCATTGCTGGCTTAGAAGCAGACAACTGTCGGGATTACCATTAATAAAAATATTCATAAAGTGCCTAGAGTGTAAGAGAGGCAATATGGATAATGTGGTTAAGGACAAGAGAGAAGAAAAAGAAAAGAACACTTTGTTGAAACTTTCAGCAGTCGTGAGGGACCTTATATTCCCTGCACTTACATTCTTTTATTTTTGGAGCTGATGAAGCTCCCAGGGCAGAGATCTAAGATCAAGGAAGTGAGCTTGTTGTGAAGAGGACAGAGGTGAGCAGGACGCAGAGAGAACAAAGAAGGGAAGAAACAAGCAAAGGTGAGGGAGGCTAGCACCCGGCAAGGAGAGAGGATTTTGAAAAATAATTAGTTTCTCTCTAGAGCTTGTCACGAAATACCTTCTGGTTTCCAGAGATGTCACACAGAGAATTTCATCCCAACTTACATGAAGCCTGTGGACAGGAAAGGAGGGCTCTCACCCTGACTTCACTTTTCTAGATGATCACCAGAGGCTCAAACAAACTGCAAGCTGCTCCAAATCCCAGAGCTGACCAGCAGAAAAGCAGGACAGATCTGCGTGTGTCTCCTGACAGCAGAAGGTGTATGAGGAAGGCAATGAGGACAGGTCATGTGTTTCATGGCAATGCACGAGCTCCAGTGAGCACCTACGGTATTCCCAATCTGGGCGTTAAGCAGAGAGGCTCTGAAAAAGAAGAAATCCTCAACTATCAGGATGGTGATGGGTTACATCTTTCCTTTCTACTCTTCTACAAATGTTTATGGCCAGCCCAGTAAGGCTTACTGCAGAGGAAAAGGAACCCAAGTCCTCTTGTAAGGAACTTACCCCGCTCTCTCCACTAACACAGGGGAAGAAGCAAGAAATAGGCCTTTTTTATGATTCCTTTTTAATATCGACAAACTCATTCTTTTTTGTTTTTTTAGGTTTTTTAAATTTAATTTTATTTTATTTGGAAAAGTAAAAACAAAATCAAGAAGAAAAAATCAGAATCAAAGACAGAAACAGTAACATGCAATACATGTTACTGATTTTCAAAACAAGAATAACTGATTAACAATGGTTGATATATTATGCATTTTTATTGTCAAATTTGTTGCTCAGATTAATAGATATAGTTATGTAACATTGGGCATAAGATTGCATATTACTGCTTGTTGGAAGAAGTCTTAAGTTTTTGTTCTAGTCTCTCTTTTTCTTTTTTTTAACCTTTGTTTAAAATTTATTTTAAAGAGAGTATATTAATAATTGATATGACATTAGAAATGGTACACATTTGGAAGACCAAGATGACAGGTATTCGAGCATGGTTTTTGTATTACACATTGCTGTCCTCAGTGTAGTTGCTCAGATTGCAGATATCAGCATACAGCGTTAGTCAAGGTGAAAATTCTACACATTACCTGCTATTTTCAAAAAACTGATGGAAATTTTTAGTACAATCATCTCAGCCATCATGTATATATACATGCATGCTTTTTCCCTCTCTTTATTTCCTATCTTATTCCTTTCTCTCATCTTCTTTATTTAATCCTTAAATTCCTAAAAAACTCATTCTTTAAAAACTGTGTTTTATATCACAAGCTTTCCTCAACAACCTTGATAAGAACTCTAAGCCAGGCACGGTGGCTCACACCCGTAATCCCAGCACTGGGGAGGCGAAGGCAGGATTGGTTTCAGTTTGAAACCAGCGTGGACTCCAGAGTGATCTCAAGGCCAGCCTAAACAGCCTGTCTCAAAAATAAAAAAAATTAAAAAAATTCTAGATCGTGTGTGGTTTGATTTCAGAGATTGTGTTCCCTTGATATAATTGATATGTAAAACAAGACAGTGACGATGTACATGGTAGCTATTTCAGGTCCTAAAATTTCTTAAGCAAAGGAAATCAAGAAATTTTCACTGCTTACCAAGACTAAATCTCATGTTATACATTAGAAAGTAAAAATTTGTAAAAGGAGAAATTTTTTTTGCAGTTAATCTTATTTATGTTTTGGAAAGAATCTAAACAAGTGGTATCTGAAATGGCTCCTTTCTGTTCAGTATACTTCCATTTTCAAGTGATTCAACCCACTTCTTCAGTACACTGGGGCCATTTGCAAATCAACACGTAACTGGAGGCAGTTCACACAGGGACTGAGGAATGCTGGTAAGTCCCTTGCATCAAACTCCATGTCAACCACTTTCAAAAGAGAGAGTTAACCCCAAATGGCAGAAAGGAAGGCCCAGGAGTAACCAGATGGAGAAAGACAAAGAACCCAGTGATGTGCAGCAGGGCACTTGAGGTAAAAAGTGGTGGTGTTTTCCTGACAGAGCAGCCAAATTCATGAAACCCAGGAGGGCATGGATATCTGCTCATCTTACAAATCATGAGTCCAAAACTCAAAAGGTAGGTGCCCTGCTGTCACAAGCACACATGCATGCATGCACGCAAAAATACATGCACACATTCTTAAAATTCTTTTTTTTTTTTTTTTTTTTTTTTTTGCGGAACCGGGGATTGAACTCAGGCCCTTGCGTTTGCCAGGGAAGCACTTATTCCACTGAGCCATCTCCCCGGCCCGATTCTTAAAATTCTTAAAGTAGAGCTCATTAGGGTAGAAAATACTAGTTATTCTCCTGCATTTCTCAACACCCCACCATTAGGTGGGCCCACAAAATAAGCTCTAGTCAGTGAGGCAGGAGCAGAGTACCATGGGTCACTTCTGAGTAACGCAGAGAGAAGTTCACATGTAATCCTTCCGTCATCCTCTCACTCATTGCATGGTGATTGCAGAGAATTGCTGTTATGAAAGAGCCAACACAAGATAAACATAACTGCACTACTGAGCATGTGGACCCATTGCCATGATGTCCTAGATGGACAGTGAACTCTGTTGTAAGAAAAATGTTTTGTTAAACTATAGATCAGATGTGGCTTTTGGTAGCAATAGAACTCACTTATACCAAATAATGTAGTCCACTTGAACATATTATTAATTACCAAGCTCTTTTAATCCAAATTCATCAATATTTTTTAAACCTTTCTAATGCTAACCATTGTCACAATCTCAAATCAGGTAACCATTCCTTCTTACCTATATTGATGGAGCAAGTCTCCCTGCCTCTGATCTTAATCCATTCTAATCCATTTTCCTGTATGGCCAGAGTCATCACTTTCAAGTTTAAATTGGAGCTTTTCATTATTTTACCTAAAATCACTCAATGGCTTTGCATCAAATGCAAAACCCTCCTGTGGCCTTCAGTGTTATCTTCATTTGCTTTGTCACTCTTGTCTCTTGTCTTTCCAGTTGTTGTTCTTCATTCATATTTGCTACCTGATTTTCCTGGAACTACCAAGGGACACATTCATTGTTTACTTATCCTGGGACACTGTTTTCCACTATGCCTCATTTTCCACAGTTTAACTCCTTAAACACTTATTTGAACAAACACCCCTTTTCCTGTCTTGTAAAGATAATATTGTTATCCAGGTCAGTCTCTGCTCCCTCTTATTAATGGTTACTACTCCAGCATATATGATAGCTTCATTGATGGTCCCTTGCCAGATGGTCCCTGGACACAGCAACTGTTTTCCAGAGTCAAGAGGCTCTCCATTCTTAGGACACAGTGCACTGCATAAAACTTTAATAAGTATTTTTCAAATAGGTAGACAGATGCATGCATGGATGGATGGATGGATGGATGGATGGATGGATGGAGATGGATGGATGGATGGATGGATGGATGGATGGATGGATTCATAAATGTTCAGATGGATGAGTGGGACAATGGAGATATTTAAAAATGAATGAGTGAGTGAATGAATAAATCCAACATTCTTTTCTTTTTGTTCTCCTTCTCAAATAAATCAGAAGGACAGAGAAAGGACTTCAGATTCTAATCAATTTGTCTTTGATTCTTGTTCCTCTACCACTTTGAAATTGTGTGTATCCGTGAGTAACTTAATCTTTCCTGGCCCACCAATCTCACTTGTAAAATAGGGCTAATCACATCTCCCTTATGGACTTCTTGTAAAAGCTGGAGTTATAAACATAAAGCAGACTCAGGGTGAGAGGCACAAAGCAAGTGCTAAATATAAGTGACATTACATCATCATCATCATTACTATTATTGGTCATGTAGAAAGCTAGTCCAATGGCATGGTGGAGATGCACCTACTTGGAAGTGAGATCAAATTTAATTTTGAGTAGGAACAAAGTAGACCATTGGAGTAGACTCAGTGGGGGAAAAGGACTGCTAAGACCAGCTCTCCTGGCAGCCTCCTCTGTTCCCTTCATTCTTTACATTTCTCTAAATACACTAATTTTTAAGCTACTCCAACATTCCTCTCATTTTTGGCTCTCAGAATTCTTTTCCACTGTTCTCTTTCTTCTCTGTGTTCTCTTTTCTTGACATCCTTAAAACTCTTCTCTGTACATTTCCCTTTTTATACCTCTGGCCAAAAGAAGCAGGTAGTTCATGAACACAAATCAAGCTGAGTGATCTATCCATCCTCATTTAAAAGACTAAGTCTTAATTCTAGTTCTCAAATGTTCACATCAGTTATGCAATCAACACATATTGATTGGGCACCCACTGTTCGAGGCCTGGGGCACTGAGCTAGGTACTATTATTTTTTCTCTGAGCAAACATTAATTAGTTACCAACTCCTAGCCATGCCTAATTAGGATAAAATTTCTTACAAGAGAAGCTAGTTCCTTTTCTTGTTACTTTGGCCTCTTTGTTACTCATACAAACCTTTTCTTTCCCCATCTTTAACAAAACATACAGCAAATGAATGATACAGGAATTCATTTTCAGCAAATATGTGATTTGACTTTTAGTCACAGAAATTAGCCGCCCCTAGATTGAACCAAAGACAGGGCATCCACAGATGCTAGTTTTTGTAGTCTAAGAATCTGATCCTGCAAACGCATAACTACACTTAATCTGTTTAACCTAAAGTCTCATAGGTAGTTGATACATTGTGTTAACTTGAGATTTCTGAGGCTTGGCTGGACCTGCTCCGCAATTCCATACCCTGGGATTTGGGGGACCCCACCCAAGGGTACAGAAGACCTGCCTTAGAGTGACTCAGCACAAAAAGGGCATATAAAAAGGTTAAGGAAGGCTTCTGCATGCCCCACCTCCTTGGAGGAGCTTGATCGATGTAGCTGTGCCACTTCAGAGGAGCTTCATTCTTCAATCTCCAGTCTTCACAGTCAGCAGAGAAGGAAGAGAGAGAGGCTTGATAGACACCGCAGCTGCTGCTCTTCCTCTGCTCTTCCTTGTTTTCTGCCACCATGAACTGCTGCCATTTGCCTTGGAGCCAGTGGAGTATGGCTGAAACTTCCACTGTGAGCTAACTGAAACTTTCCTTCCTTCATTTTGATGCTCCAGGATTTGTAGCAGCAAAGAGTGAAAAGTAACTGAGACAGGTGTCAACAAAGCGTAGAATATGATCACCTGTGAAAGGATATGATAGTCTGGAATTCTTGCTTTGTGTTCATTGCCATTTTCTTTCCTAGAGAGGTCTAACGAGCAAAATGCAAAGTCTTTTTCACACTCTGCTCTTCTTTCCGTGCCCTATTCTCAAAGTCCAAAAGGCACGTTGTCTCCCATACTAAGTGAGGTAGTCGTGTAATGGAGACTGTCATGATCAGGAACTTCAGGGTCTCATCTTGCAATTAGTGCTAGTTAGGATATAACGGGGGAGGAAGCAGGGAGAGTTTGACCTGTGTTAATCTCTAGCTTTTCATAAGGAAAGTAACAAAAGCTGCTCTGTGGCTGCTAGAGCCTATATCTAGATATCCCCCCAAAGCCTCATGCATTCACAGGTAGGGCTCATCTGAAGTGGCCAGATCAAGGATGTAGAATGCGAATTAAGGTGTGTGAATATGATTGAATTGTGATAACTTCACAAGTGCATTGACCAGTTAGCACTGTTTTGGCTGTGGGTAACTGAAAGCTCCACTCTGGGTATTGCTGCCACTAATGATTAGGCCATGGCCCGAATGGGGGGAAAGAAAAGATGGAAGGCAAGCCGTTGCTCCCTCCTGCTTCCTGCCTACCCTTCCATGGACCATTCCTTGTCTACAGTATCTCTCTGCTATGCTCCCCTGGCTTAGAGCCAGTTGACTGTTGACTAAAATCTTTGCAAACTCTGAACTAAAATAAACCTCTTTTCCTTTAACTTAGGGTGACAGGTATATTGTCTCAGGAAAGAGAAAGTAACTAAGACAACAACCAATGTTTGAACAACAGAGGTCGACTTTTTTATATATAAAAAAGTGATCCACCTACGAAACTGAAGACTAATTAGCTTCCCGTGAACTCCCTTTCCAATATTAAATAGCCCTGACTTTCATGAAATTCTTCCCAACAATTTGCTGCAGCTCCTCCTCTGTATGAAATGCTTTGAATTATTTAGAGGGACTCAAGGACACTATCAAATCAAGACGTTGTCAACCTCAGCCCCACTCCACCAGGTTATGGTAGCAACTTTTCCTCAGGGATTAGCTTCCCATCATTAACAGCTCAAATATATTTCTCTTGGTATGATTCAAGACACTATGCTACAAATATATCCTGTCCAAGTGAGCAACACTTGGCAACATCCACAAGATCTAATGTCACCACAGGTAGTAAACTGTCTCAAGGAATGATTCAAGTCTCACTTCTCTGTCTCTCCTAGCAGCCCATCCACTGGATATGGCTAGGGATCCTAAGACCCTGTCAAGAGATATTAACCTAATTACCTGTGCTCCCAGAGTCTTAAGGCTCCTGAAAATATGAAGATTGCCCCTTTTTATCATGTCTGCTTTGGATTTATTCCTTACGCTTAACAGTTTTCACCAGTTATGCATTTGTGCATGCTTCACTTTCAGCATAAGCAGAGTTAATATTTTTTCAGGTGTTGTTTTTGTCTTCAAGAATATAGAAGTCTACCAGCTGCCACAGTACCTGTGCACCTCTTCCAGTGAGAGGCTCTTCATCTAAAATGATCTATATATGAAGACTGAGAGACCAGCATGGTTTTTTTTTTTCTTTGTTTCAATGGCTCTTCTTTTAGACCTCACTTTTTGCCACAGTAGAATTCTGGATGAGGTTAAGCTAATTATCCTAAGTCTCATTTCAACTTGTGAACTCATCATTTTGGCATCTAGCCACAGCTATCTGTTTGGCCTGCTGCGCTGACTTACTTGGTTTACCAGGGGAGAAAGTTACAACATTTTCAGCTGATTTTTTTTCCCCTCCGTGACTAGTGTTGGATGAATTAAATCCCAAATTAACTACTATAAGCTATTTACAAAAAGAAAATCAGCGCACTCTGATATGGTTTTTCCTTTGCATTACTGGTTGCTGCATAATATAGCTATTTTCTCAGGGCTGAATTCCAGCCAAAAAGCTTCTGCTGACGTGAGCCTTAACAGACTGCTGATGGTCAAGGGGCGAGCAGAAGTTTCTAGGGAAATAAAACAAAACTTACAAAAACTGGCTTGAAGACACATTACATATTTATTACCAAGCAATAACTATTTTGCTTGCGTTTGTGCCCGAAGCCTTAAGGACAATAATGTGAATTTGTGGAACCTATTTTAGTAGTTGCCATCAACCTGCTGTCGTCCCTGGTTAGTATGCCTTGTAACATACTTTCCTAATATCAGGTATTGTTAGACTGTGAAGCAGGTTCCAATGTCATGGCCCATCTTCCTGGCCTAAAACCTAAATAAATAAATGAAGAAGAAGAAGAAGAAGAAGAAGAAGAAGAAGAAGAAGAAGAAGAAGAAGAAGAAGAAGAAGAGAGCAGTTCAGAGAACTGAATCCAGTTGTAAGCCAAGAATGTGTATGACTCCTCCTCATCACAGCAGAAAGGTCAAGATGTGAAGAATAAATTCAAAGGTCTGCTGAGGAATTTTTAAAAATAACCTTGCTATGATTATCAGTTGCATTTTGGCTTTGAATTTTGCTTTGCCTTTCTGGATAAACGCTTATGACTCTGTTCTGCTTTTTCATAAAGTAATATTTTACAACCCAATCGATAAAACAAAATAAGGCTTTAAGTTTTCTTAGCATGGCACTCAGCTTGGAGTCAATCTTTTGCAGTTCCTTAAAAGCTCCAGTGCCTTAATTTTAAATTTAAAACATCAAAAAGCAATAACTAACTCAAACAAATCTAGCTAGAGACAATACATTTCTTTTTCAAAAAAGAATAAAAAATGGTAAAATATATATATACATATAGAAATGAAACTGAATTCCACTAAACAAAATAATAGGAATTAAATAATGATTGTCATATTACATAATGTTGTCTTCAAATTAGTTGTTCAGATTACCTGATGCAGACAACACATTCTGCTGATCTTTTTCACATATGACTAACCCTCTCTGTGGCAAACCTCCTAGAGCAGACTTGTTTTTTGCTCTTTTGGGTTTTTTTTCTGATTTTCCTTCATTGTAACCGATATTTTTTTTTCCACCTGGCCTAATAGCTAGAGGCATGCAAAGTACTCCAAGCGTTTACCTTACAACATTAAACAGTATTGCATACTAAATGCTACTTTTTTATTTCCATCCTTACAAAAACAGCAGTGCAAGAACTTTATATATTTCAAAGATCCCTCTTAAGTCTTATCACTGGTTCACAAAGATGTGGAAACACTTTCTTCCCAGGACTTTACACTTGTTGTTCATCAATGGAACCTGTCACCATTCTTTTTAAGTTTTTCATCGCCATCTGGACAAAATAATTGTGACGGCTAAGCTAACCCAGTGGACTCTAATGTCATCTCACCCATCTCTCCTTCCCCAGGATGCAGCCCTTGGTCTCATCTCACTGAGTTCCACTCCACACCTGACACGCCACTTCTACCAGTACCAACTGCACATGACTAAAGAAACTGTCACTCTCAGTTCTGTGCTTAATGTAGAGGAGTAACATTAAGATGTGTCCAACAGGGGAAAATATTGAAAGAAGGGGTACATAAAATGAAGAGGATTCATTGACCAGCGAAAATCAATGAAGCAAAAATGGACCATTTTCCTCTCATTGATTTTCACTGCTCATTGTGTGTTGACAGGCATTTCTGCAACTTTCCGCTCCCTTGTTTCCCAGGGAGGGCATGTGACAACACATGCTCACAACACTTGGCCAGTCCCTTATCTTCTCCCAGGTTAAAACCACAAGGGGGACAGAAAATCACACTGAAGTAACCACCAGAGTTTTTCAGTTGAGTGTAAATTGTAGTCGACAAGCCCCTGAGCAACACTGTCCTTGCTGGTTTCCGATAAAATCTCATTGCAATTGCAAATCTGGCTTAGTGGCCTCCTGACATGAGACCATCACATTCTCAGCTAAGGCATCCTGAGGGAACCTTGTCCTTCTCTTTCCCAGACACAACCTCAGAGAAATCGCATTTTACGAAAAGTGCCATCCATCATCTTCAAAAGCCAGGAGGAGGAAGTCCTTGCCAGCAGAGGGGCAGATATTCTGAGTAATTGGATACTGCCTCTGCAGACCTGGCTGCTGCCTTGAGCGCCCAGAGACAAGATGTGAGAGGAGGAGGAACCGTGCCCAAAAGAGAGTGCAATGCCAGACGCTTCAGATTTCATCTCAGAGGCAATCAGGTGTGTGTCAAATTCTGCACCTATTTTTAAACCCCACATACATTCTAAAACAAGCCAGCATATACTTTTTAAAGAAGCTATTTACCATGATGTGTCACGCAGTCACTTGGACCCTGGAGAACATTGGCCTGCGCGATCAGATAAACATAAACTCCTTTTGATATACACCTGAAATGTGGAGGAACTCAGCGCTGGGGATATTCATTGCCCTTTGTTTATCCAATATGAAAATGACCTAATAACAACAAAGTCCCCATTTTCTTATTAGCATTCTACGAGGGGTATTGGAGATACCAATTTGTATCCGTCAATGACAGAGCGAGAGTGCTCTCTGGATAATTAAACCTGCCCCTGCTCAGGCAGATACTGTCAGGGAAGATAGTAGCCATGAAATATTTACAAGAAGGTAAGAAGGGAAGGACACACTTGGCATCAGAAAAGGATTTAGGATCTGAGTATGTTCTTACAGTATTAAGTGTCTCGATGCTCCAACTAAATGAAAGGACGACCCCTATAAGACTGAGTAAGCGATGGTATTATGCTAATTAAGGTCCACCATCTTGGCTGGATTGCCTTGGCGGTTCCCCTTCCTGGGTTTAGGGCCCCACCCCGTAGAGCAGGGGTGATTCAGCACGGACAGGGTACTTAGAGAGGTTGAGGAAGGATTCGGGGCCCCACATCCTTGGAGAAGTTGCAGTCTTCGCTGTGCCACTTTGCAGCTGTGCCACTTTGGAGGAGCTTGATCGTCACCGTGGAGCTCCGCTCTTCACAGTCAGTGAGGAAGAAAGAGAGAGAGAGAGGCTTGATAGACTCAGCAGCTGCTGCTCCTTCCTTTGCTTTCTGTTGGCCTGGACTGCTGCTTTCTGCTGTGGAGCTAGACAACTATGGACTGAAACGTACCTAACTGTGAGCCAAACAAACCTTTCCTTCCTTAATCCTGGATATTGGTATTTTTGTCCCAACAACAAATAAAAAGTAACTGAGACACTATGGAAGTAAGTTACACCTAACAAAGAATTCCTGAGTGCATGCGGTGAATGAGTTATCCCACAAGTAACCAACTCCTACCCTTTTCTTCCTTCTTTCTGCTGCCCTTGGTTCCTTTTACATTCCTGTCTTCTCATTCCTCTGCTTTCCTTTCACAAATGTGGATTGTGTACCTGTTAAGAGCCAGGTAATGAGCTACATGGTAGGAACACAAAGTTATGTCGGAGCCCTCAAGAAAGCTCCAGTTCTATGTGAAGGTACCAAGCTGAAGCAACAATACAGCACAGACTACTCCATGCAACACTAGCGGAAGCCACAGGAAGCTGTAAAGCCAGGTAAGCCTTATCAGTGTGTGCTCAGGCGAATCACTCAGGGCTCCCAGGAGGAAGGTTTTGCTTGACTTTAGCTTTTTAGAGTTAACTACAGAAGGAGAAGAGAGTGAGGAAGAACAACACATGAAAAGAAATGGAACAACATGCTACATTCAACAGAGATTCGATGTGGTGGGAGGAAAATTGCATACAAGGGACAAAACTAAGAAGAAATGAAACTAGAGATCAGACAGAGTCTTCTGCATACCTAGCAACATTGCATTCCTAGCTGAAGAATTTGAACTTAAACTTGAAAATTAAAACTTTATGGAAATCATGTAAGCTACTCTGGACTATTTGTAGATACAACTTCTGTCACCAGTTCATAGTCCCTCACACTGTCACGTGGACCTGAAAGAAGGGAGAGACGATGTTTAGTTCGGCCTTATCTCTGCTTTAGGCAATAGGATGTTGGGGCAAGGGCAAGTTGCCCCTTCTGCCCTTTCCAAACAGGCTCCTGCCTGGGAAAAACCAACCCTCTTTCCTTTCAGCCCAGGTCCTGAAAGGAATGGGCTCAAGCCTGGCTGCACCAAACCCAACCAAACACAGCCCCAATCTGTCAAACCTAAGCCCCTACGGACATGTGACTCATAATGATAAGGACACATTGCTGTAATTCTCTGAGGATCTGGGGGTTATTTATTCCATGGCCTTAGTGTAGCAATAACTGGGGAGCCTAAGTAAGCCTTTCCTCCATCCAAACCACCACCTTTTAAAACAAACTAATAAGGGAATGGTTAATTCTGACTCCATTAGGAAATCATTTTAGATAAAATTAGTGATTTTGATAGGGACAATATATCTCATTGTGGTAATAAGGAAAGTATACAGGCGTGCTGAAGCAAACCTGGATAAAATCACTTTCCTGTAAATGAAGAGTATCTGTCTTTTGAAAGTTTAGGTTCTGAAGGGAAATGAGGGAGACAGTTGTTCAGTCGTGCACTGGAATTTTAAGTTAAACAGACATATACAGAGTGTCTATCTAGCTGGAAATTCCCATCCCCTGAGAGCAGCCCCCAGGACCCTAACATCTTCAAGGTGCAACCGTAGTTACCACATTTCTACCACTTGTCTCTGCCCCATTCGTGCGAAGTACTAGAACTCAGGACAGAACCAGTCAGAAGAGGGAAGGAAATGTTGGTTGGAAGGAAAGATGGGGCTGGGTCTACCTCAGTGGTGGAGCAGCTGCCAAGCATGGACAGGTCCTTAGATTTGATCCTCATAACAGAAAAAGGAATGTACCAAAGAAAGCAATCTGGTTTGTACAGGGGAAAACGGGGTCAAAGTACAGAAAGAAGCAGGCACTAGTCATTAGCTAGCCTCTGAAGGCTGATTACAGCCAAGACAAACTGCCCTGGTGTCTGTAACTGTCTCAACTGTTCACAATCCCCAAGGCCTGGCAGTACTTCTGCCTGTTGATCCACAATGTAACTCTGCATAATAACAATAAAATCTCTTTATGCCTTCACTTGAGAAAGTTTTCTTTACTTGAAACCAAAAGAAACTTGAAAAAAAATATGTCTACTATGTGTTTTGCATGTGTGAGGCATTAGGGCCACAAAGGCAAAAGGACAGATGGGTGAATAAACCTCTTTGGAAAAGTTTTTGTTATAAAAAAAATAGATATATCACTTCTTTCCTAGACACAGAGGGGTCCAGGCAGTCTTCATTAAGTAACTGATTAGTAATCTGAAACCCAAAGTAAAAATGAGATGGCCAGATGAATAGGTTAACCAAGGCATATACTCAACAGAGCCAAAGCCACTTGAGCGAACCAGTATGAGTGTGAATTGGCCTTGCAATTGAGTAACAGAGGGCTCTGCTAGCATTAAGAGAACTTCTGGTGGGGCAGTTAGTACAGAAGCAAGATTGAAGTAGATAAAAGAAACAAGTGAGAAAACAGAAGCAAGATAATTTATGGAGCACTTATAAGAAGCATGGCTGTGGAAAAAGGAGGGCTGTGGGTGGAGGGGAAGAAGGAATCAAACTGGGGAGTTCTGTCTATTTAAGTGGGAAAGGCTTCACATTCTAGACACGAGGAATAGGTGTCACTGGGTTCTTGAGCAGAGTATCTTTTGTAGGAAATGATAAGCAGCAGAAAGAGTACAATGAAATGGGGAAATCATGTGCCAAGAAGATAAAGGCAGTCCATTCAAAATGTGCAAATTTAGTCAAACTAAACTATTCTTATTATAAACCAACTGCTTGAGAAGAAATTATTTGGGGGGAAAATGCATTCTATCCTCAGAAGGAATGTCTGAAAACTAATTACTATTCCTGACTTATTCATCCCCAATCCCTCGCCAACATGATCCTTTGTAATAGATTCATATTTCAAAGTGCAGAATAAAAAAATATTGTGCCAACTAACAATGACACCAAGACAATTCTCTCAGGTACACAGCGAGGGGGAAAAATGAATATGAGAAGATTTTTTAAGACTATGGAATTACAGGGTTGGCTTCCTTTTACAACTCCTATTTCCCAAGGGTATTGAATGTGTGCCAAGCAAATAATTGAAAATTTATTTTGTTGTTGTTGAAGAACCTTCTATGTGTTGGGTCATATTATTTGATAAAGAGATCACTAGCTAAAATTGATTGCAATTTTAGAGTCAGGAAAAAGGAGAACTACCTGCAGTGAAATGACCAGAGCATAGAATATAAAGACAAGTGTTGAACCAACCACATTTCCTAAACCTGAACTGGAATGTTTTTTTTGAGCCACTGTCATGTCCCTTCTCCCACTGTCACCATTACTTTACTACCATCACTATTCTAAGTATCATCACAATCAAGGCTATCACCAATTCTACCTAAACCACTATAACCACCCTCATATCACCACTTCCATCACTACCATCATCTCAGTTCTGATCACCAACACCACCATCGATGTCACCATTTCTGTTTCCATCACCAGTACCACCATCACCATCATGACCACTACCAATGTCACTACCACCATGTCTGCGTTTCTTACCACCAAACCTCTACAGATATCATCACCACCACTTCATAGCTTCCCAGCACTACTTCTACACAATAAGTTGCTGTTTGACTCAGAAATTTTTAACATGGCTCATTCCATTGCAACCAGTTCTTGAACTACTTCTGCTGTGTATTGCTTTTCCTGCTGTATTTGTGTTTGATAAACATAAAAATACAGTCCAGGGGCAGGGGTGGCAAGTGGGGAATTAGCCTCAGGGTGAAAGGTGGAGGAACAAGACACCAAGCAGCCATGCTGCTGCAATGACCTGTCTCTGGAAGCATGTTGGCCTGCTGCAGGATGGATTTTTGATCGGAACTTCCAAAAATAGCATGTGCAGCCAGGCTTTATCTTTAATGTCCCAGCATTGATCAAAAAAAGAGGGGATTCAACTAAGCCAATGATGGAGAAAACTAATTTCATGGTAAAATAATTCTAAAATGTATTTAAGGTGCACAGGCAGGACCATTTTCAAAGAAATCTGCATTACAAAACATGCATGGGAATTGAAGACTCCATTCAGACAACTTCCAGCTGCTAAAGAAAACTGTTATTCTTTACCTCTCTCCCACTGTTTCATGTAAACAATTTTATGAGGTAGAAAAAGCCTTCTTACCACACAGGCCCTTGTCAAAAGAAAGACACTGTATGGTGTAAGTATTTTGTTTTGTTTCTTCCATTAGCAAACATTTCTTTTCCTTAGTAAAAGACATGAAAAAACAAGAAGAAAAAAGTGGTGTTGAAATTATTTACTAGCTCCTCTGAAGGAGATCAATATGGAAAGGCATCTAAAAGTGGTCTTTTTCTGCTCAGTGGAATCGTATCTTCCCTGTGAGGTGTAGTATTTTATGTTTAATGGCAAAAGATCTAAATAAAGATTTGACTTCTTAAACATGTCGGAAATTCTAAATTATGGCCTCCACTGCCTCATAAACAGGGTTTCCTAGTGTATGTACAGTAGAACTCTGTCATTATTTATGATGGTGACACCCTTCCCCTGCAGGTGTGTGCTCGGTGGACTTAAGCTTGTGGTGGGAACTGTCATTTAGACCCAGCCTGGCAGTGCATGTCTGTTACTTGATTTCCTTGTTTCTCCTGCAGACGAGGGAGATGAGATGGATAGTGTCATACACTTGCGCATGTGTGCAACCTACTAAATAAACACCAAGTGGCCACAAAAAAACAATTAAATTAAATGATCACATAACCCAATAAATGTTCTATCAATTCAATTTCTGCATTCTTTTCAAGCTTATTTCAATTAAAACATGCCAATTGTTTTCCCTTCTTGGGTTTCTTATAATTTATGAGAAAAAATGTGTCCTGTCCAAATGCTAGCATGTCATAGCAGAACTCGTTTATACTTTCATTTCTTAGTCTGATCTGTCATTTGCTTGAATTTAAGACTTCAGTTCTCGGGGCCAGGGAGATGGCTCAGTGGAATAAGCGCTTCCCTGGCAAGTGCAAGGCCTGAATTCAATCCTCAGTTCTGCCAAAAAAAAAGACTTCAGTTCTCATGTAGGCACAAGCACAACAGTTTAAGGCATCTGAAAATGCAAGCAGCTTCTTAGAAAAGCCAACAATAAAATATACGTAAAAGAGAAGTTCTTATCATTAGGGAGACATGGTCAATGGATGCTGACAAAGAGAAAGTAAAAAAGATAAAACACCAAATATGCCACCTAAGGATTGTGAGCTTAATGCAGCCAATTTGTATTTCTAGATTCAGTTTAAATATTGATACTCATGAGGTTACAAAGCTGAACACCAGGTGGATAGTGGGTGCAAACAGCAGCTCATGCCTATAATCCCAGCACTTGGGAGGCTGAGGTGGGAGTATGGCTGCAAATTCCAGGCCAGCCTGGGTTACGAAGTGAATTCAGGGCCAGCCGGGCATAAAAGGTGAGTTCAAGGCCAGCCTGAACTGCATAGCAAAACTCTGTCTCAAAACAAAACAAAATGAAACAAAAAAAAAAGTTGCAACAATTCAAGTGTTGGGCTAATTGTAGTTTACTTGTTATATGACTATGAACTCTGATTTTAAAAAACACACAATGAATGTTTAAACTTTTTAAAAAACTATTTCATATTTTTGGATGTGCTGTTATGGTTGCCTTGACACCCTAAATTCAGTCAAAATGTTTATCTTTCGTGGTCATTTTGACTTTGGGGGAGAGCCACAGGCTGTATGGTGCCAGCTCAGGTCAGTAGGTGGAAGAAGACATAAAATAGTGGTGTTTTGTTTTGTTTTGTCTTTTTGGCAGAAGCAGGGATTGAACTCAGGCCCTCATGCTTGCCAGGGAAGTGCTTATTCCACTGAGCCATCTCCCTGGCCCCTAAAGTAGTATTTTAACGAGCCTGCCTCTCCACTGGATGACATTCAGCAGCAGAATCCATCATTTTTCCATCACACTTCATAAAAAGACTCAGCAAAAAAGGACTTCTAGGATTGCTGGAGGATGTGGCAAGACCAGTAGGATATGTGAGTCAAAATGAGGAAGAGTACATTGGGGGTATTAATGGAAAGAATTAGCTAAGTATTAATATGTAAAGAATGGTTATCATACAGAAAATGCTAAGTGGACGCTATGGTTATCACTTGTCATTACAATTCATTATTATTATTATTCACATGCATATCTATCCCTTCAGATCGCAAGCTCCATGAGGGAAAGGACACAGCCCGGTACATTCATGTAGTGCAAACCGTGCTTTGTGCATGGCACCAGCTCAATGAATTAAACATATCTAGCCTCTAGTTTCTCTTAGAAACTCTACTGAGATACAGATAAAAAGTGACCAGGGGCACAATTATAAACAAATAATGAGAATTCCAAAAATATTCCATTTTGCTGCATGCTCTTGCTTCTTTTTTCCTAGGAGGCTAATTAAAGAGAACACATTTAAGCAGAGGACAGAGGATGGTGCCAAGTGCTAATGGGACATTCCCACAAGTTGTCCTGCAATCATTTTTCTTCTGCTCGTATCGAGTAGCCAGTGTTTAGCGATGCCTGCCTCTTTCCATGAAAATAGAAACAAGATAAGCTGGGTAATGCAATCACATCTTAAAACTTCCATGAAGCCACCAGAATGGGGCCCATCTGTAGGGTGTGTTGTCCTAGAGAAAGCACAGAGAAGGCAAAGGTGCTGTGACCATGGAGCTCTTCAGGGGGCATCCGAAAGAACAAAGGGAAAGCTCACCTGTACAGATGAAATGACTGAAGCAAAGGAAATTGGTTTCCATTTGTACTATGGCTGCAGTAATATTGTCTATTTTTCTACCTTTCTCCTAACCTTCCTTTGCTAAGAAGTTTATAAGCACTGAACTCTTTCAGTGGATCTCATCTTTACCTTTAAGAACATAAAATCAACAAATAGGAATTGCACATGTTTAAGCTGAACAACATGATGAACTGACATGTCATGCAGTAAGAGGATCACAGCAGTGAGACCAACTGAAAACCTAGCCATCACCTCATGTAACTACCATTGTCCTTTCTGTTTTCTTTCCTTCTTTTCTTCCTTCCTTCTTTCCTTTGTTTTTATTACAAGGAGAGAAATCTTGTCATTCCTGACAACACAGATGGACCTCAAAGATACTACGTTAAGTGAAATAAGCCAGACACAGGAAAAAGAAATCCTACATGACCCACTTCCATGTGGAAGCTGGGTCCAACTCACAGAAGCAGAGAGTAGAATGGTGCTTGCTAAGGCTGGATGGGGCTTAGGAAATGAGGAAATGTTGGTCCAAGAATACAGACATTCAGTTGTGGAAGATGAATAATTCCCAGAGACTGTATGCCCAGTATCATGACTATATTTAGCAATACTGTATGTTCTATACAAAGGAAAAAAATCTAACTTGTCATTATTTTTGATTAACATTTCAATTGAAAGCTCAAAAAACAGTAAAATTTAAAGAAAAGTTTAAAATATTTGTAATTCTATAGTGTAGGTCAGTCTCATTATAATTTTATTTCCTTAAAATATTTTGTTAAAAATTGAAAATATTTGCATTATGCTGTGTGTGGAGTACATGAACTTTAAAAGACTCATGCCAAAGTAGACTCCTGTATATATACCACAGTTGCAAACTGAGCCTGACCTTAGAGTCTTCTTTGCTTCAACTACACTCACACCACTGTCCTCTGCACGCCTCCTCCCGTAAGCCTAACCTCTGCTTTGCTACCTATAAGCTTCATTCCTAAGTGTGGGTTAAGTGTTGTGTTTATTGTTTAGTTTTTCATGAACAAAATCATAAACTATGCAACACCTAAAGCTTACTTTATTTTATTCTTCCTCTGTCTGCCTAGGATTCTTTAATGTTAAGGTGCAAGGTATATGCCAGTTGTTTTCCTTGCTGTGTTGTACCCCACCACATGAGAAAGCCCTCATTCATGCTTAATTCTACTATTAATGAATATTTGGAATGTTCTCATGCTTTTCTGCTAAGGACGTTTTGATAAATATTTCCTGATGCTAATATATAAAGTTCTCTAGGAAGTCCACCAAAATGGAGGTACTGAGTTCGCAAGACTCCAAATTTTTAGTTAGTTCCAAAATATTTTCCAGAGTACTGATATCAACATTTACAGCCAGTGCAAATGGCTAAGAGCCAGTATCTAAATGCAGTGCTTAGATTTATTTAGTTTCCTAGAGTTTTCCAATCTGTGAATATGTGTACTGATAACCATAGAGTTTCTTCTTTCTCTGGTGTCTGTAGTGTGTGTGTGTGTGTGTGTGTGTGTGTGTGTGTGTGTGTAATATTTTACCAAAACAGTACCTTATTGTGGATACTATGGATAATTATGTGCTCCTTTGAAATTAATCAAGAGCTATAAGAAAATTCTCTTGGCATATATATGTTTTAATTTAAAATAATATATCAATGATTAGGAAAATTAGTATGGTCAGAGGTATCACTATTCATATAATTGCCCAAATCAGAATTTAGAAACCATTCTACGTCTCTTGTGTTCCATAACTCTACTTATCAAAAGGGAATTAAGGTCTGCTAATATTACTCCTTAAATATACAGCAACTTCTAAAAAATTGATTCCACATCCATAATACAGCTAGTTAATTACTATGCTCATAAGAGACAAAGGTTTTTTCCACGTTTTGCTATCACAAATGATGTTATGAACATTTTTTACACAATAACATGCAGGCACTTCTTTGGGACATAATCAAAAGATGGTATTTTGAAACATGAGCATGTGAATGTTTAAATTCCCTGAGTTACCATCACCTTGAATGATAACTCTACTGCTACTACAGTTCATATCATTTATTAGTTTGGTTGATTTAGTGAGTAGATATAAAGGTGTCTAATTCTTTTTTTGTCATTTTTGTAGTAATGCTATCTCAGATCTTGTCATGTACTTATAAGCCTTTTATTTTCCTTTGTGTTATTTCATTTTTTATTTGATTATTTGATGGTCTTCTTACATAATCTGCATATGAGATGTGATAATTAATCTCAGTTGTAAACTTGACTCCAGGAGAAGGACTGGATTATAAGTCATTGTATTCATGAGAGGATCCATTCACTGCTGCTCACAGCTGACCATGACATCAGAATGTAGGCCTCTCTAGGAAGCGGGCCCCTGGAGGTTTACCTTTGGAGGGAGTGCCACTCCCTGCTGCTCTTCCCTGTGCTCTACTGCTCTACCACCATGAAGTCAGCAGTTTTGCCCAGCAATACTCCTCCATCATGATGTCCCTGCCTTGGTGTCAGCTCATTGTGAACTGGACCCTCTGAAATCATAAGCCAAATAAGCTTCTCTTCCTTTAAGTTTTGACTATTAGATCATCTTCCCCAGCATTAGTAAAACTGACAACTACAGAAGATTAGCACCAGAGAAGTGAGTTCATTTCTATGACTATAGCTGAAGCAACCATATCTGAAGATTTCCCAATGCCTCCTTCTTTTGGATGTCCCCTCCATCATTCATAAAATGCCTCTACCTCTAACTTGAGATCCTTGAGCTATCCATGTGAAACATAAGCAGGACCAGGCCTGTGCCTGAACAAGTGCAGTGGACACCTAGGGGCAGGTGGTGCACAGATCATTTGGTTTAGAAACTGTTGGAGGTAATTTGTAAAACAAATTTGGAAAATTTTTGTAAATGTGGGCTAAAGAAGCCCTAGAATGTTATAAGCAGAACTTCATGGGTGATTCTGGTCAGAGCTCAAAAGACAGGATGCTAATAATGATTCAGACAGTGCTGAACATGGGATTTTAGGTGGGAAAAAGACTTAATTGAAAATTCGTCTAGGACTCATATGTTTTGCATTCTGGCAAATAATTTGTCCCTTTTGTTCCCACATACAGAGATTTCATACGAGGCTTAACTTTAATGTGGTTTAATTTTAAATGGAGGAAATTTCAAAGCAGCTGAAGCTCAGCTACAGTACTGGCACTGATGACTGCTTTTAGCCACATTTATAGTAATAATTAGGAGCAAATAACAGAGCACAAAGTTTTGAAAGACTTAACCTTCGGTTCTAAAGAACTATATGTTATGTTGACTCCAAAGGTGATTTGGTTGCTCAAGATATTAGCACTATTAAAAAGGAAAATGAGTATTTTGAATCAAGCCAAAAAAGGATGCCTCAGGGACATCTCAAGAATCAGCAAGATCCCACCCAGGACAGTAATAAGGTTACAAAAATATAAGGCTTTCATTTGAAGAAAACTTTTGGGCTCTGTGCCCCGAGAAGGGTCACCTAGGAAATTGGTTCACTGAAATTCATTTCACCCAGCTCAGCCAGCCAGGAACTCAGAGTAAACTGCAGCCACGGTCTAAGTAGGCCTGGCTACTGCCTTTATCAGTCGAAGCCCTTGGCTTAGTTTACATGATGCCAGAGTTTCAGGGTTGCACAATGCAGTAGTTGGGGAGTCCTGGTGGTTTCCACTCAGATTTCAGAAGCAGACATAGGTAGCCAGGAAATGTTCCCCTGTGTCTGAAGCTGTGGACATGAAACCAAAATTGCAAGAGGGACCTCAGGAAGTTGACCATGCTGGAAACATGGAAAGTAGTGGGCTATACTCAGAGCCAACCCAAGAAAGAGGCTATATAGACTGCGATTGACAAGTCCACATGAGTGGTATTACTGAAACCTTCTATAACCTCACATGAGCATGTTCCTTGAATGTTGGACTTGGCGTTATGGATTTTAATGATTACCCTGCTGGACTTTGGTCTCATTTTGATCTACTTTGTTTCTATCCCTCCATTCTATGTAAAATGTAAATATTTACCACTGTTTATTGGCAATACATAACTGACTTCTTAAATTTTACAAGGGTTCACAGTTAAGAGTCTGCCTTGAGTCTCAGAAGAGACTTTGACATTAATACTAAATCATGCTACAACTGTTTAGACTTTGGAATCCCTTTGTTTCTCATCCTATGCAAGATAATTGTGCCACGCTACATGCCGTCATGAGCTTGCTCTTGTCTTTACTTGGAGATTAAGGTTTAAAGTGCTGTATTTGGATGTCAAATTGACAAGGGGTAGAAAGCGATGGTTTGGGTTAATTTTCAACTTCACTGGATTAAGAGACTCCTGAGGAGAAGATTGGATTATAGAGGCGCCATGTTCATCAGTGGATTAATCTAGTCATATTGATAGCCTTTTGTGCTATTCGAAGCAGAGCCCAGTTGGACGTGGGGCCTGTGGGTTTGCCTGTGGAAGATGCATCTGTAGCTGGTGTTCATCTCCTGTGCTGTTGCAGGAGATGAGCTCCCATGAAGCTCCCATGAAGTGAGCAGCTTTGCCCAAGATCCACTTAGCTATGATATTTCTGCCTTCAAGAAAGCTAGCCATGGACAGAACCTTCTGAAACCATGACCCAAATAAACCTTTCTGCCTTTAAATTGGATCAGATAATTTGCCCCCGCAATGGGAAAACTGACTAATACACCAATTCTTTGTCAAGTGTATATTTGCCAGATTTTAATGCTTCTCTTCTGTTTACACTGTCCTTTAAGAAGTAAAATTTTGTGGTGTGGTGTGGTGTGTGTGTGTGTGCACGCGCGCGTGCGCGCACACGCACATGCGCAACTGGGAGTTTAATTTAGGGCCTTCACACAAAGATACATGCTAATCCTCTTCCCTTTCCTCCTGTTCCTCTTCCTTTTGAGACAGGATTTCATGACATCACTTAAATCGCGCAGGATAGACTAGAACTTGTAATCCCTGTACCTCAGCTTCCCAGAGGACTCTAAGGACAACTATCTACAACCACATCTAACTACAATATCTTAATTTTAAAATGGTCAAGTCCTTACTAAATGGTTTGCATTTTGTGTTTGACATTATTTTTGTCTTATAAAAGAACCATTTTTCCCTTGTAGTCATAAAAAATAATTCTTCATTTTCTTTAAAACAGTCTATAGTTTTCCCTTTTATGTTGACTTTTCATTACTTTTTAATTCCTTTTGGTATGGAGGCAGGAACCTAATTTCATTTTGATCATGTGTTTAATCATTTTCTCCAGCAACACTTACCTCTATGTTAGTAGGTTATCTTCATGCAGTCTGACACACACCCAAGTCTCTGGACACTGTCCACCTCACTCCGTAGTTCTTCTTGCCTACCTCCCATATGCATTCCTCCCACATGATATTTCAGTAATAACTGAAATATCAATGACAATAAACCTGATTGCTTGAAAAGGTTAGAGTGTCTAGAATATTTCTTATGTTTTGCTTTTGCAAATAAATTTCTTAACAGTGTTTGGTTACACAGGACTATGAAATACGTTATGTCTCACTTAAACTTTGTGTATTTATTTATTTTAATATCTTAGCTTACTTTGTTTTTTAAAGAGAATACAAAAATAGTAAACAACACATTAGAAATAGTACAGAATTTCACTAAACAAAATAATAGAAAGTCAACAAAGGTTGCTATATTGTATGTTGTTCTCTTTAAATTAGTTGTTCAGATTACCAGCTATAAGCCTGTAAGATAGGTCAAAAGAAGTAAAAAAATAAAAAGCAGAGAGAGAAAAATTGAAGCATTAGCTTCTCCTTTCAATAGATCAGCAGAAATCAGCAGGAAAATTATCTATGCTTATATATATATTTTCTTTTCTTTCTTTTCTCCTTTCCCTTATCTCATTGTTCCTTCCCTTTGCAGATTTTCTTCCCCTGTCACAGTATCTATTCTAATTTAATCTCCTAAAGATAGTCCCTAAGTTATTTGTCTATTCTCACATACTGTCCATATGAGTACAACATTTCAAATATTTTGTTAGATTTATGTTTTATAACTTTATATATTCTGTATATATACAGTCTTGCCTATAGTTTTTATTCCTTCCTTTATATATTCTATTAGGCTAAAATTTTAATATTAGCATCTACAAATGAAACTTGGTTTTATATACATATTGATGTTTATATGCAACAACTTGCTAATCCATATTCTGAATTTTAGTAATTTATTTAAAGATATATTTGGGGTTTTCTACGTTTTTATTTTTCATTTTTTTGGCAGAACCGGGGATTGAACTCAGGCCCTTGCGCTTGCCAGGGAAGCATTTATTCTACTAAGCCATCTCCCCAGCCCCTTTTCTACATTTTTTAATGACAATGTTACTTCTCATTCCATCTTATTCCATTATCTTGCCACACTGGGTAAACCTACTTTACTATAAAGTTGAATAGAAGTGGCGAAGGCAGGTAGTCTTAACTTGTTCTTGATCTTAAAAAGAAGACTATTGAATACGTCACCATTAGATGTCTGTTTTCTGAAGCTCTTGTATATATTGCTTTTAATGAAAACAAGTGGAGTTTCATTATTTGTCAAGTTTACTAAGAATTATTCTGTTTAACTCATAAACAGCTATTTTCCTTTTCCTTAGAAACTTAATATTTTATTGTAATTTGCATAATATGTTACATTAATATATTTCCTAATGTTAAATCAGCCATTCTGAGATAACCTAACTTGATCACTATATATCTATTTTTAAAGCTATTTGGATTTTGTATGGTAAAAATTTAATTATATATTTGCCTCTGCATTCATGAGGAAAGTAGACTATAGTTTTTATTCCTTCCAATCTCCCTGTTTTCTTGACAGGTTTCAAAGTATCAAAGTCATGTTTGCCTAATGTCCTAAGTTGGGGATTGCTGGCTCTTCCTTCTTCTCAGGAAGAGTTTGCACATTAGCACTCCAGGTTCTCCCACTATCTGGTGGAGCCACCTGGCCCTGGTGTGAAAGTTCAAGGTTTTCTGGACTTGGCAGAATCCCTCTGGAGGAAAGCAAGGATTGGACTTCATCCATCTTACAGAATTCCAGTTTCCACATTAGGTTTGGCCTCTTACTCTTTTTGTGTTAGCTCAGGAGTAAATGTTTTAAATATAATTTTGGCAGCCTGTGTTTATTTTAATCAGGTGGAGAATTTTTATGCTGTCAGAAATGGACATCCCAGGAGCTGTGTTCTCCTATTAGCACCTGACCCATCTCTATTTGTAACCATGTCTATTCAAGCTTTGTGTCTATGGCCTATACAAGAGGTTTGGGCAACATTATTAAGTCCAAAAATGAATACTATACACTAAATATGTATTGTTGCTATTTTTATCATAGTACAATATAATTTTTTCTTATATTTTAATCACCCTTGGAAACTATCAGCTTCTGAGGGATGTGAAGCTGTTTATATGTCTTCTCATCCCCAATGTCTAGCATATAAATATACTGAATAAATGAATGGAAAAATACACAGATAAATCCATCTCTGTAGTTAATTTGAATAAATCTAGGTTAAATTTTACCCAGATGCTTTTTCATCTGCTACCAAATTGGTAATTAATGCAATGCAGGGAAACCAGGATGTAAATTATTGAATTCTACAGAAAAGTAAATTTACTGTCATTTAATTGGCTGTATCTTCTGTTGTGTAGGGTTGCTTATGTAAATTTCAGATAATTAAATGCCTGAGGTGAGTTGTTTCACAGCACTTATAATGTTTTGTCATTCGTGCCACAAGACATCTTGTTTCTGACAAAAGATGTCCAGCTCGTGTCATTGTTTGAACAAAGTTATGCTTCTTGACAACATGCGCTGATTTCTATCACTGAGAGGAAGTCAAATAGGTCTGTGCCAGGGGATGCCCATGTCCCACCTATCTCCTTGCCAAAAGCTTCTGCAGACTGGATTTAGAATCCTAGGAGTTGTTAGTTCTAAAAGCCACCATTACCTGAAACAATTATTTCTCATTGTTTACCACTAACAATGGAGATGTGAAAAATCATTACAGATGCAATGTATTTCTCTAAAGAAAAACAAATGCATCTGCAATAACTACCAGCATTCAGTCTTAAAGATGCAAACTCCACAACAATGACAGAGCTGCTTCAGCTGCTCTGTGTGTGTGTGTGTGTGTGTGTGTGTGTGTGTGTGTGTGTGTGTGTGCTGCTGAAGATGAAACCCAGGCCCTCGTGTCTGCATGCACCCTACCATTGAGCTCTCCCTCCAGTTGGCTCAGGTGTTCTAAACCTGCAGGCTCAAGGAAGATAAACCAACTAAGTACATATTTACAGAACATGGCAGAATCTTACCAAAAATACATGGGCCCAAAAAGCAAATAAATACATGACAAAGCTAGTTACCAAGTGAAAACAATTGTTTTCTCAGACATAAAACCATCATCAACTCACCAAGTAGGATTCAAGACAAAGAAATTACTTTCACAGTGTAAACCCATTTAGCTTTCTAAATTCACCATAATCGTGTGGTGGTCTGAAGCCAGGCATCTCTGACTATTGTTAAGATTGCTTTTGCTCCTCTAGACTAAAAATGGCACAGTAAGTCTGTCAAAAACACAAAGAACTATGGTTCAATTCCAGTAAAAACAGCCCCTTTTATTTAGAAATTAATTTTTAGCTGTTATGTCATGTGTGATATCTGGGTTCTATCTTGAGGTCCAAAAAAAGATTCTAATTCAACTTCTGCCTTTAATAACTGCAATAGGGTGAATTTAGCTACTCAAAAGTATTTAAAGTAAACCAGTGTGCTCATTAATCATCATTATACTTGCAAGGAGAATCAAGCAAACAACCTTTCAGCATATTTCTCAGGTCAAACTTCAAGTCATTCCTACAACTTTCAAGCACTGAATTTTTAAAGTGGTTTACAAATATATGCACACACTCTAGTCAGTTAATTGAAGTAGATCTTAATTACACTTTATTCAATTTATCATTTTAACGTTTAAAGGATGAAATCCTATGCAGCTTGAAAGGCATCAGCCTCAGTAACTGTCGTCATCTATGAGTCCAGAACAAGGAAAAGGACACATCATGCAGTCCTACGAAGACTATTCTAGGAACAAGAGGAAAATCGAAAGTACCCTTTGTCGGAGGGGCTATGCAGGCATGAACACAACGCAATATGGCAATAGCAGAAAGATCAGAATCCGTCTTCCTGCTAAAAGTGCATGCCTAGCCCTATGTTGGTGATATTCGTTGACTATTTAGGGTTCCACATGCTATTGTAGATGTACCCAGTATCTTCCATATTGCTTTACTGTCTATTCTGCCATCAGTATGGCTTTCATAATTGGTTTGGGCTTTTCCAATACAGTGATCAAGATGATCTTCATTTTAAGCAACTCCATGATGAATGACCTTCATACCTTTTTTTTGAGGTCGTTTGTATCTTTTGGGTTCAGAATGAAAAAGATTCTCCTTCTCCTTGGTCACTCCCATGTAAATAGACTTGCTTTTTACCCTGTTATTTATGATAAAATTAGAAAAATTCAAATGCATATGAATTATAATCTCAGAGGATCACCCACTACCAGGCTCGGTGTCTCTCTACCAGGATCAATTACAAATTATAAATGCTCTCTCTCTCCTTTTATAGCACTTCTTTCTCACAAACCTCTTCATTCTTTATCAGTGTGTACTGCAGTCTCCATTTTTCGATGGTTTTAATAATGCCCCTCTCCCTTGGAATACATACAGCGGGAAACGGAAATATGATCCGGGAATTTCAAATCTCAAACTGCAATTCAAAGATCATTCTGTTTTTTCCTTCTTTTTTCTTCTAGAGCACCTGACAAATGTAACCGATTAGGCAGACAGTCTCTGAGAACCTATTCCAAATGCTAAAAAAGAAAGTCAAATCAGAGCCAGAGCACCTTGACTATAAAATGCTGATGCTTGCCAAGGTTTTGTTCCTTCTCGATTACTTGCTGTCCCTGTGAGTGAGTCTGAACTTTATCTTCACATTCAGAGAAATGGCCCCAATTACAATAACTGAGCAGAAAAACTTTTCTGTGCATTTCATCATAAAATAACTGCTTCATAAATCAGATGTACCATAGTCAACCTGTATATTTTACATAAAATTTGCCATTAAATAGGATCATATAAATAGATACATAAACTAGCAAAACATAATTTGGTTTTCATAATATCCAGCGAGGTCTTGATTCCAGTCTATCAACCACTTACTCTGGGAGATAGTTACTGATCCAGGAAATGTTTAATTGAATGAATGAAAGACCCCAGTAAAGACCTGCAGAATACAAAGCAAGAATTGTGCTCACCCAGGTGATGTAATGATAAAAGAAAAAACTATCAAGTTAGTAGGGAAGGTGGATCTTTTCTTGTGTCTTTCCCTCCACCCTAGTTCTTAAAGTTATATGTACTACTAGTAGTGAAAAACAGAAGTTATCTAGAGAATTGAATAAAGTAGGGGTTTAATTCAATAGGTACTAAATCCAGGAGCTCAACTCTTTTAGCATTCTTATTGAGGAAAAAAAAACTCTAAGGAGCACTAGAAATACTTTTAAAAAGAAGATTAAAAAAAAAGCAAGTTTTACTGGAAAAAAAAAATGCCTACATGCAATTTATATCTCAAGTAAAATATTTTAAATCTTCTTACTCAAGAGTATCTAATGATGAGATTTCCAGACCTAAATTAACAGAGCCACTTCTCCTTGATACAGAAATAGGTTCCTATTGATCAAATTCAGCAGAGGGCAAACTAAGCAGTCTTGTCTGCCCATCTGTATGTGTTTTGCCAGCTCAGAATATCCCTAAAGAGGAGCAGAAGTTCTTAGAATCAATACTGTCCAACCCAATTTTTTTCCATAGCTATCAAAGAGACTTCGGTAATTAAGAAGCAATTCCATTAAAATGTCTAGTGCCTACACTACAATCAACAGGGACTCCGATGAGCCTCTGTTTCTGAAATACTGTTTATGTGTTCATTCTGTGCATCGCATTTACGTATCTGCAACACTCTCACCAAGCAAATGCACAATTTTCTCCTTCTACCACCCCAAGCAGCCAGAAGTTGACATTAAGAGAAAGGACTTCATATCGTTTGAGGTTTGGGAATATTTTAAAGAGCTCTATCCTGGAATTATGAAGCTTGAGATGTTAATGATTTTTTTTAATTTTATTTTTTATTTTTTATTTTTTGGCAGAACCGGGGATTGAACTCAGGCCCTTGTGCTTGCCAGGGAAGTGCTTATTCTACTGAGCCATCTCCCCGGTCCTGACTTTTTTTTTTTTTTTTTTTTTTGCAATTTATGCTGTCATTATTATCTTAAAGATAAAGTCAATTTGTCAACATTCAAATGAGAAAAGTATTCCACTGACAGAATAAATAAGGGTTCAATTCCTTCAACATTATAATGTTAGAGCACAAATTCAAAATAGAATGATTCAGCTAATTATAGTCAGCCATCCTATAAGTAATAGAATTTGAATTTATACAGATAAGCTACACAGTTTGCTGTTGTTTTGCTACATTATTAACATATTGCAATAAAGGTTTCTAGAGATAAAAATTATTTGCACTTACTAAGGATTATCATAGTAATTGAAAAGAATTAACACATTTTTAAATATGCTATTATAGCCAAATATTTAGTGCCTACATTTTCCAAAGAACTCTTTATGGCAGCCAAGTACTTACTCTAAGAAAGAAAAAAAAGTATTAAAATCAGGACTACTCAGAAAGATTCATGATTTATGGCAATATGTTAGAGGTAAACATATTTAAAATGTTATAACTTCAAATAAATTTAGCTACTGGAAAAAATAGATTAGACCAAGAAAACCTCAATTTAAATAACACAATTTCTGGGTTGGGAAACTTGAAAACACTCCTAAAATATGAATTACCTTCTTAGGTAACTTTATAATAAATTAGAAGTGAAGCTCTTCAAGAAATATAAAATCTAATATTTCAAGGCTAACAAAGTTAAGAACATATATAATAATAGATACTAAAAATATATAAACAAGGTTAAATACTATATAAATTCATCATTTAGGAAAAATACAACTTAGGAAAATGCATTTGTATATCAGTAATTTGTGCAGTTTGGTTGGAGCTGCTGGACATTAAACTTACATAAAGTGGGACCACTTAGCCTCTGATCTGATCTAAAATCTGAAGTCATCAAAAGCAGATTCCAAATAAATAGGGCATGTTCTTATTGACTTCTTTATTTTTTACATAGCAGAAATGACCCATAACAGAGATTTACAATGATGATTATATGGCTATATCAATGTAGTTTTCTTTAATATTACACTGTAGTAACTAGGACAAAGAGGACACTGACTATTCAATCCTCCTACATGTGGTGCATTTACTGTATTCATTCTACCACATCTAAGCAAAACAATGAATTAGTTATTTCAAAATGTATCTAGAAGAACTAAACTTTCCTAATCTCCCTAGTGCCTCAGAGTATAGCTAATCAGATGCATAACAAAAAGTAGTCAGCAAAACTGAATCTCCTACCATTGCTAGTATAGCTTCAGCACTCTACCAAGAACAACTTGAAGTTTATGAGCACTCAACACAATAGGCCTAAATTTAACCACCAGTTTTTAAAATATATTTAAGCTTTTATTCTACACTAATTTCACTGACCTGGCTAGTTCTGTTTCAGAAAAGTATAAGCTTTCTGTTTCCATTACAAAGTCAGCATCAAAGAAGTTGAAAGTGACCTAAAATCTAACAGATGACCTGAATATGGATGCATAGTTCACACTGATGTATAATAAAAGCGAAGTTTTATACTTCTCTTTCAAAAAATATGAAAGTATTAAAAGTATATAATGATTCAAGTCTAAGCCTTAAAAGCACCTTATTTCTATTGAACTTGTTTCACCTGTTAATTAATTGCTGAAGACCAAATGTATAGCCCATACTGTAGACAGTCAATCAGTATTTGATGGGTAGATCAATGCCCAGTAATCCGCTGGCAGTGGTGAGAACGTTACACACCAGAACTAACCCTTACTGGGTATTAACTTACCCTAAGACTCCTTGTTTTGCTTTGCTACATTGTAACATCTGCCAAATCATTTCTTTTAACATTTATTTTTCTACTAGCATGTGTTTGCAGCACATAATGTTTTCACCCTCTGTGTGGAGTCGGTTCATAGACAGAGCCCATCACAATTTCTTTTTTTCGTCCCCTTTTCCTCTCATGCCTCCCTTCTTACTACATCTCTTAATTTTCTCCCCATTTGAGAAGGATCTACCTCCCCCTCCCTCTTATTTTCTATTTTACTCTTTATTTATAATTTGGGGTTTTTATAAGCAAAACCGTGTCATTTGTGTGTCTGAATTATTTCACTTAACATTATTGTCACAAGATACATCCATTTTCCTAAAAATGACTCAAATCTAGATTAAAATACATTGGTAAAATTGGTAGTCAGATACACAGACAAAATAGAGACGAGAAAGCAAACTCCAAATCTGGAAAGCAAGAACTATTTACATCCTTCTACATGGTTAATGCTTTTCAGTGAAATTTATCTCAGCATACCAAGGATGTTACATACACCTCCACTTGGTTGGCATAAAGAAAGGCATCATATTTTTATGGTTCACTAATATTCCCTGATAATAATAAAATGGAAAAATTTTTTTAAAGATGTGAACACCACACAATGAGCTACTGGACCCAAATTCTAAAATAGTCCTGCTACTCCAAAACATTGTTTTGTTCTCACAATAAGAGGATTCTACTGTCCATAGTGCCACACAGTCAGTATGACTTGAAATCTGATTTTTCTAATGCAAATGAGTCTCTGCCTATATTAAAAATAAATAAATGTCTAAGTTGTGAACAGAACACTCCACTACTTTAATAGACAACTAGCTGAATGAAGACAACATCACACATGAGCAGATTTTAGTGTTATAATCAATGTACTTAAAGACATTGATCTGACACATATTTAGTATTATGAATAATCATTGTGCTGCATGGTAATTAGAGATAAATGTGAAGTCATTCACATAAGTGACTACAATTAATGTTAGGTTTATACAGCAAAATCAAATTTTCATAGTACCACATTTTTCTTTAATTATCCCCAAATCAAAGTCTGCTCTCATGCGCTGTCACTGTCGTACCCACACCAAAAGAGCAAAGGTTTTACTCAACCCTTCTTCCCTACTGGCTTGTGAATGTCCTCATCCAACCTATGTTGGCATAGACTCACAGGGTGGCACATTTGGCTCCCACTGCAGGCCCTGCTGATTGACAGACTACAGTGGGACCTACCACAACACATTCAAGCTCACAGTGGCTCTTCCCTACGAGCTGATACTACCCAGGCCATTGGAGACTTGGCTGGGCTACCAGGGACTACAGAGAGTTGTGGCAAAGGGATGGAACTTTCTGCCTCTGCATGAGCTTCTCTCAAGGATCTTATATAATCCTTTCAACAATGCCCAGCAGAGCAAGACAGGGACAGTCAGCTAAAGAAGGCCCCCAGAAAGGGAATTATGTTTATCTGTAAGATAATCTTTGCTTTATCAATGTGCTAATCAAACCTAACTCTTGATAACAGTAGCTAATGTTAGCAGGTTAAGAAATATGTAAGTTTTCTAAACTACTCAGAGATGGAGGTAAGGAGAGCTTTTATGAGCTGAGGATACTGTGTTGCCCTCCTAGTCTTTATGTCCAGTTGATCTGGATGTATCTGAGGCTTTTTGAATAAAAAAAAAGTGGCCAGTAGCCATTTAGATAGCTGTGGTCTAAAAAAAATACTACCCTAATGCCAGTTTAGTTTTCAGCTACCTCCAGGGCTTCTGAAAGCACAACATGGTACATGTACTGTGTGGGAAAAATGGGTTGAGTCATGCCTGGAAAACTTCACTTGGCAGCACTAAGAGACAACTTTCTCCAGTGTGTCTGCATTCTTTACATCAGCCTCTGCTCTGGCATGACATTTCAGGAGTATTTACATGGTGCTATGCTTTGGATCTTAGACTGGAAGCTTGGTCCTGCATGTGACAGAGCAGAAAGTCACAGGAGCTCAACCTCATGAAGAGATGGATGTCTTCTCACAGAGATGTGTTGGGCGTTCTGGGAGCGGATTCATTCTTAAAGGGAGGCAAGAGGGTTTGGAGGGGAAAGGGATACAAAAATGATTGAAAGGGGACCAGGGAGATAGCTCAGTAAAATAAACACTTGCCTGGCAAGTGCAGGGGCCTGAGTTCAATTCCCGGTTCCACCAAAAATGATTGAGATATGGTACATACATGCACCAGCTCCCCATAAGAATGCAATCATCATGTACTTCGAACATGCATTAATAAAAGTAAACATTAAAAAGCACAGTGGTTCCTCATAAAATGAGGTTACACACATGCACCTGAATGTGAGTGATTCCCATCTGCTCTCTGTCATGCATGACATAGCCCGAAGGCTCTCGCTCTGATGCTGGCACATGCTGTTTGAACATTCAAGCCACCAGAATCATGAGCCAAATAATCCTCTTTACTTTAAAATGTTCCCAGCCTCTGGTTTCTTGTTATGGCAATGTAAAATGAACTAAAACATATGGCAAACAGCCTTAGAAGGCAAAGGTAGTACCTCCCTCCAGGGCATACTCAATCCACTTTAAATACATTCAATTGTAAATTGTTGGGCTTTCTTCTCTTCTGAGATCCTCAGCTGTGCCACAAATCCTTGTGTGTATAGACCCTACCTAGGCCATTTCTCTTAGTGTGTGTGCGTAGAGGGGTAAGCCCTCAAAGTTCATGCTATCTGTCATGCCATAATTAAGGGAGCCTTCTAACCCAAAGGCCTCGTGCTCTTTGCTATCATCCATAAAATGTGACAGGCAAACTTGTCGACTTTCAAGTGGGATAAAGTCACATCTTCACAGTCACTCCTAGGTAGCAGAAAGAGAGTTGCTGTGGATTCTCCAAAGTCCTTGGGGAGAAATTAGAGAGACATGTCCTATCCCTCAGTAGATAATCCTAGGATGGAGGGGAGAATAAACAGCCCCGCAGGAAAGAGCTTCTCCAAGAAAATGGGGGAGGGGCGGATGCATTTTCCTACATAATCTAACAATTTGCTACATTGTACATTGAAAAATATATAGTATAACAGGATTCTTTATTTTCTGGTACACTGGGAAGACTTGGAATTCAAATAGTTACGACATTTATAAAATTAAGATAACCTCCTTAAAATTAAAATTAAAAAAGACAATAGCAATGATATTGAAAATCATGTTTATTATTATCTGTATTAATTTGTAATCTAACCACAAAACATTAGCATTAAGTTCAGTTACTTTTCTGTCAGTGAATTCCTGTTTTATTTTGGTTTGGTCTGGTTTGCTTTGCTCTACCTTGCTTGAGACCAGGTCTTGCTAGGTAGTTCGGGTTAGCTTTGAGCTCGTTGTGGAGGCCAGGCTGGCCTTGAATTTGCAGGGATCCTCCTCTGCCTTCCAAGTGCTGGGATTGCAGGCTTGTGCCACCGCACCACGCTGGCCAATGAATTTCTGCCAATATTTTGAAGGCAGAGAGAAGAACATTTAATTTCTTGGTTTGAGGAAGAATGCCTCCTTCAACATTTGGGTCAGTGCAGCTCAGCTATGTCGTTTGTCTGAGGCAGCAATTCATTGACACTGCTCCTAAACATAGCTCTTCACCCTCCAATTCTGAACCTCCATGAATTTAACAGGTTGACTATATAGACTGTACTGATGGTTATGTTCTCCTTGGTTAATTAACGCTCTGCAACATTTAATTCTGCATTACATAAATACCAGTAAAGGGAATGAAAAATAAAACTAGATGCAAATTCTATGCTCATTGCAGTGTGAAAATTAGACCATAGAAAAAACTTCCTGGCTGGATTCAGAGTTTCCTTGTGCCAGCTAGAGCCCTGAAAAAATGTTAAATTATTTTTTCACCAATTCAACAGAGGTAAAAATGATCACATAAAATCAGACTAAACAAAAACAAGTCAATGAGGCTGCTATACATGAAGCTGTATACAAATGAAGGACTGTCAAAACATTTCAAAATGTCAGAAATTGATTTAGAAATTTGTAGCATCTTTTGCAGTATCTTTCTACCAGAAACCTTCCTAGTATAAATTTACTTTCCTTTAAAATTTAGCCCCAACCTCTCATTATCACAAAAATACATCTTTTCAGTCATTTTCATCTCAATTTTTAGAAATATATCTATAATGTTAATTTGCAGAGTACAGGCACCTGCCACTGTTATATCCCAAGGAGCCTGCTTGATTAGTGTTTGAAGAACATGGCCTAGAAAGACAAAAGTGTACACAAAAACAATCAACCCCACACAAGATGTGTTTTCAGAATCATTTTTAGACATGCATAAATCAGAGATGCATTTGTGTTAGCTAATCACTACTAATGAGGCTAGAACAGAGAATTCAAACTTCAATATTTAGCTAAAATTTTGAAGTGCAGATCTGAATTAAATTAATACCATTGTTTAGAAAGCTAAGACTTTTTCCATGCTAGTTTTGGTACAATCATTCAAGGTTGGGTAACACAGTATGCTAACCTTTACACCAGACCAAAACTAAGTCACAAAAACATCCTCCTTGATGTTGAACATTCAAAATAAAAATACATTTTAGCATTATTAAGACAAAAGTATGCTATCTATAGCAACATCTTAAGTTTTTTTTCTTAAGCTGTAGAAAAATAGGTAATGTGAGTACTATTTCTCTATTTCTTTTTCTCCTCTAACATGAAGTGAATTTTTAGTATGTTAGAGGAAATAATGGTCTATGAATAGGAAGAAAAGCCAGAAATAAAGTAGCTTAAGTCTAACTGCTGCCATTGGAGAATGCATCTGCTTCCCTGATACTGTTTGGTCATCAGACATTGCAAAAATCGATGATCAATTCCAGCTAAAGCTTTCATGTGAAAGTTTGAAGAACTCCTGTTATGATTTTGCAAGTTACAGCTGGGCATTTGTCTGCACCAGTGTGTTTGATAACCACCCAGGTTGTTTTGCCAGGATCATAATTTCACCTCTTTAGCAGAAATACCAAGTGTTCTATGCCAGGCTACAACTGCACTTTGGGCTGCATGCACTTCATAATGAGCAAGCATAGTCGCTGCTTTTCCCCCAACAAAGAAGTTATTGCTACAGTGTAGTTTCTTATTAATCATAGGCACAATTTCTGTGGCCAGGCTATCTAGAAACCTCTTGGACAATTTATACAATCAAGACAACTGCCTCGGTGCCAGGGAGATGGCTCAGTAGAATAAGCGTTTCCTTGGCAAGTGCAAGGGCCTGAGTTCAATTCCCAGTTCTGAAAAAAAAAAAAAAAAAAAAAAAAAAAAAAAAAAAAAGACAACTGCCTCAACTTCTCATGCAACTGGTACATATCTGTACTGAAGGATGCAAGATGTACTCTTTCATCCATTGAGATAATGTTGAATTCACGCACCTACAATATTTGAATGGCAATGGAACACCCATCTCTGACAAAACTAAACAAAAAAGAGGGATATAAATAAAGGACCATTTTGTAGTGAAAAAAGAATATGTACACACACGCACATATATATATATGTATATACAAAATAGGTAGCATGGATATATAGCTACTTTCTCTTCATTCAATGAAAAGGAAGATTTGTACTAAAAGTGTTTAGATAAGATATCATGTCTGCATCTTGTACTATGAATAACTACTATGAAGACAACAATATGCAATTTATTAATTATTGTAACTGTCCTACTAACCTGTTTTGAAACTGTCTCATTGCTACTCCTTTCTCAATAAAATTAATTTAAAAAAGAAACAATGCCTCAATAATGATTCAGCCACTTGCATCCCTGCACCTCCCAAAAGGTAGCACAGATAGCAAAGCAGGAGTCTCTATTCAACACACAAAGTTTGAAGACATCTTTATTTAAAAATAAGCAGATCACATAGTAATTCTATTTAAAAAATCAACTATGGTGATATTTTCATACACATCAATGTTTTATTGAGATGAATAGACAGGTTTTTAAATGTTTCCAAACAAATCATAAAAGTCCCCATAAAAATACCAGTGGGGAAACAAGAAAATAACAATCCATCAAAAATAGGTGAGAAAGTGGTCAAAGACCACCCAAAATAATTTCATTCAAGTTGACTTGAATAAATATCTACCTATCTCTGGGAGGACAAGTTTCCAGATTCACTGAACTACCACAGAGCAATGTGTTAGTTTGAGGTCAGCAAGACAGGTTCCCCATATAGCAGATAATTGGGCCATGGGAGCAGAAGGCATACATATGGGTATGTATGGGCAGGAGGAAATGTCACCTTCTAAGCCAGGGCTGCCCTTGAGTGTGTGTGTGTGTGTGTGTGTGTGTGTGTGTGTGTGTGTGTCTGTGTGCTAGTGCATGTGCGTGTTTTCTTTAACTATAAGGTAAACACTTTATCTGTAGTTTTCTTAAGTCAAATAAAAGATTTAGTAAATACTGTAATGTAATACAAACTATCTTTGTCATACAGAAATGTATGCTTTCAAGTTCTGTAGTCCCTTTTTATGTAGAAGAAGAGCAACAGATGGTATTCAGTATCTTTCAATGACTTTAGAAACTGTTCCTAAGAAATAAGGAGCTGTGATTGTGAAAAGTAGCTTTATCATACTACTTGAATTCTCTTCAATAAAGGTCATCTCAATTTTTATAGATGATAGATAAGAGAGAGAGAGATAAAATATATACACATGCGGATATCTATGAGGGTATTGTCTCTTGAAAATAAATTAATTAGTTAATTTATTTATTTATAGTCTAACATGAGAACAGCATATGTTCAGCAGTAGTATTTGGTAATAGTGTAGCTGTTATTTAGAAGGTAGAGTAAAGAATTTGGAATCCCAAGCCACAAAAACAATATCCTTTTACTGAAATTCTGTAAGAACTGGAATCATGCAGACTTGTACAGAGGCACACATTTTATTTCTCCCACACCAGTGTGACTGGTGTCATAAAAAGAACCTTAGTCTTTTGGGGGTGGGAGGGGAGGGCAGATGTGGTTTTGGAACATAGTCCACAGTCAGCAGGACCATGTCAAAGGCTTCTAGACTACATCTACTTAACTATACCCATTAGACAATATCTATACCTAGACTACATCTCTTTAATCAAGTAGAAAGAAAAAATAGGCTCTATTTACTCAGACTATGTCTACTTAAGAAAACAGTGGAAATGAAATGTAGATGCTCATCTGTGGCTGCGAAGGAGGTAGACATGACATGTAAAGAGGAACAAAATAAATATTCTCATGGTCCCTTGGAGACGGACTCAGCTTTAATACAGCTGAAGTGCTATGGAAGTTAGGAAGAAGACACAGAGTAGGAAGCAGTTAGGCAGGAGGGAGACACTCTGGAGTGGGCCCCGGAGAACCAAGTCGATGAGGATGAAGTAAAAGGCCATTAGGCAAAGGCAAAAGTGCAAGGGCTAGGGGAACATGGGTCATTAGAAGCCTCTGTGGGTGATGGTGGCAAAGTTATGTATCTGAGTATTTAATAGGTCCCTTGCTGCATTTAATATTGGATGGGCCCTGAAGACTGCTCTGTGCAGGACAGCACTGCAAAGTAAGGAAACAACATTGGGCTGGATATAGACAGATGAGCAGTGGGTGTCATCCGAGGTACTTTGTCTTCAGTTATAGATGACTGAAAAACTATAGATGAATGTTAAGGGTAAATAGGGTCCCATTTTGTGTTTGAAATGTACCCTGGTGGTATATATGAGCATAGTGACAGTGGTTATTTAAGGAATAGATACAATTAAATAGGTCTATGTAAGAAGCCTAGGTTTTAAAATGTCTATTTATTTGGCTAGTTTTTAAGGAAAGGTAAAATCTTCGTGCAAAGAAAGAAAATAATTGCTATAACAGACAAGGTTTTAGGCCAGAATTACAGATAACAGAATATTGGAAGGAGAATAGCTCTGGCTTCAACAATTGTATTTACTATACCATAGACAACCAGGTGATGCATTTCCAAGAAGAAGTCCATGTTATATTTGGGCCCTGGAGGGAGAGGAACACAAGGCAGGTCTTCTGGAAGCTAAGAATGGAGCCTCAGGGAAAGAAGATAGGAAGAGTGGAGGAGTGCCTGGCTTCAGACAGCTATGGGAAGGAAGAAGGCTTGAACAATAATAAACTCCATACCCTGGTGCACTCTACATCCAAAACTCCCTTAGCTGGCAAACCAGTTAAATGGGACAAAAGTTGAAGATGACGTTCTGAAATATCCTCATGAAGAAACTACACAAAATTCAGCCAGGATTACAGAATATAATGTAAGGTGGAAGGCTGTTGCTAGGTGATATGAATACCCACTACTGGACTAATCCACAGAGTGACAGCTGTTGCTACAAAATAGACAGACTGGAGATTAAAGACTGAGGAGGAAAAGGATTGAGGAGAACCTCTAGGAAATGAAGAGGTGTGGAAATACAAAGACGTCCAGGTTTCAGGCAGATAATGAGGCAGGCAATGGCGTTACTAGCTAAACTAAAGAATGCAGAAGGACCAAGGTAGAAGGCACATTGCCTGCCTGTTTGCACTTCAGTTTCCTCACCGCTTCTAGAAAAAGAAGGAGTTGTCCTAGTGGACTGTGAAGTCTCCTCTAGAGTTGGCTGACTCTATCAATAAGAATTTAAGAGCATTGATTTTTAATTAATGGAGCGCACCCACACAGCTCCTCTGAATCTAATGGCATACTTGTGGTTTTCTTTTTTTTTTTTCTGCACTGCCAAAGCTGTGCATGAACTCAGGAAGATTGAGACCAAGCACAGTGAATCCCAGCTCCAGGCTGTCAGGAGTGCTGAACATTCTCCTTTAAGAGTGAAGTCACATCCATGAATTGTATAGCCAAAACTTTATTAGAAACCTATTACAATTTGACATCGTAATTTTAAGTTATTATTCTTGCCAAAGTAATAAGGTATGAAAGAAGATTACTTTTATGGGGCTTATTCTGTGTCTTTAATAAATATTACTGTGGTGCTAATGGATTTTATTTATTCCTTAATTAAAAGAGGCAGTCTGCATTTGCCAAAATATTCATAATCTGCAAGGCTTCAGACTATTTTTGAAGTATACATGCTAAATACAAATGAGCAAAGCCTGTGTGGTTGTCATATAATCCTGTTCCCAGCACCAATGTCAAGCGTGCCTCGACACACTTTCTGCCCAACTGATTGTTTTATTTCATAAAAACGTAATAGCTTCAGTGTTTTCTTCTTCAGTAAACACTAGGTGATATGTGGTTCAATGCTTTTCAGCACAAAATTACACCGAAGAAAAGTCAATGTAATAGGTTTGACCTATTATTTTTACCTATTTCTTTCCAATTTCCACAAACTATTGTACCATTGAGCATCTCTAATGTGAGGTAATTCATTTCTGACTCTACCATTGACCCCTAAATATGCTGAGGTCATCCACTCCATTTGATATACCCCCATTTTTTAAACAACTTCTCCTTATGTTTAGATTATGTTTTTTATTTAGACAGTGTATAGTATGCTCTACATCTTCTGATCTTTAGAGAATATGTTTACAAGATTCAAGCACTGTTTAAAATGAAAGGGAAAAAACCTTTAAATGTGCTGTTTCAGCAGGCAACATCCATCCAATCTATTTATAAGAAACTACCAGATGAAACCTTTGGTCTTGCATCACTATCCACAGAGATGTCATATATAAATAGCACAGTAACAACATCTGTTTTATATACCATATAATTGCATGCTTTATCATGTTTAAACCTTTTTATTGCTCATAAAAAGGTGAATTCTACCAAACATATTCTTACACACAAAAAAATCCCATCTTTTAGATATCATAGTGAACTCAGGAAGCACAGTCTGAAGTGCCATTTATGCTCAAAACCATTGGTGTTTTATTGCAAAAATAAAAACAAAAAGTTAAGATTTTGGCATTAAGAAATTGAGAATCATCACTCAACTATTAGCTGTTTATGATACTCAACATTTCTCTGGGTAAATAAGTTTTAATTAAGCATCTCATATAGATTAGTTGAGAAGCTACATCACAATAAAAAACACTTTTTGGGCTTTTGGTTCCCACATGAGTTTTCACTCCAGGGAATCTGCATGCCATGTGATATAGGCTCTTCTGCCAGTTTGTTCCTAAGGAACTATAGGTCTGACTACATCAAGTGTACAGAAGTGCTTGTCACCCAGCCCTGGTCACACCACTAAATTAGATATTACGTATTTTAATTTTATTAATGCCTATGATTTAAAAGGAAGTAGCTCACAAAGATCTATAATACAAAAGAAAGCTTTCAATCACCTACTCCCCACTTTTCCCTAACTTTGCCCATCCTTTCAGTACTCTACTTATTTTACCTGTTGAGGAAATTTGTAAGAATGGAATAAGAATATTTTAAGTTGTTCGTAGTGAAGGTTTTAAGTGGGTCAGGTATTTAAATTCTTAAAGCAGTGTTACGATCATACTACCCATATATAAGTGTAATTTGTGATGACAGTTAATACCATAGCATTGGGACTATTCTAGTGGGAAAGAGTCAATGAATAAGTAAATAAATGATAGCACTGATTATAATAAAATTGGTGTCACAGTTCTGTCATGCACTGTGACTATTGAAGGAAAATAAAAATTTTTTTGCACAACATATTTGCTCAAAATTAGCCTATTTTATTTAGTTTTATATTTTCATGATGCTTTGTTGTATATTTTTCTATAGGATGTCTTTGCATTCTGTTGGTGATTTTGTGTACAAAATCTCTTTAATAAGCTGGGACTCTAGTTGTTGATTCTTTGAAATACTTCTCATGCAGTGAGTGTTGTTCAGGAACTCTATTCCTATGCGTATGTCTTCAAGATTTCTACTTACTCTCTCTTCCAGTAGATGTAGTATTTCTGTTTCAATATATAGATCTTTGATCCATTTTAATTTTAGTTTGTTTCATGGTGATAGACATGGGTATAGTTTTAGTCTTTGGCATGTAGAAAGCCTGAGTTTCCAGCACCATTTATTAAAGAGGCTGTTTTTCTTCCAGTGAACATGTTGTGCCGCTTTGTCAGAGATAAGGTGGCTGAGTGTGTTTAGGGTTGTGTCTGCATCTTCTAATCTGTTCCACTAGCCATCAGATTTTTTTTCATAATTTTATTGATGAACAAATAGAAATGAGACAGTTTCAAATCAAATCGTTAGGACAGTTTCAATAACTAACACACTGCACACATTCTTCTTAGTGGTTAATTGCTGTACAAGATGCGCACTTGAGATCCTATTTACAAACACCATTAGAACATATCATTCTATTCATTA
>NW_004524615.1:15690444-15691543 GCF_000260255.1 Octodon degus
TGGAGAAGGGTTCCTTTTTCCCCACAGCCTCTCCAACATTTGTTGTTGGGTGATTTCTTTATGATAGCCATTCTTTCTGGGGTGAGATGATATCTCAACTTTGTTTTAATTTGCATTTCACGGATGGCTAGTGATGTGGAGCATTTTTTCATATATTTATTCACTTCTTTAATTTCATCCTCTGAGAAGTTTGTGGTCATCTCAGTTGCCCATTTCTGGATTGGGTCTTTAAATTTTGGGGCCCTAGTGGTCTTTACAAAATCTAGAGAGCAGACTTTGTCTTAGTACTTATTTGTCAAGATTTTTTCCAAATTTGTGCATTGTCTTTTCACTTTGTTGGTAATTTCTTTTGACATGCAAAATCTTCTCAATAAGAGGAGGTCCCAGTTGTTAGTTCTTTCACGTGTTTCCTGTGCGATTCAATTTTTGTACATGAACCCTTTGCCTACCCCTATGTCTTCCTGAGTTCCTCCTATTTTCTCTTCCAGGAGATTTAGTCTTTCTGTTTTTAATGTTTAGATCTTTAATCCATTTTTACTTTAGTTTAGTGCATGGTGATAGACCTGGGTCAAGTTTTAATTTTCGGCATATAGAGGGACAGTTTTTCCAGTGCCATTTGTTAGAGCGGCTATCTTTCTTCCAGTGAGTATGTTGTCACTTTGTCAAAGATCAGGTGGCTGAATGTGTTTGTAGAGGCTTTTGCATCTCCTTATCTATTCCATTCATCCTCAGGTCCATTTTGTTTCCAATGCCATGCTGATTTTATCACAGTAGCATTGTAGTATAATTTCAAGTCAGGAATTGTAATGCCTCCTGCCTTGTCTTTGTTAGCCAGGATTGCCTTTGCTGTTCTAGGTTTTTTCTGGTTCCAGATAAATTTTAAGAACAATTTCTCTAGGTCTATGAGGTATGTTGGTGGTAGTTTGATAGGGATTGCATTAAATCTGTACAACAATTTTGGGAGTATGGCCATCTTCACAATGTTGGTTCTTTCTATCCAGAAACATGGAATATCATTCCATTTTCTGAGATCCTCTATGAACTCTTTTTTAAGAGTACTGTAATTTTCCTTGTGAAGATCTTTGACTTCTTTAGTTAG
>NW_004524615.1:15692511-15713385 GCF_000260255.1 Octodon degus
GATGGATTCACAGCTGAATTCTATGAGAAATTTACAGAAGATGTAGTCCCTATACTCTTCAACTCTTCAATGAAATTGAAAATGAAGCAATCCTCCCAAAAAAATCATTCCTGGAGGCAAGTATTATACTGATACCAAAACCAGGGAAAGATACAACTAAGAAAGAGAACTACAGGCCAATCTCCCTCATGAACCTAGATGCAATAATCCTCAATAAAATCCTAGCAAACAGAATACAGCAAATCATCAAGAAGATCATACACCATGACCAGGTAGGAATCATCCCAGTGATGTAAAGGTGGTTTAATATTCAAAAATCCTCAGATATTTTTTGTCAGAGCCATGCTGATTTTATCACACTAGCTTTGTTACACAATTTCAGATAAGGCATTGTGATGCCTCTTGCATTGTCTCTGTTACACAGGATTGTCTTTAGTATTCTAGGTCTTTTTGGGTTCCACATGAACTTTAGAATGTTTTTTCTAGTTGTGTGAGATATGATAATGGTATTTTGATCAAGATGGCATTAAATCTGTATAACAATTTGGGAGTGTGATCATTTTCACTACCTCGGTTGTTCCTATCCATGAGCAAGAGATATCTTTACATTTTCTGATACCCTCTTCGATCTCTTTTTTCAAAGTACTGCAACTTTCAACATATAGGTCTTTCACTTCTTTTGTTAGAATGATTCCTAAATATTTCTTTTTGGATGCTATTGTGAAGGGTGTGGTTTCCCTACTTTGTGCCTCAGTGAATTCATTGTTTGAGTGCAAGAAAGCTATTGATTTTTGAGTGCTGACTTTGAATCCAGCTGAACTACTGAATTTATTTATTAAATATAGAAATCTTTTGGTGGAATTTTTGGTGTCTTCTCTGTACAGCATCATGTAATCTGTGAAGAATGACGATTAAATTTCTTCTTTTACTAGTCTTCTTTGCTTTATTTCTCTCTTTTGCCTAACTGCTCTGGCTAATGTTTCCAGAATTCTGTAGTGGTATTAGTGGACAACCTTGCATTGTTCCTGATTTTAGAATGAAAGCTTTCACTTTTCGTACATTTAGTATGATGTTAACTATTGGTTTATTATAGATGAGCTTTATATTTTATTTCTTGAGAGATTGTTTCCTATCTGATTTCCTAGATAGCCTCATAGACATGTTTTAGTACTTCAATTGCTATAATTTCAGAAGTATCAGGTCTATTTTTCCCATTTTTCTCTAGGTCAGTGTCTCCTGGAATTGTTCTTGGTGGATGGATGGTCTGAGGTTGCTTTTGCTTCAGGATCCTGTCACTTTCTATTTCATTTTTTTAAATCTGAAAGTAATTGAGTTGGTTACAAATGCAATTTTTATTATTTTATAGGATTTCCCTATAATTCTATTTCATAGTGCTTTCACACTGAACAAAAATTATTTAAGTCACTGAAATTCAGTTGCCTCTTTGCTCTGTTTCAAAGTTTTTATTTTGTTTCCTGTGTTGACCCTTGTAAGTTTTTTCTACTAGATAGCTATACCACTGGTGTTAAGGCCTGTTTAGGCAAAGTTTGTTCTTTAGAATATCTTCTGTGTGTAGGAGGTTCTTGATTTGTGTCTGTTCCAAGATCTTAGTTAATTAAGAATGAGGTGTTGGTCTGTGTTTGGCTCAGCTCGCCTGTCCTTTGGTCCTGGAATATGGTGAGGTCATCGCCCAAGAAATTCCTGGTATTGTTACAAATGTAAAAATAACTGATTAAAACATATATGAGGGACTAAGGAGATAGCTCAGGTGTCTGAGTACCTGCCTGGCAAGGGCAAGAACTAGAGTTCAATCCCTAGTACTACATGCTGTACCAGCCAGAGAACCCCAGATTCTCCATGCTGGCCACCAAAACTGGCCATGGTAGCACATACCTGTGGCACATACCAGTGCTGCAGAGGCCAAGACAGGAGGGTCCCTATGAGTCTGGCCTATGTAGTAAGATCCTGTACTAAATAAATAAATTCAATTTTAAAAAAACAGATATAAAATCCTAGCTCAAGTAATGATTAACATTGAAAATAACATCAAGCACAGTTTAGAAACTTACAAACTGTAGTAACTATTATTTTTGTACCTTTAACCATGCAGACAAAATGTACAGTTATGTAACAGAACCACAAATCACGAATTGGGAGCTTGTATGCAAAGTGTTTCCACTCGGTGTTCTAGCATAGTTTCACCCTATATTGGGGAAATTTAAGGAGGACAGTGGATACAATAGAGATCACTGAAAAAAATATAAAGTGTAGCCAGGTTAAAGGACAAGGGATAATCACAGAAGCTCTAGAAAACCAGGGAAGAGGGCAAAAGATGAAGAAAGAAGGAGTAAGCAAAGGATTATTGAAGTTGACCAGAAAATTAAAAAGACCATTCACTCATATGAAAATATGATTATGTCTTGAGTGGTAAATTGAGGAACAGGGGAAAGAAGGCAAATAAATTAGAACAAAAATATAGGTCAAAGCAAAAACATAGGCAGAAAGGAATGGGAAATAAACCACAAGACAGAAAAAAAAAGAAGAAAAATAAAACAAAAATTCTTCTGGTGTTTACCAAGGGTCCAAAAATACTGGAGAACCCTACCAGGCCTGCAGTAGAGTTTGTGCTAGATTTAGGCTGATCTTCTCCTCCAGATATGGGCACATGAGGCCGCAGTCTTTAGCCAGAATTTTCTGTATTTTCCTTACTGGCCTTCCACTCCTTACCCTGTTTCTCTTGGTGACATCTCGCTTCCCCTTGCTGTGCTGCTTTTAGACATGGACAAGGGGCTGTTCCCGGTCCCATGCACCTTGGGCACTTCCTGGTCCTTGCTCAGTTTTCTGTGTCCCCCTTCCACTGGACAGTCTCTGTCCTCTTGGGTCATTTTTTGCAGAGTGGGGTGGATGCTGTGATGTGGTCTGGTGCTCTGCTCCTGCTATTGCAGTCCAAGGCTGTCCTGTCCCAATTCTTACTCCTGTCCCCCAGTGGGGTGCTAATTGTTGCTTTACAAGTTCAGATTCCACCTCAGGTATAGTCTGTAACTTCCTCAGGTGAGATGAGCGGTGCTACAGAGTGCCTTTCTGTCTATTCAGCATGGGACAGCCCGGGGCTGCACAGTCCCGAACTGCAGGGCTATTTAATATCCTGCACCTCTCTAACTGCACGTGGGAGGGATCAGCTCCTCCATTTACGATGTACCCTATAGTTTTTAATCTTGCTCCTCACCATTCCAGTAAGTGCTCTGGTGCACAGAAAGAACGGGAAGGAAAGAAAAAATAAAATGGAAAAGCAAAAAACAAAACGGGGAAGATAGCTCAGTGCTCTAAGTGCCTGCCTGGCAAGTGCAAGGACCCATGTTCAATCCCCAGCATCACATGCTGTGTGGAGCCAGAGCCAAACCAGCCATGGAAACCGAGTGTGGTGGCACACATCTATAATCCCAGCTCTGGGGAGGCTGAAGCAGGAGCATCACTACAAGTCTGAGCTGCCCAGTGACACCTTGTACCAAATACATAAATTAAAAAATAAAAAAGAGAGGAAATAAACCAAAAACAAAAGAAAACTGGCCAATCATCAGGGCAGAAACAGCTTGTGTGGGCAGAATTTACTGCTGAAGGAAGGCAGAAGAGGCAGGGGACCCAGTATCCCAAGTCTATCCTTGATTTAGCCACATTATTTTAGTAAATCCTTTTTTCTTCTCCTTTTAAGAGTCCAAGTGTGATGGGCAGTCTTCCCCATCCTGCAACCCACTGGCAGCTAGGTGGGCTGGCTGGTTCTTGCTGAGTCCTGTATCTATGTTTGGCATGTTCTATGAGTCTCTTCTCTCTGACTAATTTCAGTTTCAGTACATCCCTCCCTTTTCTTCCAAATACCTCCAAAAGAGGCTCCTCCTCTAGCCATCCATGTTGGCTCCACCACGGAAGTTTTGAAGGTCAGTGCTTGATTTCTTACTCCTCTTTTTTATTGACTGAAATTCTTCCCCTCATCCTTGAAGCTGATTGGTCTCCTCACCTAATTTGGGGCAGTAATTGCTGATTTGATTTTGAAGTCCCTGTAAAGCTGTTTGCTTTCCCCAGAGTTTCACTGTTTGTTTTCTTCACAAACTACTTGTTCATCATATTCTCAAATGCTTTTCACTCCAATTATATTGTTTTAAATTTTTATTTATTCATTTGTTTATTTAGCATAAGGTCTTGCTATGCAACTTGGACTTGTAGTGATCCTTCTGTCTCAGCCTCCCCAGTGCTGGGATTACAGGCATGTGCCACCATGTCCAGTTTTGGTGGCCAGCACAGCATGTGGTACCAGGGATCTTACCCAGGAACTTGCCCTTGCCAGGCAGGCAGTTAGTGCCGAGCTATCTTTCCAGCCCTCTAACTATATTCTTTATGATATGGAGTCCTTAGTGTAGCAAATTCTCCTCTTCCCTTCTCTCCCCCTCCTCCCAGTCTTCCTAGTGAGCCACAAAAATCTTATCATGGGTTTTATTGCTCCTTTGACCATGTTGGTTTTTGAAACATGAGCTGTTTTTTACTTCATATCTTCTTTACTGGCTATGCATCCCCAAATAACCTCCTATGAATGGGTGAATGCATGAAAATAACTTTATTCTTATTCTTGATTGTTAACATTTCAGTATATAGAATTCTTAGCCAAAAAAACAATCATCACAAATTTAGACATAAATATTACATTGTCTTCCAGAATCCACTGTGCTAAGGAGCAGCTGGAGGAAAAGTGGACCTTTCTTTTGGATAATCAATTTTATTATCTATATCTTTGCTTCATAAAAATTTTTTTTGTTGTTTTTGTTTTGTTTGTTTTTTGGCAGAACGGGGGATTGAACTCGGGCCCTTGCGCTTGCCAGGGAAGCGCTTATTCCACTGAGCTATCTTCCCGGCCCCTTTTTTTGGTTTTTTGTTTTTGGTTTTTGCTTCCTTTTTTTTTTTCTAAAAATTTTTAATGATAGTCCTACTCTGACCAGGTCTCTTTTTGTTTTAATTAATTAATTAATTAATTTTTTGTGGCTGGCTCTGCCTGCCCTAAGGGCAGGGCTGGCGCAGCATGTGGTGCCGCGGATTGTACTGTGGTCCGTGCAGCTGCCTAAGCTTGCCTAAGCAGGCGCTTTAGATCACTGAGCTATCTCACCAGATCCAGGTCTCTGTCTTTTTAGTATAAAATTTTGTGATATTTTTAAACTCTGGGTAATTTTCTTAGATGTTCAAATTTATCTCCATCAACTTTTTAACGTAGTGATTCCTGGATATCCTATTATTTTAACATGAAACATTCTAGTTTGACTTATGGCTCTCATCTTTCCTTTGTGCTTCTAGTATCTTTTTGTTTTATATTCTTGTAGATGTCTTAAAATAAAATCTCCATATCTTCCATTGTGTTTTGCATACCAATATTATGTTTTTATTTTAGGAACTGTTTTTCATTCTCTAATTATTAACCTTTACAACATCATGTTCCTGTTTTATAGACAGAATATCTCATAGCTCTCTGAGGACATCAATTATAACTTCCTTATTTTCTGTTTTTTCTGAACTTTGAATCACCTGCCTCATTTAAAGTTAGCTTTTCCAAGATTGTTCTTTGCATCTTTAAAGATTTTTCCCAGCCTCTTTTGAGCCTCTTTGTTGTTTAGTCATAGTAACAAAATCTCTGTGCTCCCGGGAAAGGTTTGTCAACTGGAAATTTCCACGATAGGGTGCAGTGGGGGTGGCCACCATTGAGCCTATGGCTTCCCAGTAACCACGGTGAAGAAAGCTTTAAGCTGTGACACTAACCATCCCTTTATTTTCTTAGTTTTTCCTTCTCACTGCCACCCCAACTGTGCTTAATTGTTTAAGTTATTTTCTTGGTTTGGGTTGGTGTAACATAGTATCATAGCTTGGGTGGCTTATAAATGAAAACATTTATTTCTTATAGTTATATGTACTGGGAGTGTGTGATGAGGGAGTAGGTATAAGGTGGTTCACAGGGTGGTCCTCCCTCGTGCTTTCCTGGTGGCTGTTGTCTTGCAGGATGAGTAAGCTACCATTTTGGCCACTTCTCATAGGGCACTAGTTATATTCAGGAGGGTTTCATCCACATGACCCAGTTACCTGGCACCACATGGTGGCTAGTGTGTCATATCTGTAGACAAGCATCTAGTACTTTGGAAAAATAGTTGGGTAGGGTGTAGGGATTAAGTACAATGGATTCCACTTATGTTCTCTGGTTTTAGATGCATTCCACACTCCCTACTGTATCTCCTCATCATTTGTCCATCCACAGCTTCCCTGAGATGCTTTCGGTAAATCAATTATAGCCTCCACTGCTCTGATGAGCTACTAACGCTCTTCTACCATATACCCACAGAAATTTCATATCCATCTCCACATCTCTGGACTTGTATGGAATGATGTCATTTTTACTCTTTCAGTTGTATTAATAAGTCCTCTGGAATAAGAAGATCTAGAAGCATGTGTTAAGGGTGCCAACTTGGGATAGCAAATCCCATCTTTGTGTCTCCATGAGATTAGCCTTAAAGATAAAAAGAAGACACAGAGAGTCAAAACACTCACCTGGAGATTTCTTACTAGTATAAATGGAGTATTTCAGTATGATAGCTCTCATTTAAACTGCATGGGATACATTCCAATGAGAAAACTACAGATGAAAGGAAATTCTCTCTATATATATATATTATTTTCTCCACATCTTTCACCTCAGTGTGTCCTTTGTAGCATTGCTTTTGTATTTTGAGACCATTATTCATCATTTTTTGCAAAAGTGCTCTAATACCCTGTGCTGTAAGGGCTAATTTGGTACCTGAAATGGCTACTGTGTGGCACATGATAAATAGTGTACACAGCATAGATCACTGGACAAAGGATGACTTCATGTTTTAGGAAAGATAGTGCAGAATAGGATGAAATTTTATGATGCTGTCTAGAATTACACATACTTTAAAACTTTGGAATTATTTGCCTGAGATTTTTCCATTTAAAAGGGGTAACTACTGTGTATCAGAACATCAGCTCCAGGCCAGTTGAAATTGTCCTATTTACCATACCCAGAAGTCAGCTGTATATATCTTATTTTGGTCCTCTTTTTGTCTTTCCATCTAAGGGAAGGTTGGCCATGAGCTGAATACTCAAAAAGACAGACTGGATGACAGGAATTCACCACTTAGGTGGAATCCCCTTAACTGCAGCCTAATAATGGCAGCTCTAACTCTGCATCACCACAGAAATCTGAAAAATCTACATACGTCTCTAATTTCAGGCTAACAACCACATTATGTCCATTCTGAGCCAGGAACCATCATGCATTTTGCTCAGTAATTCTCATGCAACCCTGCTAGGTAAGGCTTCTGATAATCTCCAGGACATGGAGATGGCACAGAGCTGCTTGGTGCCAGGAATGTGGAGGAAGCACACAGTCCGGTTCCAGAACAGTGGCCCTCACCCCCGATGCCCACGTCTTTGCTGTGATTTACAATTCATTTCCTTGGACTGTTTTACAAAGCACTAAATATATGACCCTTTGTAATTATAGTCGGCACTTTTTTTCCACAAGACAAACAAAACCATCTTAGTATAATTGAACCAATTACCACTTCTTGTCTAAAATTAATATCTTCCATTTTTATACTTTCAGAAGCACTCATGCATATTAGCTGGCGGTGCCTTTGTGACAGCCATACATGTATGTTATTACTTGTCTCTAATAGGTAAGGAACATGAAGATGACCTGGTAGTAGAGCCAGTACTAGAGCTATGGCATTCTGGCTCCTATTCCACTACTATTTCCACTAAAATATATTGTCTACATACAAACACAACACTTAGCTAAATGTCCTTAGACACAGTATATAATCATACTTTATTAAATAAAACAAATTTTCAGAATAGAGACAGACAGACAGACACAGACAGAGAGAGACACAGAGACAGAGACAGACAGAGACAGAGCAAATGACAAGACTGGAATTAGGAGATCTGAACATAGATCTGTTTTCATTCCTGACTTGCTAGGTGACCTTGAATAAGTCATTTTGCCTTCCTGAATTTTAACTGCAGAACAAGAAGTTCACATGATAATATGAACAAAATGAAACACTAAGACTATAAGATTTTTGTTAGAGTATAATTATAATTCATGCATTTGATAAACCTTCAAACTGATCTTGTTCCATATGCCAAAGGTGGAGCAGAAAGGAAATCAAATTACTGTGCAATGAACAGAATATATTAAGACACAAGAACCAGCTTGAACTGAAAATAAACATCAGTCCCTAGACACAGAGGAGTATATATTGAATGAATGAACAAGTGGAAAGAAATATATGTTTAGAGCAACAAAATTCTTAAAAGATGAATGTTGCTGACATTTGTAAAGAGTAAGAAGTCATGACATCATAACAGAGTGTCCCCCAGCGAGATCACGCTTTAAAGTGTTACTCCTCCCTCAGACAGGTTGGAGATTTCCAGTAACATTTGTCTGTGCCTCTGACTGTCAAAGAAATTTATTGTGCATTTATACAAGCAACAAGAAAAATTAGAAAAGAGACCAATGCTCATACTTTTTAACATGAATGGTATCCCCAGTAGGGCTTCTGGGAAAACAAAAGTTTCCCTAATATAATTTAAGCTCCTTTTCATCAGATGTATTGAACCATCAATAGTGTTTCTCTTCTCCCTAGCATGCTATGAACAGACTACAGTAAGAAAGATACTGAACAACAACAAAATGCTCAAAGGCTTAATCAATAATAAATGTATCTCCATATTCAAATGTTCCTTTAATTTCATAACTGTGGATATGTCCTATCTGGCTTCTGATCACATGTTTTCATCCTAATTTGTATTGTAAGATCAGAGTTGTCCAGTTCTCTGAATTTAGTTCCATAATTTAAGTTGCCCTGTGTGGCCCAATAGCCCCTCAGACATAGGACATGGCAGAATTAATGAGAATTAATGGGGAGGATACTGAAAGGGAGAAAGAACTGGTTGTATTTTTTCTTTCTTCCTTTTTTCTTTTTCTTTTTTTTTTTTTTTTTTTGCCTTCAGAAGATGCAAAATCTTTGATGCAAGTGAACTTAAAGGAAAACAACAACAACAACAACAACAACACTGAAGAGAAAAGCCTGAGGAATAAAGTGAAACAACTGACCAAGATGCTATCCAACAGTTAGCAAGCAGTCTCAGTGAAAATCACAAGTCAGGTGTGATTGTGCATTCCTCTGATTCCAGCACTCCAGAGGCTGAGGCAGGAGGATCACTGGGAGCTCAAGGCCAGCCTGCGCCATGAAAAGAAAAAGAAAGCGAACACAACACCAGAGAATGGAGGATGGAGACATGTAGGCTGAGTGGTGGAAATCTCTCTGGGAAAGAGAGCAAACGAGTTCCTGCAGAAGGATGGGCCAGATGTGCATGAAGAAGGCAGGCAAAGGTGCTTAGCTAGGAAAATCAAAGACTCCAAGATCAGAACTCTGAGTTGTTCATTCAAATGACAAAGAGGAAATAGACCACAGGTTGGCTCAAGCTGCTGGAAACGCATCTTGCTGACATATTTGGTCACTCTACAGCCTTCTGGTACACTGTCCTTAAATCTATTTCCACAGTGAAGTTGTGAAGAACAAGAAGCATCAAGAGAACAATAGAAGAGAGAGAGGAGCCCCTCCTGTAATCCAGCACCTTCCACCTGGAAAATTAGCATAAGCACGTCTGAGTGCTCACTGGCACTGCAGAGCTTTGTGAGTCTGCTAGCGCTGCCATCACACATAGGTAGGGAAGAGTAACAACATCACTTCATTTGCTCACTGTTCTCCAAGTTGGAAGTGTGGGCTCCAGCCAACATGGTTTGCAGGCAGAGCTGCTCTTGGCTTGTAGATAGCCATGTTCTCTCTGTGTCCTCATATGGCCTTTTTTCACTGTGAACATGAACATCTTGAATGTCTCACTGTGGCCAGATTTTCTTTTCTTATAAGGACACTAGTCCAATTCAACGAGGATCTGTCCAGATGGCTTTCTTTTAATTTAATCATTCCTTCAAAGACCTTGTCTCCAAATACAGCCACTCTCTAAGGTGCTAGAGTTTGGGGCTTTACCTTTGAAGTTAGCAGAGAAGTAATTCCACTACTTATGTAGGACATGGATTTATGCTATAAAAGAAATGACACTCTTCAGACTTGGGAGATAGCTCAGCTATCTAAGAGCCTGCCTGGCAGGCACAAAGACCTGGGTTCAATTCCTGGTACCACATGCCATGGCAGCCTGACCCCATTCACCCTGGGGCACACTGAGCCAGCAGCTGAAGCCAGGCATGGTGGCTCACGCATGTAATCCCAGCTCTGAAGAGGCTGAAACAAGAGGATTGCCATGAGTCTGAGATGCTTAGCAAGACCATGTACCAAATACATATTTTTTTTAAAAAAAAAGAGAGATAGAAATGATACTCTTAAGTGTATATGCATGCGCATCACCTGAGGAATGGATGAAAAGATGTGGTATTTTTATACCATGGAATATTACTCAGCTATAAAGAATGATAAACTTGAAGCTTTTATATTTAAGTGAATGCCACTTGAAGATATACTCATAACTTAAATAAAACAGACACACATGTGTAAATATTATATAGTTTCCCTAGTATAAGAACTCAAAAGAAGAAATACAAATAGAAAGGTATAATACAATTAAAAGGAAAGCAAGAAGTTGAGGAGTAGACAATGAAGAGAGGGCAAGGAGAAGAGCTAGTAAACATGACAGAGGCAAGCCATAGTTATATGTACAACATGGGTAAGGCAATGATCCTGAGAATTTTTAGAAGATTTTTGAATCTAGAAGTTAATTGGAAGGATTCTCACCCTGACTAAATATATATAATGACACTTGTGAACCAAGGAACTGCACTGAAGATGGCAATTTGTAATAGTAGGTTCAATCTTGAAGTGCCTGTCATTCTGGTCTTCTGAATACGTGCTGCTTGTCATGACACGCTATTTTCTGCCGTGCTGTCTCTCGGATAGATGACTGCTTAAAATGGAAGGATGATTTAAGGCAGGAGACAGGAAAAGGAGTCCTGCTACCATGTTGTATATGGTTAGATTTCTAGACTCATGTGTAAACATATATAATTCTTTATTCCTATTTTAAAATGCATTTTATTTTTTAAATTTTTGTCACATTCTGTAGGTACTTAAAGTTTAACATATCAATACTTGATGAAAAATATCTGTTCCATGTTATGCCTAAGATGTTCGATATTCAGACAGATAGTGAGGTTAAGCTCAACAGCCTAGGTTTTATGGTAATAACAATAAGCCTCTCTTCTGGAGGGTTAACAACCTAAGTTTGCAGACCAAAAATTAGAGCAAAGGAGGGCCACAAGGAAAGCCAACATTTTGGCCCTAGCCTTCCAAGGTCAATTAAGACTCAGGACATATGAGAACTTATAATGTAGCATCATGTAACTCAGTTGTGTCCCAAATTTTCTGATCAAAGAGATTATGGGGACAAAAAGGAAAGTGATCGATGATGTAGAGTGTGCCTAAGGAGAGTCACATGGAGAGAGAACATTCTCTCAGACTGTCACAGAGAGCAAATTGGCCAAGCAATGGCTGTGACTCATCCACATGGCTGACACTGACAAAGGATCTACAATCTGAGGTACAGGATCTCAGAATAAATCCTGAGAGGATTTCACTGACCTTATCAGATCCAAAAGCTACAATTCTTGTTATATAGGCCTTGCTTTATCTCGGTCTTAACCATCCAGTTGAAATGTATATGAACAAAGTACAAGAAGTAAAGCCATGTTGTTATGTTGAGGTGTAGTGGACTCAGGTCAACAACTTCTGACATATCCAGTCAAGTGGAAGACCCAATACTATTATGTACTGGACTATTTTGGAATATTTTGCTGAGTTCACACACCTATAATATTTAAATGATGGAACTAAACAAAAAAAGGGATATAGATGAATGACCATTTTGTATCTGTGTATCCAAACTGGTTAGGATAGATATATAGCTGCATCCTTTTTATTCAATGAATAGAGGGATTTGTTCTAATAGTGTTTGTAAATAGGATCTCATGTCTGCATCTTGTACAACAAATAACCACTGGGAAGGCAGTATGCAATGTGTTAATTATTGGAGCTGTCCTACCAATTTGATTTGAAATTGTCTCATTGCTATTTGTTTCTCAATAAAATTATGGGGGAAAAGTGTATATGCTGCTAGGAAGAAAGCATAACATCATACACATATTTGTGAATGTAAAATTCAGCTTTAAAAGTATGGTTTTAGGGGCCGGGGTGATGGCTCAGTGGAATAAGTGCTTCCCTGGCAAGTGCAAGGGCCTGAGTTCAATCCCCGGTTCCACACACAAAAAAAAGTATGGATTTATATAAAAGCACATATAAACATATTCTGATGTGAACAGTTAAACTTCAAAGCCTTGCAAGACAGGGGAGTTACAAATTGAGAATAGGAAATTAGATAAAATTGACCTTCAACTTCCTCTGTATAGAACAGATGAAATATCTCAGAAGTTAAACTTGTTGTTAAGTTCTTTGTTAAATAGCTTTTCCTAGAAAAATGGTAGGCAGAATAAGGGAGTAAAAGCACACAAGGTTGAAGTTTTGAGTATTGTGTTGTCTACTTTCATGCAGAAGAAAAGTCATCAAAGAAAACGAGAAAAAAAAATTATAGATGCCAAAGGGATCACTTCCAAGAAGGATGGTATAACCATGAGTCCACAGCTGTGAGCAACCAGATCAGTAAGTGTGAGAAGACTGTCACACATTGCACTTAGATTTCACTCCTGACCTTCAGAAAAGCAATGTTACTACCACCAATATAGTTAAAGGCAGTCTTGGTGCATTGAGAAATGGAAGTGAAATCAAACACAGATAATTGGTATTTTTTTCCCCTTAAGTCTAGTAGAGAAAACAAAAGAAGTGGGTTTTTTTGGTGAGGGGGGTCTTCTTGTTTAAGATCAGAGTCATTAACAGGCTGAAGAAAGGATACTAATTGGAAGTAGGGCTTGCACGATCAAAGCAGAGAGAGATGCTCCACCCAGGCTTGTGGCCAGTGTTTGACGCCTCCAACACTGCTTCAGGGGCTTCAGGGGCTGAGTAAGGGGGATATAAACCATTACTCCACCACTTATATTAGTGGACATGTGACAAACAGAAAAGGACACACAGAAAAAAAAGAGATGCCTTAGTTACTTTTCTCCTTCCTGAGACAAATATCCAAAGCCCAAAGTTACAGAAAGGAAGAGTTTATTTAGCCCACACTCTGTAGAGGTTTCAGCCTATAATCAGCTGACACCTAGGCAGAGTGGCACGGCAGAGAGACAACAGTTCATGGTGACAGACGACAGCAAAAGCAATTAGAGGAGACAAAGAGAGACAAACCCCTTGCTGTCCATTGTATTGTGTGCAATATAATGTTATCTTCCCAAGTGCAGGTGTAATACACTTTTTTAAAATAAAAATTAGAATTAAGACAAAAAATTACAAGTGTTATGGAATTTCACTTAATAAAGTAATATAAATTTCAGAGTATTTGTTGCAATACATAATGTTATCTTCCAACCAGTTATTCATATTGCCAGATTTGTGCATGCAAAATTGGAAGAAGAAAGAATTTGGCTGGATAGCTCAGTGGATTAAAATACCTGCCTAGACAGACACAGGGACTGGGTTTGATTCCTGGTGTGCCATGCCAGCCTCGTCCGCAGGGCTCACTGAGACAGCAACTGAGAATGGTGATGCATGCCTGTAATCCCAGTGCTTAGGAAACTAAAAACAGGAGAATCACTAAGAGTACAATCTGCGTAGCAAGACTCTGTAGACCCTGTACTAGGTACAGAAAGAAAGAAAGAAAGAAAGAAAGAAAGAAAGAAAGAAAGAAAGAAAGAAAGAAAGAAAGAAAGAAAGAAAGAAGAAAGAAAAAGAAATTAAGAAGAGAAAAAGTACAAACAATTGAAAAAAGGAGACAAAAGAAATTAAATCATTAACTGCTTCTTATAGAGACTGGGAAATTGGAATGAACTTATTCAAAAGGAAAGAGTTACTGAGTTGAGAAGGACAGGAGATGGAGTGAGGGAAAGAGATTTATCTATGTATGTAAGCAGGATGGCTTGCACAACTGTACTGTGCATTTCTGTTGGTATATGGAAATACTCACACCCTTAATCCCAACATTGGACCATGAATCAATCACAAACTCTAGATTTTCTTGCCCTCTCTGATTGCATGACCTTTGGGGGAACATCTAGACACAAACCATAGCAGAAGCTGTAAGTGCCTTCAGGTGTCCGGAAAGCTTTGCAAAGGAGGAAGGTTGGAGCTGAGGCTGGCAGGATGGGCAAGTTGGCAGACTAGTAAGAGAGAAGGCCCACTCACACAAAGATATTACATAAGATCTGCATCATGAAAACACAGGGAGCCCCATGGAGTGTTTGTCTTACCTTAAAAGAAATGGAGACACTTCTGGCTTGGAGAGAAAGAGGAAAAGAAACACAGAAACAGTATGATCAAGTTTTGAGAATGTATAGAAGGAAACAGATGTCTAAGGACTTCCATTCTCTCATTGTCTGCTAAAACCATGGTAGCTATTAGTTGGATTTTATCACTGAATTTTGACTCATCACTTTTAAAACCACCAAAGTGATCTAAGTGATTGTTCAGCATCAATTCTGAACCCTCTTGGGGAAAGAAAATAAGTTGGACTGGGTAGGCTGAGGTTAAATGATCAGATTGAGAAATTACCTAGAAAGGAATTTTTTTAGAAAATCAAGGGCTGGCCAAATAGCTAAGTGGATTGAAGCACTTGCAAGCAGGCACAGGGGCCAGGGGTTCAATCCCCAGGGCCTGCCTTGCTGGCCTCACCCCTGGGGATCTCTGAGAAAGCAATTGAGACTGGACATGGTGGCACGCACCTGTAATCCCAGCTCTTGAGAAGCTACAAATGGGTAGATCACTATGAGTCCAATCTAGTAGTGAGACCCTGAACACCCTGTAGACCCTCCCCTAAGATGAAAGAAAGAAACAAAAAAGGAACGAACGAACTCAAGTAAGGCAGACAAAACAGCTTTTGTCCCAAACAGAAGTAGCTCCATGGATGGTAAAAGATGTCATTATTTGATCAAGAAAGCATGTATCAAATATAAACTTCATTCAACCAACCTTCCTTATAGTTCATGAGAATTAGCTAAGGGGTCTAATGAAATCATACATGATCAAAAACAGTGTCCAAATGAGAATAAAATAAGTGAGTAAAAGTTAAAGAATGTTCAGTCCTCATCAACGAATGAAAGTAAATTTTATCCCAACAAGGGACCAGGCCACATACCAAAAGCTCAAAAAAAAGGAGGCTGGGAAGCTTGAAGAGAAAAGCATGGATCTTGGCACAGCTGAGAAGGTCAACACGTGAAGGAAGAAAAGCCGGGGATGCAACAAGAAAGGACTGGGCTCTGGCTCACTCTGTTACTTCCTGTGCCCTGCCGAGCAGGTCTCCAAGTCTGGCTGGACTGGGTGTCTATTTGGAAGCCAACCAGTGGAGCATCTGGAAGGCAGAGATGCTACAGGGAGAATTTGTGCTGCACAACTAAGCCCAAGCCTCATGCAGCCATGAGGACAGAGGGCTTCAGCACTTACATAATAATTAGGGTCAGTGCATAGCAAAATAATAGTAGTTGTAGTTGTAAAAATAATAAGAAGAAGAGTAGCTGTGATGCTTTCCACATTAAAGTACCTCAGGATTTATAACAAAACCAAGAAGCATTTGTTTTCTTACAATTGTGCTGTCTATAATTCTGAGATTAAGACACATCATCAGCCAGGTGGTTAATTCAAGGGTTTTGCTCCATGGCTTTTCATAGCCATCTTCTCCCTATATCTTCACATATGGTATTCCCTTAGTTGCTTGTGGCCAAATTTCCTTCTTCTAGAAATACCATTTATATTAGACTAAGTCCCACTCTAATGATTTCCCTTAATTTTGTTTACTTCTATCTCCAAATACAGTCACAGAGGTATTGATGGTTAGGACTTCAACATATAATTTAGAGGACACAGCTTAGACTAGAACAAACAGAAATTCAAAGGTGCTTTTTTTTCCCATAATTTTGAGAAACAAATAGCAATAAGACAGTTTCAGACCAAATTGGTAGGACAGTTTCAACAATTAACACATTGCATACTCAAAGGCTCTTTTAAAAATGTACCAAATCAATCTCCTAATTAAAAGTTAGTATATGCTTAGCTTTAAAAACAGCAATATCAAGGTGATGTTTATTTTCTTTAGATGTCACCTTGCCCAATTTAGGAATTAGAACATAGGTATAACTCTCTTATAAGAATTGAGAGGGCTAAGAACATAGCTCAGTGGTCTTAGTGCCTTCCTGGCAAGAGCAGGTTCCCAAGGTCAGTCCCTAGTACCATGTGCACCATGCTAGCCACTGAAACTGGGTGTGGTGGTGCACACCTGTGATCCCAGCACTAGAGAGGCTGAGACAAGACAATCACTGTAAGTCTGAGCTATATAGTGAGGCCCTGTACCAAATGAATAAATAAATAAATAGAATTGAGAACATTTTTTGTTGCTATTTCATTTGCTAAAGTTTAGCTTTCTAACATCCTGTAAAGCTCCTTTTGTTGGTCTTGGTCTCTGTAATTGTGCTCCTGAAAAGTGGTGGAAGTTTGAAGACATTAGGCCAGTGGAATGAGTTGTTTAGGTCATTGGGGGCAAGCTCCTGGAAGGGATTGTGGGGCTCTGCTCCCCTCTCTGAGTCTGGTTTGCTTCACAGACATGAGGTGAGCAGGTTTGCTCTGCTATGTATTACTGGGATGACATCATGCCGTCTTGGCTCATCACAGGCCCCAAACAGCAAAATGAGCCAATCAGACAGGAAGCTCCAAGCCCGGACATCAAACTAAGCCTTTTATCTTTATAATTGGATCATCTTAGGTACATGTTATAGTGACAAAAACCTGAGTAACACAACTTCTTATCCCACAAATAAATATATAGAACAAAGGATCAGTGAAAAATACTTCCTAAAAAAGGATTACAGTTGTTGGTTGATTGTGTCAACTGAAAAGCTAAGAACCTAACTAAATCAGCTCAGTAATTCCACATCGCCGAGTGTGGAGGCCACACTCTTTTCTTCACCTCCAGAGTGACTGACTCATTACTTAAAGGAGAATGAGGAAGGACAGAGGGTCCCATTCTTCCTCAGAGGAGCTCCAGTCTTCACCATCAGCTTGGACATCATGACTTGGCTCATGTGCAGACTCTTGGATTCTGCTTTGAATCCTTCAGCCTTCTAGTGTGGACTCATCAGCTTTCCGTTATAGATCCAACAGCATCGTGATACAGACTTGCACGGAACATTGCAGTGGGCTCCAGACCTTGGACTGAATACTTCAGTCTCCAGTGGGCAGACGCCCTCTGCACGCTTCCTCATTCCTCTCTGTGCCTGATCATGTAAGCCAATCTTGCAATTTCTTATACATTTATACATCATGTGTTGTATCTGTTCCTCTAGTAAAACCCTGAATAATACAAGGGGCACGTTTTTCTGTGGCTTTGGCTATTTTCCAGCTTCATTTTTCTAACTATTTATTAGCCAAATAGGCCTGCCCAGGGATTTAAAGCCAAAAATGAGGGAGGAAATTACTATGTACTCTTCACTTATGATTTTCAATATTTTAAAAAAGAGCTTAAAGACCTTTTATTTTATACATTTGCCAGTAATTGTCTTTATAGTTTTATTGGCATTAATTTCATACAACCCATTTAGAATGTCAAGCTACATATGCAACTTGGTAATAAAGTTATTATTACTTCATAGAGATGTAATTATAAGTAATTCTGGGTCCTTCATTTTTGTCCTCTTACTTTCTTAACATTTCTTCATACATTTTATAAGAATGAAGATGAGTTTGCTGACCTTTTGCTAAAGAACATCTAGTATGAAGGAACTAATGATTTCATCCTAGTTGAGAACTATGAAACTTTTTATTTTCTAACTCCATTAGCTTTTTTAGAGTAAGTCACATTATAATGTTACTACATTACAAACAAACTTCTAAATTCAAAGAGCACAATGTTCTAAAATGGTAAATTATTTAAATAATATGGAGTTTCTTTAATCCAATGAACCATACTTCAATATGATATTGTTCCCATTAATTAACAACCTACTAAGAAGATGCTACTTAGAAGAACAGAAAATAAGAGGAAAATTAAAATTTCTCATTGTTTCTTAAAGATCTAGTGACATACACCATTAAACAAAATACTATAAAGTTTCTTGGTATTAGGTGAGCAATATAAAATATGTAATATATGTGAGGTATACTATTAAAGTAATTTGCATTTAACTACAGGGTTCATTAACCTTAGTTTGGAAACTTTGTGAATCTATTAAATATTAAATAACAAAACACCCTAGCTGACCTATGAAAGCAAATGGTATCATTTTGGCAAATCATTTTCATTCCAAATGAAAAGAAAAATGTATTACTACTAGATCATGTGCTAAGGAGGGTGCAGATAAACACTCTTTTGTAATTACAGGAACTGAAACACACAGTCTTAAGAAGGAGAAAGACCACAGTCTAAATTTTGTGCTCTGTGTGTATGATAGTCAAGCTGATCAAGAGAGAAAATCAGTATCCAAGAAAGGGGATTATGACTACAGTTGACCATGAGCTCCAGAACATGTGAACAGGGAGGCTGAAAGAAAGGAAATAGAAAAGAAATGAGAAAAGTAAAATCACTCAGAACTGATTTGTGGGAAGAATTTGGAAAGGTTTGGAGGCGTGGGCTGCAGGAGCACTACACTTGCATAAGGAGAGTTTCATACAGGATTGTGGTCAGGGCTCCAAAGTTTTTGTATGAGGCTGAACTTAAAGGTAGCTGAGTAACTGATTTGACAGAGACATTTTAAGGGAGCTCAACGTTAGGGCTGTGGCATAGTTTCTGCTGCCTGCTTTTAGCCAGGTCTGTGATGAGAAGCAAGAGCAGAGAGCAAAGCAGAAACATTTAACAAGCTTACAGTTTGATTTGGAAAGAGCCACATGGTAATGTGGAGGCCATGAAATTTGTGGTTGATGAAGAGATTTAGTAATATTAAAAAGAAACCAATGCTTTGAACTAAGACAAGAAAAAAGATGCCTTGAGAGAATCTCAGGAATCAAAAAGACTGTACATGCCAAGGGCTCACATTCAGCCATTCAGGGACTCAGAGGTCACCACAGCTTGTTCCAAATTGACTGACTAGTGTGTTGTTCATGTGATGCGAGAGTTTTAGCATTCAGAAAAATAGGGTTGTGAGGTTAGGGAGGTTTCCACCAGGATTTCAAAGAAGACTAGATAGTCAAGAATGAGCCCCAGAGAGCAGGATGTTTTACCCTATGGGAATGAAGCCAAAGATGCAGTGGAGGTCCCATAAAGATTCCAGGAACATGGAATGTCTAAGAAGAAAAACTGCCAACTGTGAGAACAGCCACACAAGGGAGAGGCTGTGTGGCAGTAACTGACAAGGACACAGAGGTGGGGCCTCTCATGTCCTTCATAACTCACATATTACCACAGAATGCCCCAGATGTTGGACACAGAGTTAGAGGATTTAATGCTTACCCTGTAGTTTTGGGTCCTGCCTTGGTCTGATTCTTTCTATCCACTCATTCCTGCCTTTTAGGATGTTTACCCTACACCACTATATAGTGAATATTCAAATATGATTTTTAATTCTACAGGGATTGATAGCTGATAGTTTGCCGTGTCACAGGAGAGACTGACTTGGACTTTTGAACAGTGCTGGAGCTGTTGAGACTTTGGGGGGAGGAAGGGATTAGTGTCTTTTCCACAATACCAGATAGTTACATCTTGTTAGGTGGAATCATGATATTGTTATAGTCTATATTTTAGGTTATGACTTAAAGGTACAAGTTTGGGTGTCAAGCTGAAAGAAAGTGATACAATGTGATAGTTAATACTAATTATCAGTTTGCCTGATTAAGAAGCTCCTGGAGAGACAATTAAATCATGAGGTTGCTACAATAACTGTGTTCACCAGTGGATCCACTCAAGTTCATAGATGATTATGCTAAGTAGTGGGACCCAGTTGGTAGTATCATGGTGGATATGTCCTGGGAATGTGTTGTCTGTGGCTGGCACTCTTCTCCTAGGTTGCTTCTCTGTCACAAGGAAATGAACAGCTCTACTCCACCATGGCTTCTTCTGCCATGACGTTTCTCCTTTGGAACCAACTAGTCATAGACTGCATCCCTGGAAACCATAAGCCAAACAAGACTCTCCTATTCTGCCTGTTATGTTTATCAGATATTTGCCCTGGCAATGAGAAAGGTGACCAGTATAAAAGGCTTGTACTGAAATACATGGAATGCACCTTTCCTTTGTTCTTGCAAAGAGGTAGACATAAAACATTGTTAGGCAAGTGTATCGTCTTGTACAGTGGAAGGGTTGAGGACCTGAGGTTTTCAGAAACTAAGTTTTTATGAAAGAGGTGATCTATTAGTAGGTGATTTCTGGGCACGTCTACACACCTAAATTCCCAGAAAATTCCAGTAAAGTTCTAATACATGGTATTGTGTACAAATGAAAGCCACAAATGCTGAGAAATGTCTAAGTTAAAGGAGTTTTTGTAGGGTCAGGGAGATGGCTCAGCAGAATAAGTGCTTGCCTGGCAAGTGCAAGCAAGGGCCTGAGTTCAATCTCCAGTTCTGAAAAAAAAAAAAAAAAAAAAAAGAAAAGAAAAAGAAAAAAAATTAAAGCACCTGCAAGCAGGAGTAGGGGCCTGGGATTCAATCCCCAGAACTGCTGTGCTGGCCC
>NW_004524615.1:15713485-15744016 GCF_000260255.1 Octodon degus
AAAAAAAAAAGAAAAGAAAAAGAAAAAAAATTAAAGCACCTGCAAGCAGGAGTAGGGGCCTGGGATTCAATCCCCAGAACTGCTGTGCTGGCCCCGCTCCTGGGGCTTGCTGAGCCTGCAGTTGAGACTGGGTGTGGTGGCATGCACTGGAATTGCAGCTCTTGGGAGGCTGCAAACTGGCCCATCACTATGAGTCTAATCTAGTAGTGAGACTCTGAACACCCTATAGACCCTTCCCTAACATACGAAAGAAAGAAGTTCAGTAGCATACTACCTTTATGAAAGAAAGATTAAAAACATGCTTCTGTGGGTAGAGCGAAGGACTGGAAAGGATTGGCTATTTCTACTGTCAATCACTGGAGTCAATCACTGGAGAAACAATGAGACTTGGAAGATAAGAAACTTGGGGAGAGGAAGGGATTTTCTCTCTTGCTGGTTACTGTATCAGGACCGCACACTAACTGATTGTGCCACTGAAGCTCCTTGACATTGGTTTCTTAGACCTAGCCCTCAAGGAATCTGCTTGAGTGGACACAGTGTTATAAAAGGGATATGCCTCTGAAGCATGGAGACAGGCAAGAAACTGGGGACAAAGTCCCTGAAATAGAGAAAAACAATGTTATGTGGCTGCTCAGAGAAGCAGCTACAGAGTGGAATAGCTGAATGAACATATACTCCAATAAAAACCATAGCTGATCAGGGGCCCAGGTGGTGGTACAAGGAAGTAGGAGGCTGCTGAGGCAAGGGCAGAAGACAGTGGTACAGAAGCAGGAGCCATGTGCCTACTCAACTGTACCCTAGGAGTTGAAGCTTTAATCATGCCAACGGTGAGGACTATTGCTCAGGAGAGCTTAAAATCATCTCTGTGCAGTAGAACAAAAGGACAGATAGTGCCTAGGCCACCATCAAAAGTTCATGGAGACACTGTCCTGGAAAAGTACTCAATAATGAAGCAATCCTACAGAACTCACAAGGGAGAGAGTTTGCCTAAACCACTTCATCAGACAAAAGGAGCGGATTTTGAACTTCACTGCTAAATGCTGCATCCCACACTGGTGAGACATGAGGGTCATAGGCATTGTTCTTAAAATAAATAACTTATGTGAAGCCAGAGATTTCATTTATTATAACTTTATAGATAGAAAATTGAAAAGAGTATGAAGTTTCCTTAAACTAAAGAAAACGTAATACCCCAAATTAGAATATAAAGCTGAGCATCCTCAGCTATGCCAAGACCATGGCTGCGGCGTTGTCTCAGGGGGTGAGCTCACACTGGCACACTGAGCCTCTACCATGTGAAAGCCCAGTGACCAGCACCAACTTAGACTGTCTGAATGGCCTGTGTGTCTTACAATGCCTTTGGGCCAGCATGTATTATTTGTTAAGGGGTTTAAATCTACAAGAGAAAAATATTTCTGTGAAATGCAGTGATACACAGTGGTTAACCATAGCTGAATTTTGTAAACTATGATTTGTCGAATAATTCATGCTTTTCCTCAAACACAATCCCTTGCATTATTCTGACAGTAAAAAAAAAAGAGTTTACCTTTTCCCTATAATTTTGTATTGAGCCTACTGTATATCTTCTTTGCCTAACTTCATAGACAGTTAGGAATTCAAGCCTAAACACTACTTTGTGAAAGAAAATGTAATCTTACAGCTAAAGGGACTAGAAATAGCATTTCCCTGGTCTTCACATAATATCCTCTGTGTAGCAGTTTAGCTTAGGAAAAGCATTACCGTACTCTTTAGCCACATCCAGGGGATGAAATTATACAGGGGAAAATGTAATAATCAATCAAGCTAACAATTATTGAGTAGCAAGCTCTATTATAAAACTGCTAAATTTACATTAGTAAAACTGCCTAAATTACATATGGTACCTTGTTCAGATTTAACAAAAGAAAAAGAAAACTAATAGTTCACCTATGGGTTAAACCTTTTTCCAGGCTTCTACAGCTTGATAATAGAATTAGTATCTGAAAACAGATGATTCTAACTTGAATAGCAAAATGCTTTTTTTTTTCTTTTACATTATCATGCTTTTTCTGCTCATAACTTTTCTAGCATTTAACCACTGATTGGTCAGAAAAAATTTTTCTGCTTTCAACTGAATCCCATTCATTTCCATTTCAGTCTGTTTACTTGAAACATGCTCACATAAAGTTTCAAAGCAGCTGGCCACTGTCCTTGGTTTTAGACTCCCTCACATACAGTATTCAAAGATAATGAAATCCCCCATCAGCAGTTTCTTCTTTTGGCTGAATAAGCCCTTTCCAATGTTTCCTTTAAAAGATTTCTGTCCCTTTAAATATCCTGCACCAGGGCCATGCCATGCTTGTCTGTTACAGCTGGAACACTGACACACGGTTCTCTCATAGTCATTTATAACCCCAAGGCCCATTCCCACCCCATTCCCATCCTGTTCTTTAAGCAACTGTCTTCTATTTAATGCTTAAGCAGCTTAGCTCTTCCAGTCAGTGCTTTGTTCTTATTGAGTGCCATACACTTGCTGTGACCCTTTTATCCAATTTTCCAAGAAGGTACTTCTACTGCTAAGGAGCCCCTGCAAATCACTTACCACCCTGTTAAGACCATTTGCATCCACTGTGACATAGTGTATCTCTACTCGATAGGCAGCTGCTATAGCTTGAATTGTATCCTCTCCTCCATAATTCCCATGTTGAAATCCCCATCAGCAGCAGCACCTCAGGATGTGATTTTATTAGGTGATAGGTGCTGTAAGGGGGTAAGGAAGGGTGGATGAGTTCGTCAGGGTTGAGCCTAATTTAATAGGACTTGAGTCATGATAACAAGAGATCAGGACACAACACAGAAAAACCGAAAGGGCACATGAAAACACCGTGAAAGAAGACCACTAACAAGGAAAGAGAGAGTTTGCAAGAAAACCAGCGCAAAGTCACCCTCTTCTCTGTTGCCTCACCCCCAAAACTCAGGAAATGTGTTCCTCTTCCTTACAGTCTATGCTCCTTCTTGCGGCACTTCTGCCAAACGAACACAGTCGTGGAATGTGCCCCATTTCTCTAAATGTATCACTAATTATGCTTCTCAAAACTACGTATACCAACATCATACACACCCTAAGGTGGAAAAAGGCATATTATTTCTGTGATATTTTTGCAAAAAAATGCCTAAACTCTGTCTGTCCATGAACAGACATCAGATAATCCTAAATTGAGAGGATTCCACAAAATAACTTATTAGAATTTTACAAAGTATGTGTGCTCCCACAAGAAAAGACCCAGAGGGGCCTGCCCCTTAGCTCAGTTCTTTAAGTGGCTGCTTCAACAAAGCAGTCAGGTTCAGGTTGCTGTGGTTCAATCCCCACAACTCAAGCCAAACCTGCCCTGAAGGCATTTGGAGAAAAAAAAAAAAAAAAAAAGAAAAGACCCAGAACCACTACAGATGAGGGAGACTAAGGAAATATGGAAAATAAATGCAATGTAGGAGTCTGGATTGGGCCCTCAGAGACAAAAAAACACTCTATGGAAAACTGGGAAAAACTGAATAAAGTCTTTAATTTAGTTAATAGCAACGTGCCAATATTGGTTTCTCAGATTCTATAAAACAGTTATATAACATATTAACAAGAGGGAAAGTTAGACAGAGGGCATGCAGGAACTCTCATTTGAAATATTGTTGCTATTCTAAAATTATTTCAAAATAAAAAAGTAAAATAGCATAATGTTTGCATTATAAACAATGCCTCATATATTAAAATTAATCAATCCAACAAATCACCACTAAGGGAGAAAAATTACATATTTAGTCAACGAGAAGTATCCTGCTGAAATAAGTTCCATAGGAAAAGATAGAGAGAAAGGCGCGGATACTCCTTGCAATCTATATGACAACAGCCCCATGCCAGGCATTTGACAGGCACTGCATCATTTAATTCTCACAACAGCAGTGTGACATGCGACAAAGCATAAAAAAGAAGCTCTGAAGTATTTAACTAGCTCATCCAAGGTCATATAATAAGTAACAGAGAGGAATTTTAGTCAAGTGCACCTAGTTCAAATGCATCATGCTTTATGTACTAGTTAAGAAGTAATTTCTATTTTCCCACCAAATAGTCACCTAAGGTATCTCTTCCTACTCTGTGGATGATGCTCTTGGCTCAACATTTTGATCACTGGGGGAGCCTTAAAAAGAACCCTAGGCTAGATCCTATCCTCATATTCCACTCTTAGTATGATCCTGACCTCGATGTTTTAAAAAATATTCCCAGATAATTTAAATGCCCAAAGAACAACACGTCTACTAGTTTATCAGTGTTAAGGTCATACAGCACAGAGCTAAAAACCTTTGCAGGGAACAGAGCAGTCATATTTATCATTTATTATCCTGCAGTAAGCACACATCATCCAAATCAATTAAATTCAATTTATGCAACATATTATTTATGGAATCAGCGGAGAAGAAATTCTTTCAAAGGCATGCAGAACAGAGATCAGCTTTATAGAGGCTGTCATCAGCTAATTGTTTTGGAATATCAAAAACTTACAGGCAGTTGACTTAAGAGATAAATCTTAAAACCCTTCTGACACACAGAAGTAGTAGCTGTGTTGTGATCAGCAGAAGTGGAATGACTTACACCCTCTGATTTTAATTTGCTGTGGTCCCTTTAAAATGGCAAAGGGAAACTATCAAGCTATGTAAGACTCCAGTTGAAAATAAACATTTTCCTACTTTTGAGTGGAATTAAAGCTGGGAAAAACTGAATAGCTTCAAGGTGCGAAATGAAACAGAAAGCAACATCAAGAAAGCTGCAATGAGAGTATTTGGAAGCCATTCTGTTTGCGGAATTGTCAGCCATGCAAGCGCTTATAGACAATTACAACCTTAGAAAACAAATAAAAAGTGTGTAAGTAGGCACTTTGATACTTCTTCCTAATTATAGGGTTTACGAGCTGGATTCAAAACACACAAATAGAGGCAATGCGAACAATAGTAACCCTAAAATGAGGTTATGAAGCTCATTAGCTTTACATAATTACACAGCTGGGAACAGGCTGAGGCACCCCTGCCTGTAGCAGCAGCGCTTCCCTTTCAGGACTTAGGGCCTGGGTGCCACTCTTTATTTTAGTTGTCAAAAACATACAATATAGGTTGTGTCATACGGACTTGCCAATATTTGACCTACAGAAAGTACGATTTCACCTTCTGAGTTACACTATGAAGAGCCCTTTCCTCTCTCCTGGGTTCTCAAGGGCGCAGCCCTATTTTTCTCCAGCCTCTGAAAGGTCCACAGCACCAAACCACAGCACTGTGAATCACAGAGCATGCCCGGTAGAGGCTTCTGCAATAAATGAAATTCACTTACCTAGAGGGGAAAGCTCTGTTTTCTAATATTTGACCTATTGAAAAGCCTCAGAGATATATGCCTTTGTGATATACCCCTTCACCCTAGAATTTCACTCTGGTAATTGACATAAGTACCAAATCATGCCCGTAATTTAGCTGGTAGTTAGGAGAGAATGGCAGTTTGCTGTCCTTCTTGATGTGTTGGTGCAGGGCTGGAAGAAGGTGGTGAGAAATTTCTCACTGCATTTGCACACACACTTGCATATAGACACACATGCACACACACACACACACGCACACACAAGGCTTTTAGCTATTTCATGTGTCTATACCTCAAAGATGCTTATTATTGATTTTTTACTCGTAAGGAAAGGAATCTAAGAAAAACAAGAGTAACCCACAAGAATGATTAATTGAGCTAATATTCAGTTGTCTAAATTTTTCAGTAACAAGACCTGTGTGTGATCTCCTTTTGTCACACAAATATTTTATGTTTGAAAAGGCAAATATTGACTTGGCAGGTTTTCTCATACAAGCCTGAGAGAGATTTCTAAGTTTCATTCAAAAGAACTATAAAGCTCTTGAAGGCAGCAAATTGCAGGATGTACTAAAAGCTTGCATTTGTTTACTATTTGCCCGTAAATACATTAGCTATGTCCTCTTCACAGTGATCTAAAAGGTGGGTCCATCATCTTCTTACCCACTTAACAAAGGATCAGACAGAGGTTTCAGTAGTCGTTTGCCTGATGTCATACGTCTATCACCAGGCAAGGCCTGGGCTCTGTCCCTCTCCCAGAGCTGACACTCCCACCCCCTCTCCTGCCTCGTCCCGGCTGACCCTCCCAGACAACCCCAGCTTCTCTACATGACCCACTTGGGCATTACTGTGATATGCAGGGTGGACTACTAGCACCTATCTTGACTGGCACTCAATGAAAAAAAGAAGACAGCCACCAGTCTAACCTATAGACATGAATTTGTTTTGGGATACATTTATTATCTGATTATTTCCAATGGGCTAAATATACGTGCCCTCCCCATACCCATGGATGTGCTCAATATCCAATTTGATCATTTTTGGAGGTAATTAAGGTGAACCTTGTGGATGGGATCAGTTCCTGTAAGAGGCCTGAGAAAACTTCCTCACCCCTTCTGCCAAGTGAGAACACATCAATAACCAAGAAGTGGGCCCTCAGTAGACACTGACTCTATCAGCACCTCTCTCTTGAATTTCTCAGCCTTCAGGGCTGCGTACAATAAACTTCCGTTGCTTACAAGCCACCCACTGGATGGTAGTTAGGTATAGCAGCTCTGATGATTAAGACATTCCTTCAGGGTTCATTGTGAGTTCACCACATAACAAGATGTTTGTCAAAACATGAAGATGTGCCCATTTAATGTGCAATCTATTTCTAAATGAGATACTAGCAAATGACATTAGCATTTATAATCTTTTTTAATTTATGTGATTGTGTTTTGTGTTTGGCAAATAAGTGAAATAATTTACAGGTACAATCATTAAACAAGAATTGGTTAGACTCAAGTTTCATCAAAACAAGAGCGACTATCAGTTGGGATATATTAATTGTAATTGGAAAACTTGTGTTGCTCTAAAATTCATTTGTTTGGTAATTTCACTTGTGGGAAGAAACTTTTTTCTAATACATGTGGCCCTTGTAATCAGATTCCATATCACTGAGTTAGCTGAGAATGATGATGCTTCATAGGAAATATACACTTGTATTATGAATATGAATAGTCCCTGGGGTAGTTTTGAATCCAGTCTTCATGAAGTGTAAAATTGGCATAACAGCCTTAGATAACATAATGCATGTAGATAATTTGGATTATTGCAGACAAGACATAACAGCATGTTTGGGAAAGGAAATAAGTTTGCTTGCAGGGCCGCTGTACACTCAGTCAGCCTCCTTGCTCCCAGTTCTCTGCCTCCCTCCTCTAGTCTGTTCTCAGCTCAGCAGCCAAACTGACTCTGACCAAACTAAAGTCTGATGAGTCATCCCCCAACCCCAAAGCGGACCCACACAGTCTAAATCTCCCTAGTGGCGGAGAGGTGTTCCTCCAGGACATCAGCCTAATTTCTGTCTTCAAACTTGCCATGTGGGCTCCTATCACAGAGCCTTTGCACTCACCATTCCTTCTGCCCAAAATGCTCTTCCTGAAGAAATCTAAGTGGCTGGCATTCTTACTTTATCTATTGCATCGCCTCCCACTCAGACCCTTCCTGTCCTACCTAGGGCAGTCACCTGTACCCCATGTGCTGTAGTATATAGCTGGAGGCCCCCTACAGCCTCAGGGGGCCATAGCAGCTTTGGAAAGTGATTGGATTATGGAATCCTTAGGGCTGACCTGCTGTAAAGAGGTGGGATGAAAGGGGTCAGAAAGGTGACTCGAGAGCTGGGGAAATAGCTCAGCAGCATAAGTGCCTGCTTTAGCAAGTGTAAGGTTCAGAGTTCGATTCCCAGTACCACATCCCTTGCTGCCCAGGAACCCTGGGCATGCCATGCAGGCCTCAGAACTGGGCGTCGTGACTCACACTGTAATCCCAGCACTGGTAATCCTGAGACAGGAGACTCACTAGTGAGATCCTGTATTAAAAAAGAAAAAGAAAGGTGAGCCACTGTGGGTGTGACCCTGGTGGTTGTACTTATCCTCTTGGCTCCTCCCTTGGTTCTTTCTGCTCTCTGGATGCCACAAGTTGTAGTGGTTGATACACTGTGTCAACTTGAGAATTGAGAAGGTTAGAAACTTAACTAACTCAGCAGGACACTAGGGTTCTCATTGCAAACATCCTCATCCTGTGCAAGAGGAAGACATTAAGATGGTGTACAGGTTCCCCCGGGGGTGGTAGCCTGCTGACAATATAAAGGAGGATAAGAGGCTTTCTCTTCCCCAGTTTTGCTCTTGCTGCTTTTGCTGTCTTCCACCACCTTGAACGATTGCCCCTCACCACACCTTCCTGCTTTGGAGCCAGTTGATTATGGACTGACACCTCCACAAACTGAGCTAAATAAACCTTTCCTTCCTTAAATTTGGGCATTGGACATTTTGTCTCAGCAATGAGAGAAAAGTAACTAATGCAGGTGTTATTAGCAACTTTCCCTCCCTTATGCCTCTGTGCCCCTTGCCAAGCTGCCCCACTTGGAGCCAGCAGGCTGTAGGCCGAAAGTTGTACAAACTGGGAGCCCCAGTAACCTTCCTTTTTAACTTTCAGGTGTTGCGTACTGTGTCTCCGCAAGGTAATTAAGACACCCTGTGACCCCAGCATATACTTCAACCAACTGACCTGTTCTTTTTCATATAACAAATATGCTTTCTCCAATTAGTAACTAAGTTGACAAAGGAAGAGGCCGTCTTTTGTATCCAGAGTCCACAACAATGACAAACATATAACAGGATTCCTCTAAAACTGTTTCTAGTGGATGAATTTATCTGACAGATGGAATGAAGGCATATGAATGAGTAGTGCACTTTGATTTAAAGTGGAATATAGAATCAGAATGAAGACCTTCATCCTTCAAGAAAGCAGGGCTGAAGAGTTATGGATTCTGTTTAGAAGATCACTTTCCAAAATCCCAGAAAATCTTAGAAGAGATATACAAGCTAGAAAGAAAGAAAAAAGAAAGGAAGAAAGGGAGAAAGGAAGGAAGGAAGGAAGGAAGGAAGGAAGGAAGGAAGAAAGAAAGAAAGAAAGAAAGAAAGAAAGAAAGAAAGAAAGAAAGAAAGAAAGAAAGCAAGCAAGCAAGCATATGGGCTCCAGAAAAATAAGCCCCAACCTAGAGACTGAATCTTTAGAACATGTATAGGAATTTTGTTTATAAATTTATTTTTCTCTATGTCTGTCCATCATCAAATACCATACAAAAGGTTTTGTAGATACTTTACTTCATAACTGAGCGTTTCTGCATCCAAGCCAAATCAAATGCAAAATGATCAAATTTGCTCTTGTTGTTCAGTCATTGTAAAGTTGGCTATTCTATTATGTCGCCACACTCTAATGCAGCTCCAGCATGAAGGTCTTCTCGTGCTACAAATACTTTAAGTATAGCTTCACATCAAAAAAGAATAGGAACTCATAATTAGTGATTTACATTTGTTGACTAATATTTTAACTGAAAAGCATTCACACTAAGTTGTTACAGCTGAATATTTTTATGATCTTCTCTTTGCCTCTATAATTATGAAATAAAAGGCTTTCCTCCTCAGTGAAAGAATTTTAGGCATCTGCCTATTCAATCAACACTGGAAAAAAATTCTGACTTAAAATCTGTAAAAGAGTTCTAGACAGCTAATCAATCATGAAGGCAGTTATCAGGGCACTTCGTGCCTCTGGTGCTGAGCTTCAGGCTTCGAAGGTGCAGATGTGGGTCAGCTGCCTCCTGTCTTGAAAGGACAGCCAGTTGCTGGGCAGGGTTTAATCTTGTGAAGGCTGGGCTGCCAAGTTTTTGAAGTGTGTAGCTATTCACTGAAACCCAGAGTTGCAGTAGAGCAGCACTTAGCTGGTACACAACAAAAGGCAGGATCTGGCTGCAGCCTGGTGGATCTCAGAGAGCTTGTTTCCTTATTTTCAGAGTCTCTGCTTTCTTGCAACCAGTTCTTCTCTAGCCCATTATTCCCAGAATTTAGGTCATAGTGATTAGGAGGCACAAGAATGGATTGGCCACTGACCCACAGGCATCTCTTATACCACCCATCTGGACCTAGGCAGAGAAGTTGGAGCTGTGATGTACCAGGCAGCACTGGAGAAGAGGGAATTAATTTGCCTACCTGCTTCCAGCCTGAAATTCCATTTCCAGGCTCTGGATTACAAATCATCATAAATAAAACTCAGAACTGATGGGAAAAGACAGGAGCCACAGCAAAGAGACAGACAGATGGATGGATGTATGGATGCATGGATGGATGGATAGATAGATACTCAATCTTCATTGCTCACAGATTCCCTATGAGTAAGACAGCCTACTGGATAGAATTACTTGTAACACTGAAATCAATACTCAAGAGTGCTTTTTTTTTCCCACGTCATTTATACTGTATGCTCAATATCACAAAAAAATTGAGTTGCATGATGCCCGTGTCCACCACTGACACGCAGCAAGGCTACTCACTGCCCTTCCCACTTTGGCTCTCACCCCACAAATGAGTGTACTTTGTGTAGTCCATTTAGGGCCATGGGTGTTTGTATTTTTGTGTTTTTCATTGTTGGTTTTGCTGTTTGAAAATGGAATGTCATGACTTCACATGTAGATATCTCCCCCAAAGCCTCACGCACTCCTAGGTGGCAGAGCTGGGGTTGACTACATCATGATTGTATGAGCCTGGACTCATCTACTGGTTGGTTTAGCATGATTCTGGGTGTGGGTGATGGATTTACTGAAGAGGGAAGACCTAACCTGTAGCTCCTTGGATGGAGGAAGAGGAAAAGCAGAAGGCAGGCTGCTGCTTCCTGTCTGCCATGAAAGGGACTGTCTCACCTTCACCACGCTCCCCTGCCGTGTCTCCCTGCTCTGGAGCCAGCTGACACTGGAGTCAAACAGACTTTGAGCTGAATAAACCTTCTGTCTTTTAACTTGTGGGTGTCATGGACTTTGTCCAAGCAACAAAGAAGTACTGAGAATGTGGGCCAAACACCATCCTGAAGTTACCTGGTGTTCCTAAGCATGAGAAAACTGAGGTAGACATGATGGAGGAAATAATGTTGGTAAATAAGCTTCGTTCAGGCATGAGTTGTCATGCATTTATAATGTTAATAAATGAGCACTACATATTAAATAGGGTGTCTGTACACAGAAAGTGGGCTATGTATTAATCAGATGAAAAAATATCATGACCCAAGACTTGCAAGGACCAAAATCATTGTTTTCCCCAGGAACAAATGTTATGTGCTCATTCAGTGTTCATAGCAACTTTGCAACTACCACAAATAATGAGAATAAACTGTCTGTGTATATGCATGCACATTTATGGAATAATTTACATGTATGCATATTTATTTTGTTATATAATATGGTCTATATATGTTCTATTCTATTGTGATATGTATAGTTTTTACTGTACTGAGTTCTGTACAGATGGTGGTAAATAAAATAGATATGGCTTTACCTCCTTGAACCTCAAAATTTAATAAAAGACTACAGGATTAGGTAGTTCTTTGGACTACTATGTTGCAGGTCACACTGTCGAGTCACATTTAAAGTCACATTGTCAATGTCATTGTTGTTCAGTGTTTTTATCTCCACTGTTTGATTCCTCGTTTTCTTTGGCTTCTAAGTAGAGTGAGAAGGCATACAAATGTAATTTCTTAAAGATATTATGTCCTAAGGCTTCAGTTCCTGGCTCATGTACTTTGCAAGCAGTGGACAATAAATGCACCAGTCACTAAACACACTGACATCTGCTAACAGAGGGAAGAGAAGGCTGAGGGGTGGCATACGCCTGTAACCCCAGATTTCTGGGAGAATCAAGCAGGAGAATCACATTTTGACTCCAGTTGAGGCAATTTATAAGGTTCTGCTCAAAAGAAAAAAAAATCTGGGCTGTCTCTCAGTGTGAAGGCCCTGAGTTCAAACCCCATTATTTCAGGGAGGAAAAAAAAAGAGAGAGAGAGAGAGAGAGAGAGAGAGAGAGAGAGAGAGAGAGAAAGAAAATGGCAAAAAAAAGCTGCAAAGCACAGCATATTCCCTTATCTGATGATAGTTCTTCCAGTGCCTGCCTCCCGGCTAAGGATTGATAAATGTGTGCTGGTAGCAAAAGTGTTACCCTGTGTCTCTGCTGATCAGCAAGCAGGCCACCCCTCTAACACAGAGTGGAGGCTAGCAACAGAGCTAGCCAAAAAAAGTGCACTTGGCAAGCTCATGATTCTGAAGAAGGGCCCTCTGCGGTGATTCTCTAATACCACTATGTTCTCCAATCCGTCTATTCATGGGGCTCAGTAAATTTGGCTGTACTCACCAAAAACCCCTTAATGGTCAATAACAGAAAATGCCATGAGATGAAAAGATCACCCATGAGTTGTTTCTGTTGTGGTTGCTATTTCCAAACCTGCACTGATGAACTGCAAAAATTTCTGTCACCCCACTTCTTCTTACTGAGCTACCTGGGATATCACACAATCCGAGTCTGCAAGTAATTAAAACTCTTGGACAGAAAAATATTGTTTTCAATTGACTGCAAATATACTTTAACGCGTGCATCCCAAGATGTTGGCAGCACCAACTGGAGAAGAAGAGGCAGTTTGGCCAAGTGCCATTTTGTCAGTAACTAAAAAAGCTAAGGACTGCTCTGCAAATCTCCTAAATAAAAAAGCAATCTAGTTTCTGGCAAGAAGATCAGCAATGGCCATTTCATATAAATGAATCTGTCATGATTTCCTTTGCGCATAAGTTCGATCATCCAAAATAGCAGAAACAGCAGGCTGTGGTGTGGCTTTTCTTTATCTGTTTTTGATGGACTGCTTCTCCTTTTCCTGCCCCAAATGATGACTGCCATCAATGAAAAACCATACTGGGAAATGGCAAGAAAATTATTCTCCATTTTAATAGTCAACTAACTTACCAAAGAGAAATTGTCCCTTTTATTTTGTTAGTGCTTTACCGATTCCTAACGCAAGATCAAGTACAAATGTGATCCTCCCTGTGTATATCTTCATCGAAACAAGAGAAGTAGAGGATGACAGGCTATAAAGCACACACTTCGCTTATTGGTAGGCCCACCTGTTCCACATCATTTGCAGGGCTGCCAGTAACAGAAGAAAGTAGCACAAATGAACCATGTCGTTTCCAGGAAGATTCTCTTGCGCGATCCACAGAGAACATCAACCACTATTTTCTGAAGCCAATCAAAGGTCTTCTGTGCCGCTGAGCACATGTAGACAGCTATTCAAGCTGCTCTGACTTCCCCCAACCCTGGAGATTCCAGTCATGTGGCATCTAAGCTGCTCATTAGGCAGAACCAGAAGAGACAGCCTCTGGAAACGGTGTGCCCTTCACTCTAAATAGAAGCAGAGCACTTCATTTTTTTTTCCTTTCCTTCAAAAGGCAATGAAAATTGCTGTAGCTTAGCAAAGGATAATGGAAGTACATCACTGGGCTGTGAGAGGCTTAAGAGTCATATTACCCTGTGTCCCTTTCATCAACAGGACTTGAGGCTCCTCACGGATTCCTGAGATTTCACCCATGAACGCATCAGATAGATGTCCCCACCTCCCTCTGCTTCTGTGCTCCCACCCATCTGTACTGAACATCACGTTCCCAGACAACTTCCCTCGGGAGCTGTAATTTGCTGGTTAATGTTACACTGGGAGAAGATTCAAAATGGTTTAAGCAGGTCACCCCATTCTCTAAAGAACCATAATTGTAAGACAGCAGTGCCCAAGCCTGAATTTTCTCAGTTACATGTAAAATATTTCTATCTCATCTTTTTGAGTAATTATAACTATCTTCCAGACAGTCAAAAACATTTTTGTCAAAAAGAAAATAGTTTAATGTCTTGGTCAAATACCATAGCGTTCTAATAAAGGTTCTATCCTTTTTAATAATGTGCTATTTTTAAAGAGCTGAGTCAATGTTGAAAAAAATGTAAACAAATTGATATTTATTCAATGAGTAGTAGCACTATCATTAAAAAGTCTAGGGCCAGCCAAATAGCTCAGTGGAATAAAGCATCTGCAAGCAGGTGCAGGTGCCAGGGGTTCGATCCCCGGGCCTACCATGCTGGCCCTGCGCCCAGGGCACACTGAGACTGAGAGCATGGTAGTGCACACGTATAATCCCAGCCTGTAATCCCAGCTCTTGGGAGGCTGTAAATAGGTGTATCACTATGAGTCCAATCTAGTAGTGAGACCCTGAACATCTTGTAGACCCTTCCCTAAAATTAAAAAAAAAAGTCTAGAACATGAATCAAAAATTTTGAGTTGCATTTGAAATAAAAAAAAATAGTTAATATTTGTCTTTAGGTAAGCAGACTACTTCAGATCTCATATTTTACATTCTCAACTTAAAAAATCAGATCAAGAAAAGTTAAAATCTCTCAAACTCTAATATTCTAATATTCTACCTGGATAAAGACCAACATGAATAAAAACAATTTCTTAATTAGTTTGATTAACAGTTAATAAGCCACTCTGAAATGAATTTTCTCTCTGGAGGACTGACCCAGAGAAATTTTTTATTGTTTTAAATGTCTCCTTAATCTAAATTATCAGAATACTTATTTATTAAAATTATGACTCAATGAGACCATTGGTGGAAAATTTCAGACATGTAACTAAATTGGCAGAACTCACCAGGAGGATTTAAAGAGACATTGAAAAAGCTCTCATTTTTGACTTTGTCGCCCTTCTAAATGGAATCTGGCAATTTTCCAGTTTAATTTATGTAACACTCTGTTGCTTGTGTTTAACATAATTGCAAACATGATGTGCATTCATAATTGAAACCAAAGCTCTAAGGGTCTATTTTTCACCTCATCGAGAACTAGCTGGAAGAAGAGAGGAATTCCACCATGGATTTTGGTAAATCAAATGTTAAATACCAGCAGGAATCAAAAGCCTTCACAGGACACATATTTGACATCATTAGCTGGTAGGGTTCTAGACTGATGATGTTTGCAAATCTTAAAAGATAGATTTAGACACAAAAGACACACAGTAAATATTAGGCACACAGTAACTGTGTATTCAGATATTAAGTATTAAATACATCATTCTCACAATTGCAACTTATAATTATACTGAAAAAGATTTGACTAAAGTACAGATTGGAACAAGATAATGTAAATAATTCTTCTAAAGTTGTTTTGCTACAGTTTCCTCTATGAATTCCCACTCTTGGTGTTTTGCAAGAATAAATGGATAGTTTGAAAACTCTGAGGTGATTTACATAAGATAATACATTTGTTTGCTATCACTTACACTCTCAACATCTTTTCCGACCTCATGTTTACTGATGTTATTGTTTGTGCCACAACGGGATTAGTTTATTTTTTGCTCATTCTAAAGAGAAAAAAGTATGCTTTCACCTATTAATTTTTACATTGTTTATATCCATTCACTTTATTTCCAGATACTGAGCACTGTTATTCACAAATTTAAGAAACAATTTGTCTAATCTATGAATAAGATTCATGGGAAGATGAAACAATATTAAGTCTGAAGCTTGCATCTCAAAATCCAATTAAAAAAAAAAACAATGTCATCATAATGAAACACAGAAAGCAGCCCTTCCAAATGGCTCTTCAAGGGAGGGCATGCCCACAACACAGGTCTGCAGTCAACTCATGGGTGTGTTTCTGGAGTTTAAAATAGAGGGAGTCTATTTTCATTCTTAGAACTAAACAGAAAAAAGACGGTGACTTAAGAAAAACGTTTGAAAAGGGGATACCATAAGAGTAGTCCTATATTCCATTCTATCTTTATTAACTTGTTCATTCAATAAACATTAATCAAACACTATGCTTAAGGATAACACACACACACACACACACACACACACACACACACACACAATAGTTATCCTTAATTTTCTACTTGTTTAGCTTAGAAATCACCTAAGGGATCAGGATTAGTAAAGCACAGCTTCAGGTGTGCCTGAGTAACTCACATGGGCTCTTTTTCTCTTATATTGTTCCCATTTTGCATCCAGAATATTACAAATGAAATTGCTTTGCTATGCTGTACCCTTCCACCATGACGTTTCTGCACTGCTTTCTGCTGAGAAAGGACTGACTCCTCTGAAGCCATAAGCCAAATGAACCTTGTGGTTGACTGTCCTAGCAACGAGATAGCTAATCTCATAAAACTGGTTTCCAGAATCAGGTTGTTACTGTGATTGAAGCTGATCATTTAGATGTCATTGGAACTAGTTTGCCACAGTAGTTTAGAAAGATTTGGAGAAACAGAAACTCTATAATGCTGTAAGAAGAGCCTGTGAATTGATTCTAGTCACAGCTCAGAGAACTAGACAGGAATGTGGACAGTGAAGGCTCATCTAATGTAGTCGCATTTGGGAACAAAGACCCCACTGGTAAATAGACTAGAGCCATATATGTTACCTTCTAGAAAAAAAAAAAAACTTTCTAAATTTTGCCTGTGTTCTGAGACTTACAGGAAGGCTGAGTGTCAGGATGGTAGTCTCACTGATCTGGCAGAGAGCCTTTCAAGCCAATCCAGGCATTAGTAGTGCTGGTGGCTTTTAGCCAGATTCATAGTGCACATAAGGTACTAAAGGCAGAGAAATACTATTTTAAAAATTTATATTTTGGCCCAAAATAGACATGGATAAAGCTGAGGCCAAATGAGGTATGATTTCTGAAGAAATCAGTACCATTAAAAGTAAACCAAATACTTTGAACAGAAAGAGGAAGAAAGGTAACTTGAGATTGCACCCAAGGGTGCAAAAGTATAAACTTTTCATTTGTGCAAACAGTGCACAGCTCCCTGCCAGAGAAAGGCTGCATACAGAATTGATTACTCGGGATTCATTTCCACATGTTCAGCAACCAAGGCACCCACAGGCCAATGTGCTCCTGACCCAAAGCGCCTGGATACTGCCTGGGCCAGTTTTTTAGGCATGCAAACTGTAACAGTTGTAGGGCCAGGTATCCATTAACCCAATTTCAGAGGAAGGTCTGGGAGGCCAGGCAATATGCCCTGAGAGGTCTGTGCACAGAGCTGTGAGAGTGAAGCCAAAGACATAGCAGTGACCCAGGAAATTTGGAAGCTCAGGAACTTGGAAATCTATTGGGGAAAGCTGCATCCCAAGAGTGGAGCCATTCCAGAAAGAGTCTGTGGGCTATAACCAACCAGACCCTAGGGGTGGGGGAACTCAAGTCCTCTGGAACTTACATCTCACTCCATATGCCCCAGGTACCCAACGTGGCATTAAAGAACTTAATATTTGCTCTGCTCAGTTTGGGTCTTGTTTTGGTTCTATTCTCTTCTTTCCTCTTATTCTTCCCATTTGGGATGGTAAAGTTGACCCGATGCCATGTATCTCAGGATTGAGTAATTTGCATTTTCATTTTGTAGGACTTTACATCCAAGAGTTAGTTTCGAATCTCAGGATAACTTTCGATTTGAACTTCTGAGAAATGTTGCAACTGTTGAGAATTTCGGTAAAAGACTATTGCATTTTTGTTGTATGCAAGATAGTTGTATTATATTAAGTGAAGTTATTAACTTCTTGTGTTTATTTTGAAATTATGTAAGGTTTAAAGAGATGTTTTGGGGCACTGTGGGGTGAGATGTTGCAGTTAAACTTAATTATAAACTTGACTTTCTTGGAAGCCACCTGGATGATTAGGAAACACACTTCTAGGTGTGTCTGGGTGAGTCATCGAAGCATGGCCTTGAGACCCCAAACTTCTCCTTTCTCCTGCTGGTCCCCTGCTCTCCTTTTCACATCGTGAGTGAAACAACTTGTTATACCACATGCTTGCACCATGATGTTTCAGTCTTAGCACCAGCCTACCATGGACTGAACCTTCAAAATCCAGGAGCCAGACACATCTCTCCTCACTTAAGTTGTAGGTATCTGATACTTTGTTCTTGCAATAACCCAGTACAGTTACTACACAAACACAGAGCCTGAAATGGAAATCTGTGCTCAGTATGGCCCTTAACTAACTTTCCGTTTCCTATAACTGTTCAATTCAAATTGAACTGGAGAGGTTTCTGTTGAAAGAGTATAAAGTAGTAAAAGAATGCAATAAAAACCATTTAGTTCTCATTGCTCTCATATCCTCTACAGCTTAACGTTTTTCCTGTAGTGATTCTCATTTATAGAACCCTCTCTGTGTCTCTGACTTCGTCTGTTTCCTTTTCCCTCTACCTCTCCCTTGCGGTCTCCGTGTCCCTCTTTTTATCTAGATTCAACAAAATGCAGGTTGAGGGGCCAGGGAGATAGCTTGGCAGTCTAAGCACCTGCCCAGCAAACACAAGGACTCAAGTTCAATCCCCAGTACTGCATGCTGTGCCAGCCCCAGAAACCCAGTCGCCATGCCAGCCACAGAAACCAGGCATGGTGGCACACGCTTGTAATCCCAACCCTGAGGAGGCTGAGACAGGAGGAGCATTACGAGTCCAAGCTATGTAGTGACATCCTGTACTAAATAAATAAATAAATAAATTTTAAAAATACAGGTTGAAAACATAACTGGGTCTATAGTGGTTGCATCTATGCAGAGCATACAAATTTTTTTCTAGTAATTATTCCCTAATCATAGTATAAGAGCATTTTCATAGCATTTACATTGAGTTAGGTATTATAATTAAGCTAAAGGGACTAAGCATACACAGCAAGGTGTGCACAGGTTACACACTGGTGCTACACCATTTCACATATCTTTGGATTTTGGTGTCCTCAGTGCACTCCTAGAACAAATCTCTCGTAGATATCAAGAGAAGACTGTATCATCCCACTCTCTTTTCTTTTCTTTCTTTTTTTTTTTTTTTTTTTTTTTTTTTTGGCGGAACCAGGGATCACTCTCTTTTCTTTACCAAAGTCTCTTCCTAGAATGTTTTCTCATTCTTACCCTTTATTTAGAATCTCTTGACCAAATCTAGACCTTTTTGAAAACACTTTCAATTTTGTATTGGCTTTAGAAATACCTCATAAGCATAACACGCAAGCCAGCTTTCTGTTTCCATTTACATCTCCTATTATATTAAAAGTTTCATCTTTCTCCTAGGGTCATAAGCATGAAACGTAAAGCCAGTGCGAAATCTTTCCTCTTGATCCACCCCACCTACTCATTTACTTCTCGTCCTGGTGCTTTCACCATCCTTTTACATTTTAAATCCAGCTCTGCACATCCACAGTTCCATTTCATTTGTTCACACTGTTACTTATTTTCATTTGCATTTCTGCAATATCTGACTATTCATCCTGCTTCTAATTGATTTCCTTACCAATAATGTTTCTACGTTGGTGGTGGAATGGCCTCTCCATTACACAAAGCTGAACGTGTCACTGCTGTACTTTGCAAGGTGAAGTCTTGGCTCCGCACAGCAGTCAAGCTTTGTTCACTTCTTGCCTCCTTCATGATCATTCCTCCTTTGGTTCCAGCCTCACCACAGGTCTCGCATCCCCAGACTTCGACATCTTATGTCACCCATCCCAGATTTGAAAAATATCTTTCCTTGGTTTAGGATGTTCTCCCCATCTGTCCAGCTCAATCCAAAAATATTGCTCATGAAAATTCATCTGCCTTCCCTGTCTGAGTTGCCTTCTTCTCTACAACCACCCACTGCTAAGCCTGAGGATGGGCACTTCCGCACACTGCTCCTGGTCTCTGAGTGTTAAGGAAGCAAGCATTGTATTTTACTCCCCTCCAAATGAAATCCACTGTCATTTATTCATTAAACTTTAAACATGGTTCAAACTATCAACACATATATTATTTAAAACTTTAATTTCACAGCCAAGCACAGTGCTGTAGGCCTTAATCCCACCACTCATGCAGGCTAAAACAGGAGATCTGTAATTTCAAGCCTACCCTACACAATTTAGCCATTTAGCTAAACTCTGTCTCCAAGTAAAAATTAAGAAAAGACCTGGGAATGTACCTCAGTGCACAAACTCTGAGTTGAATTCCCAAAGCCACTAAAAACAAAACAAACATAAAAATATACAGATTTGACTTAGTTATTCTGGAATAATTTGAACTGTAAGTGATTCTTCATTGTTTTTTCACTCTTTTTGTCAAGTTCCACCAAGACTAATTGGTGTGTGCAGTGTCAGTGAGATCAAAGAACTTTAATCTGGAAATAAAAAATCCTCATTTCTATCTATGAACCTTGAGGCTAGAAAAATTCAAACTACACAGCAAAGCATTTTCCCATTAATTTTCATCAAAATTCATTTGAAAATGTATCTTTCATAATATAATTAGAATTAGACCATTGTGATCACCATTTAGGTGTATTGTTTTCAGTGCTTCTTATTTACAAAGCGTTGCTCTATGTATGTGCCGTTATTTAGTACCTTGTTACTGGGAACTTTCTACATCATTAAATAGGATCTCTATGTATGGCTAATGTCCCATTGGATGCAATTAGAATAATTTGGCTAACTAAAGTCATGGTTAACAAATCACAGTTTAACATTTCTCTTTTATTATATACATTCAATTTTTTAATCTTAGAGCTATCACTGAACTATCCAAACAGTACACTCTCAATTTCTCATAAGATCAATGTTTTAATTCTTATTTCTTTAAATACCAGTGAGATTGTACACACTCATACATGCTTGTTATTTGTATTTCTTTGGAAAACTGCTTTTGTGTTTCCCCTGATTATTTTAATTATAAAATATGTGATTTTCTTATTGATTTATAAAATACTTTATCATATTATGTATATCATATTATACTACATCGTATATCTCAGCATCCTAGTGTTCCATATATTTTATATTTTTCAAAATTTTCCATTTATTATTTAACATTGTGCATAAAATATTTTGATCCTTTTGATTTATAGAAGCTGCAAATATTGATGTATTCAACTCTATCATTATTTTCATTATTGCTCCTGTCCTTATTTTACATATAGAATATCTTTTTGCATATAAGCATGAAATTATTAGCTTTCCAATGCTTCTATAATTTTTAAAACTTTAACTCTGTAATTTACCTGGCATATTTATATTGGCATATTGGGTAAAATAGAAACAGAATTAGCTTCATTTCTAATTACTGAATAAATTTGTGACTTCTGCCCTTGCATTTCGAACCATCCTGTGATGCACTATTCTGTTTTGTGCAGTAGCTGCTTTTAGGGTCTTTCTGTTCTTGGACTCATTCTCAGGCCTCACTGACTCTGTGTCCTTGAGTACCGCAGTTGGGATCCTGGTGTCTGATTCCATTACCTGCCAAACAGTGCTAGATCTCCGTGCAGATCATTTTAAAGATTAGAAATGATTTGTATGAGATGCTTCTCATGGTACAGGGGAACTTAGGAGTACTAAATAAAAGTTTCTATTTATTATTTTTTATTGTCCTATATTTCATCTTGTGCCACTAGCACAATGACAAACACATTTTGAAATGCAGCATATGCCCTGACACATTGGCCAAGGGAAAACTCCTACATGTTGACTTACCGCGTATGCCTAATTATCAACACTCCCCCCACCCAGGAGTCATAAATTTAACAAATACTTACAATGATCAAGGCAGTGTATTGGACACTGTAGGGAATACAATGGTAAATAAAAACTAGAGGGTTTCTATTCAACTTCTCTAATCCTGGTTTGCTCTGTTGTACAAAATGTAAGTAGAATATTTATGTCTTCAACAAAATGTTTATTGTCCCCTATCGTGTCATGATAGAGAATTCTGAGGGTTAGGTGTCAATATGAAGTATTTCATTCAGGATCTTCCATATGAATCTGGCCCTACACATGTCAGACGTGGGTAAATATGGCACATTGGGAGTTCACAGAGAGAATCTCTCTTACACTTCCATCTCAAATGACTTCTCCCTCATGATGTGGTTCCTGGATTCCTCAAGAGAGGTTGTTCCCACTCCATTGGAGCCTGCCATTGTTTCTCTTCATTTTTCTTTCCTAGGAACTCAAGTAGAACATTGCTCTGGGCTCCAGAGCACAGCACGCAACTGTGCACAGGTTTCTTTGTCCCTCTGCAGTATCCATCTATGCGCTTGTCTGACACTCATGCCCCATTTAACCACCTCCTGTTGAAGATTTAGCTACATGTGTATTTATGCAGTGAACTCCAGTTCTGGGAATACTTTTTATTCATTTCTATGCATTCAACTAGGCCATATTGGTCCTCATATCATAAAGCCCTGGAGTCAGATTCATAAATATTGTAGTAAATTAAGATATTACTCTAAAAATCTAAATGCTGGGGGAAGGAATAAAGCATGCTTATTATTTTTTATTTCTGTATTTTAGGGAAGGGTCTACAGGGTGTTCAGGGTCTCACTACTAGATCGGACTTATAGTGATTCTCCTGTTTACAGTCTCTGAAAAGCTGGGATTACAGGCACTCACCACCATGCACAGTCTCAATGGCCATCTCAGCATGCCCCAGGGGCTGGGCTGGCATGGCAGGCCCGGGGTTCAAATGCTTGGCCCCTGCCTAAGCCTGCTTACAGGTGCTTTAATCCACTGAGCTATTTTGCCAGCCCAAGCATGCTTATTATTAATATTGAAAATAATACTGAAAATCCTATAAATTATCAAAAATTATGGATTTGAGTTGTGATTAAATCTTCCCTGAATCCTGACATTATTTAACTTCAAAGGTGCTTATTATCTCCATGATTTACTTAAAAATCTTCTTAGGTCCTTTTATTATTTAAACTATTATTTAAATTAAAATATTCTCAAATTTTTCAAATGGTCAAGCCTGACTTTCCTCATCTATACTTGTAATAAGAGATCATTTCTGATAACCACAAATTCTTTCTCTGGTTAAAGTGCCCCAGGGTACCTCAGACAATGTCTTGATATTGTTAAGTCATCAACAATGTTATTTATTGCTCTAAATAATTGACACCCTGTTTTGGAATCCATTTAACAAACTACAACAAAGTGAACACACTTAACCAACCAGACGTTTCAAAAATCAGTTTTGTTTTCAGACTCTCAAAGCACCAAATAATTTGATAAATAATTTGAGCACCTAATCTGTACCAGACTCTGTACCAGGTGTGGACTATGAAAGGTAAACACTGAATGACCCCCAACATGTTCTAAATATTGGGTATATCACATGTTCTTGCCCATTTATTCATCACAAATCTGTAAGGTAGATGTTGTTATAATTCCCATTTTACCAGAAAAAGAACCAATGCTTAATAAAGCTGCCTATGTTTAAATAAGTGGCAAGTGGCCAACACAAAGATATCATCCCAATATAGTCAAGAGCCAAATTTAATGTATCAATCATTAAACTTTACTGATCAAAGAAGTATAGAAGGATTCAAGATAAGATGAATTACAGTTTATATTACATCTGATGAAATTAACAAAAGCTTTGTAGATAGCTTCCATCTAAAGTTTAAAATTTTGTAAGGATTATTTGAAGTTTCAACATTAACAGATCACTGCATTTTTTAAATTTATTTTTTATTCTTTTGATACAGAGTCTCGCTAAGTAGCTTGGACTTGTAATGATCCTCCTGACTCAGCCACCCCAGCACTGTGATTACAGGAATGCGCCACCACACACTGTGAGGATCAAACTTCATCCCTTTCGCTTACCAGACAGGCACTTAGACCACTGAGCTATCCCCCTGGGCCTGCATTATGTTTCAATATTAACAAATATATTCATTTCAAGGACATTCCCTAAATTTAAAATCAAACACCATACAAGAGTGTAGTATTTGTAATCCACTGCCTTGTAGGATATTAATACAAATATCCAGAAGCTGAAATGTGTAATAATTGTTAGGAAGCTATGCCTATTACAAACATCAAAGTTTATTTCAAATTAAAGAGACCCTAGGGAGCTTCCAACACATTTTTTGCCTGCCCTCCAAAGTAGCTCAAGAAAATCATATGAACAGTGCAAATTCAAACCCTATTTGTGGGGCCGGGGACACGGCTCAGCAGAAAATGTGCTTGCCCGGCAAGCACAAGGGCCTGAGTTCAATCCGCGGTTCTGAAAACAAAACAAAACAAAACAAAAAAAACCCCTCTATTTGTAAGAACTTCAGACAGAAGATTCTAGCTACCAGAGTCTATCTTTTTATTTCAGTATCTTTATCAAATTCAAATCTTCATTATGTTCACCCCCAAACATAAGGACCTGTTCTGCATAAGTAAGTTGGTCTTTTCCATTTTACAATTCTTGTTACCTGAAAAAAAAAATGCTAACTGCATTTTAAAGAATCAAGCCATTCCAAGGGAAATTAAGAATAAATATGGAGCAAGTTGTTTGCTCCCTGTTAGAAGTGTCTAGGCTGAACAGCTCCCCGATTGTGAAATGCAAATGATAGCTAAAACATTCTGCTAATTCCAAAGTTCCATTAAAAGTTGAAAACACATAGCACTTCAGAGTTCTCATGTGTACCTAATGGATAGGATTGGTATTTTCACAGACATGATAACAAAGTACTGAAGTGTTATGAAACAGAAAAATGCATAAAATAGCTAATGGTTGTATTCATTATGTGTATAAATATATCTATATCTCTGAGCCTAAGAATTATGGTACTAGTCTCACGCTCTTCAAAGTACTAATTGAAAGTTTCTATATTGTGTTCATATTAAGGAGCTGTCATAATTATCTGTATGTGATGCCAGATTACTGTCTGAACAAAAATATAAAACTGATTAGAAAAGTCTGAGACTGTAATTAAACTGAACTAATCCAAAATAAACACAACAGTTTAATGCCATTAATATTCCAGCTCCTTAAACAGATGTGATACCTAGCATAAAAGGATTAAAAATTTCAAGGGAACTACATTAATCACATAGCTGAGAAGTGAATTTAAAAATTCTCAAGTGTCATTTTGAATAAATATGAATGTCTACTTTCCTATTGTTCTAACTTTCCAAATCTCAAGTTTTCCATCTCATTGGTGGTGGGAAGAGGAGAAGGAACAAACTGGCTCAAAACTATCCTATGAAAGACTGTGAATGAATGACTTTAAAAAGTAATCATAGGGCTGGCCAGATAACTCAGCAGATTAAAGTGCCTGCTTAGGCAGATGTAGGGACCTGGGGTTCGATAGCCTGCCATGCCAGCTCCCCTCCCCCTCCACCAGGGCGCACTGAGACAGAGATTGAGACTGGACGTGGTAGCATGTACCTGTAGGCCCAGCTCTTGGGAGGCTGAAACAGAAGAATCACTATGATCCAATCTGTGTGCTGAGGCCATGTAGACCCTGTACTAAATGCATTTTTTAAAAAAGTAACCAAAGGCCACACCAAAGGAACTTGAATGGAAACAAAAATTATCACCTGAAACTTACAGTTCTTCCAAATTTGTTCCTTTTTTGCACTGAACACCAGTAGAAACAATCATCACAAATATTTACACTCTAATATACCACGGGTAACATTATGGCCTCAAGAAAGTAGATTAAACAATACAAAGGAAGTATATACTACTTAAGCAAAAAAGCATCCTATTTAGAGACATTATTAGAAATAGTCACATCTAGTAGAAAGCTTCTGAGTCTGGTTTTATCCCACCCACTGTTGTTTCTTGCATATCTTCTAGAAACAAGGCATGACACTAGGTCCTAAGTGCACAGAAATACAGAGAAATGGACCTTTCTTCTAGTGGTTTTCATGACTCATGGCCAATCATGGTAATATCACATTTCTACTTGTACTGTTTATCTGTATCCCTAGTACATTTGTAAGCCTTATAAATAATTATATAGCTGTCTGTGTGAACTAAATTTTCAAGTTGTACAAATGGTGATGCATGTGAACATAAAGTATTGAGCTAGCTTTCAACTTAAGAAAAAGTACACAAACTTTGGCTACGCGGGTGATCAATTTTCTTCTCCATGGTATCTTTGAAGAACTGGTACTGGATTTTATTACCTGACCTCATCTTCTCCAGTACTCTACTCTCCTCTGATTTCCTGTGGTTTACTAGGAGGTTGGTGTAGGCTTTAGGGTGCTGAGATGTACCCAACTTCTGGGCTTGTTGGGCCAATTTAGTACTTTAGAACTTTCCAATTTTTCCTTTCAAATTTGTCTTGGTATTTTGTTCTACCTAATCACACCCATTCTGCTCATGCCACAGCTCTCACTTTTTCAAAAGTTTTTCCCCAAATCTTTGGGACACAGAGAGGTGAGAGTTTACAATGAAGAGTTCAGCCTGCTCTTTAAAATCTTAAGTAATCTCCCAATGTCCCCAACTGAAGAGCAAAATTCAACCAGGATTTTCCAGTACAGGAGCTTCCCCCAGAGAGTACTAGAGGCTCTTTTGGAAACCACCTTCAGGTTTTTCAGTGACATAGCATGAAAGTAAATCGTGTCCTGGATGTATAAAAGACACTGATCATCCTCCAGAGGAATGTATCTTATTCCTAGGGAATAAGTTTTACCTATTTTTAGTTTTCCCCACAATAATATGTGAATTTAAGTGAATTAATGCAAAGATAAATTTTCCAGTTCTTTATATGGCTTTTGGGATCTGAGTGGAATGTTAAAAGGTAAGGACTTTTAGAAACGTCCTGAAATTGCAATTCCTCTCATACAAACAGCAGATGCTAAAGGAATCACTATTCTACAGAAACAGTTCATTTTTAAATAAATCAATTAGAAAATGTTACTGAAGACAAATAAAAATATCGAGACCTTTCTCATTTATATTCAAAGTGAAGGATTAAAAGAACAACCCAATTACTCATCCAATCTGCCCATTTAAGCACCCGTCAACTAAAGGGATTAATATGCCTTATGTTTATGGAATTAGGAGCAGCTCTGTCACAGTCTTTGCCTGAGAACCATTAACAAAACACATTTTCTAAGTATGTATTAACATTTCTTAGCTGTCACTCCTGTAATGACCCTGATATAGGCTAATGAAAGCATTCAGATTTCACAGCTACAACGCTGAACATAGAAGGTGTAGCCTTCCTTACTCCAAATAAAGTTATATCCCCAGAAGAGGTGAGAAAGAAAAAAGAAAAAACAGTTGCTTCAAATACTCAATTCATAAAAGCTAATTATTCTCACAGGGATTTTTTTTTCTCCTTAAAGAGACAAATTAAAACAAGTATAGGAAGGAAATGATTAAGTCACAAAAGTGTAAAAATGTAGAGAACTACATAATGTAGAATCTGAGTTACTAGAGATACCATATGTAGCATCTGCAAATGATTATCACTCTCAGATGGTCGCAACACCTGCTTTGGCTCCAGCTCTGGTGTGAAATTCTGAAACAAAGGTATTGATACTTTACCGAGTCTATTTGAAGATAAGTAAACCATTTTGGCAGTGAATTCCTTCTACCAACAAGTGGAATAAGTGTATAATAACTGTGCTGCACATATGGAAATAAATTGAATGTTGTGTAAGTACTCAAATCACATAAAAATAATCAATAATAAGAACATACCTATTAAAAATTGGCAAAACACTTGAGCAGACACTTCACTAAGGGAGATGGATGAATAGCCAATGAACACAAGACACTCTTTGTCATTAGTTACAAGAGAAATGAAAATGAAAACCATTATGACGACCTCTTCATGCTTACTAGAATGGCTAAAAGACAAACAAATGTTAGAGAGGATACCAAACAACTGGAAATTTCAGACATTACAAATGAGTATATAAAATAATAAACCATTTGAGAACCATTTCCTGATGAGTTATTCTCTATCTATTTTATGAATAAGTGATTTGACTCCTCTGGATTACTCAAGGGTAAGGAAAATGTAGACCCATAACACCACATATATAACACTGTATATTGATGATTCATAAAATGTCCCTACACATAACTGAAAAAAAATTTACATGTTCTTCAAGAAAAAAATAGATAAACGATTTGTGTCTTCCTTCAATGGAACACCATAGCAATGAGAAACACTGGACTCCTGATACATGCCACAACATGAGGAAAAGCAAAACTATATTGCAGAAAAGAAGTAAGACATAAAGCAAGTATGTACACCCAGGAGTCTATTTATTTGAAATTCAATTCCACAGCAGGCACGACTAATCTTTGAGGATGGAAATAAATTCGAAATGGTTTTCTTTGGTGGACAGGGTATTGCCTTCCAAAGGACACAGAGACTATTCTGCACTAATACAAACATCAGCTTGATTCAGGTATGAATTGCAGGGTTGTAGACAATGATTAAACACCATCAAAATTTGCACTTTAAATTTTAAACAATAAAAATGCTAAAATTAATCATCTATATCATTATTTATCAATATTTACACATTTCAACTCACATAATGACAATAATTAAAATGTACACATCATTTACTATACCACAGGTTGTTCTCAAGATGTCTTATTATCTCATTTAATTCTCAAAATGATCATAGTTTTCATTTTATTTATTTTAATTTTATTATTATGCCCATTTTACTGATGAGACTCTGAGAGGCTAGATAACTTGACTGAAGGCTTCATATCTTATGTAGGCAATGAATAAGTCTAAATATATCTGATATCAACTGTAAAAATGTTAAGTAGTTTAGGGTTTAGGTTGTTGAGCACTTTAATCCACGTTACTGAATTGCCATTGCACACATTGTAATGATAACGTCATCATAAATATTTAAGTCACTAATGTACATTCTCATGAAAATTCTAAGAATAAATAAAGCTATATAAAGCTGAGAAAAGATGGCTTGTCCAAGGTATATTATGCACATTCAGATACTTTCAGAAGAGGTGGGATAGGTGTGTGTAACTCTGGGAGACTTATCAGGCTACAGAACGTCACCAACTCCAGGTCCTGACAGTGTTGGCATTTTGAAAGGAGATCTGGATGGTGGGAAAACAAAGAATGCTCTTTCAGTCTGTATTGACATCCAACATGCAGGGCCTAGTGGGTCGGACACAGCTTCAAGTGAACTCTACAAGATGCAGTGAAAAACAGAATCGTGTTCAGCAGTAACAAAGACAGGTCTTTTCATTTAGGGAGAGGGGAAAGAAACTAAGGAACAAACTACCAGGGAAGTGTTGCTAAAAGGTTCTTCTACAAAAGGAGGGTGCAGCTTTCCCAGTTCCCTCCCAATCTCCATTCCAATGTAATTACTTCAATGTCTTCCCTCTACTGATGAAAATATAGATTCAATTATTAACAGATTTGAAGTTAGTGATTATCTCATATTTAAAAAGTTCTATTTTTATTCCATCTAGATATGACTTCGAAAAAAAGATTTTTAGATACTAGATATCTGTCCTGATTTTATTATCATGCAGATTAATACTCTGAGTCTAGAGACCAAGAAGATGCTCATAGGAGGAGGAAAAGGTAATGACCTGGACTTGGTGTACAATCCACACAACTAAGATGTGGAAGGGGAAAAGAGGCTATATAAACCACCATATATTTTCCTGCTTTCAAGATTCTCAAGGAATTGTTCCAATCTCTCAATTCTAAAACCAAAGAGCCCTGCACCCCTGGTGGGATTTCCTCCCACCTCTGTGTCTCAGCATCTCCCGTCTTCTCCTGCCTCTCCTGTGGCACCTCTTCCCACCAGTATCCCCTGTTGGATGCATTTCTGTTACAAGGTCTCCAGTTACAGCCAGTACCAAGTCCACCTTTCCTGTTCTTTGTGATAATTGGCAAGTTCCTGTTATCAACTTTCTAATTATGTCTACTACCCACTTCCATAGCCAATTAATCAATTAAGAAACACAAAATTAATACATAACAAGGCACATTACTAAATATTGAGGGGGCAGAAATTGGCCAATAATTCTCTTCACATCACTCAAGGAGTACAAGGAATATCCAGATTTTGGACAGGAGTGTGTGTGCGTGTGTGTGTGTGTGTGTGTGTGTGTGTGTGACTTCAGCACTACTGAATCAGTGGAGCCTTTCCCATATACTGGGATGAGCAGAGGTGGTACCTACTGATACACAGGGAAATCTGAGCATCTCCCGCTGAAAGAAGAAGAGATCTCAACCTTTAGTGAATTCTATGAACAAAACTCAGGGTAGAAATGATAAAACCTATCTCTCATAAATAGAAAGTTGAAGTTGTGGTGGAACAGATGATCCTAGAGCTAAAGCAGATAATTGGGATATTTCATTGAGGACAGGCCTTGAAGACCAAAGAGCAAAGATTTGACCCATTACACAGGCATTATGAGTAAGTGACAACTAAAGATTGCATCACCAGGGCCAGGGATGTAGCTCAGTGGTACAGTGCTTGCCTGGCATATGCAAGGTCCCAAGTTTCATTCCCAGCAAAAATAAAATAGATACAGTAAAAACTGCATCACCTAAAGTAAGCCCGAGAGCAAACCTAACTGAACACATTAGGAAGACCTAAACATGGGTCTCTCTGTCCTAAGTCAGACGCCAACCTCTTGATAGCCCAAGGGGAGAGGAGTGGCATAAAGGTAGGCACAGCCCGGCAGGACCAGTCCCAGCCCAGGCGCAGCGTGGGCCGGACCCTCTCCCAGCCCCTTGGGCCGCCCCCCACCACTCCGCAGTGCCTCCCCCACCCCACGTCCGGTGAGTGTGTGGAGAGCTTCCTGCTACCC
>NW_004524615.1:15748382-15777351 GCF_000260255.1 Octodon degus
AACAGTAGAAAAGTGGAAATGAAAAGTTAAGATTCTCTACTGTTTTTATTATATGATGAATCAATGTTATGCTTAATATCTTAATTTTTGTATTTTTGTTTATTCAATTATACACAAATAAGCATTGCTGTTATTATATTTTTATTGGTAAATGTTTGAGATCCATAATAAATATATTTATTATAAAAAAAAGGTAGGCACAGCCAATGGGCACTGAAAACTTCTGCATCTTCTGGCTTAATTCAGCTCTGGAAACCCCACGTGGTCTTCAGTAATGGGCGGGGCTCTAGTTCAGGCCAATCTCTAAAATATTTTCTACTCTAGACCTTTCCTCATTTCTATATATAAACAATATAAAGAATGGTCATATAAATTTAGACTATCTTTCAAGGAAATTTATAAAAATATCAGTAAAAATATCAATGCAGAGAGGTTATATACTATAGTGTAAAGAGACATGAATAGAAAGTAATAGAGAAATCCTGCTATAAATCTAGACAAGTTATATGATTCAATTTTCTTACCTGTAAAATAAAATATTTAGACTAATTCTAGTGTCTCTGAATCTGAAAGCATCTGCTTTATCTCTATAATATCACTTACATACAATAATCACTGTGGATAATTCTTAAAACTACATTTTATGTTTTCTTTTATTACAAATGAAATATTATTAATTTTTTTAAAAAATAAGCAAAGTGAGACAAGCCCTCCAAAACTTGAGTTGATAAGTGTGTTAGTTACTTATGCTGTGTGTTAGTTACTACAAATTTAGTGGCTTAAAAGAAGATACATTTACATCTGGCAGTTTTGTGGGTCAATAATTTGGAGATGGCATAACTGACCCTTTGTTCAGGATGTCACAATGCTGTAGCGAAGGTGTCAGCCCATCTGCATTTTTTTTTCTCCTAAGCTCATGTGGCTGCCGATAACACTGGGTTTCTAAAGTTCAGATCTACTTGTATGATGTCATGTAAAGTAAACCTTCGATGTCAACAGTTGTTCTCAAGGCTGTCTTCAGGGATGACAGAACCTCCTATTCCCATGCACTAAGAGAAAGTCTTCTAGAAGGTAACGTATGCACAGGAGAGACATGCTACCCCTCTTGCACAGTATGCCAGGAAGGAGCAACTCACAAATTCCACCCAGAGCTCAATGGTTGTGGATAATGCAGGAGCTTGAGCTGTCGGGGTCACCTTAGGATATGTTTTCTCAATGTGAAATTCACTTGCATAATGGCCACAGTAAAATCCCACCTCTTACAATGAATTTAAACAATTAATGTATGTAAATGTATGGCTTTGTCCCTGCCATATTTCCTAGCTCTTCTTTGTGCCCTCTCTTCTTTGTTTAATCCTTAAGTTCTTGCTTTCCATTTAATTCAATGAGAAAAAAGGTTTGTACTAATAGTGTTTAGACAAGATATCATGTCTACATCTTGCACTATGAATAACTACTATGAAGACAACACTATGCAATGTCTTAATTATTATAACTGTCCTACTAATCTGTTTTATTGCTATTTCTTTTTCAATAAAATTAATTAAAAAACAAACAATTAATGGATTGTTAAGAACTACCATAAGAAAAGAAAAGATACTATCTTTTTTTTTTTTTTTTGTATTTTAGGGAAGGGTCCACAGAGTGTTCAGGGTCTCACTACTAGATCAGACTCATAGTAATCTGCCAGTTTAAAGCCTCCCAAGAGCTGGGATTACAGGCATGCGTCACTATGCCCAGTCTCAATTGCCATCTCAGTGTGCTATAGGGAGTGGAGCTGGCATGGCAGGCCCAGGGACTGAACCCCCAGCTCCTCTGCCTGCTCGTAGGTGCTTTAATCCACCAAACTATTTGGCTGAGCTAAAGATGCTATTAGAAAACCAAGAAGTTCAGCACTTCCTCTGTAATGAACACTGTATACATACTACTGTAGTCAAGAGTAACATGAACCCTACAAATTGGGTTTATCATCTCCAACTTACAGGAGTGAAGCAAAGATAGGTGAAGTAGTCTACACAAGATCACCCAGTCAGTAAGCAGCAGATTCTACTCAGACTGATAAACTCAGTTTCCTCTACTGCATCAAGGGGAATGTCTACTAGTTTTGTAAACCTAGTACTCCTAATAGACGCTTCAGAAAATTGCTACAGCCTCAAGCCTCAGTTTCCTCCTCTCTAAAATAGAGAAGACAGTGTTACCTGATTTGGATTCCTCATAAGATTGCCGCAAAGATGAAATGATAATGAGATATGTAAAGCACTTCACACAAGTGCTGGCGCAAGGCAAATATTCGGTAAGTAGTAGCACGGCTGTCTGCTGTAAGCACTGTGTAAACTCTAAATATTATACATCCAAAAATGCAAGTAAGGACACTAAACTTAATGGCTCTTTATGTTTTATTTGTTTATTTTTCCAGCAAGAAGTTTTCAGGATATGTTAGTAATCAGCCCACTATGTTTCTCTCGATAAAAGGCCCTTGAGGCCAGAGAGAGGAATAAATATTCCATCCATCTTTCTGTAGGAGAAGCAGTAAAACTCTTGTCTGCCAATAAATTGAACTGTAAAAGACATTTTATAACAATTCATATTGGTGGGTCAGCGAAGTGAGCTATTTATATGCTTTATAAGAATGTTCAACTTAACTTTTCTTAAATTGTAAAGTATTAAGAGAGATAAGAATAGATTATAAAAAAGAATGAGTAGATAAAAAGGAAAAAATATCTTCAGAAATATTTAATAATATAGTAATAACCTTACAGGACATTATGTAAGGTAAATCATCTTAATAAGTCTACAATATGCAAGATTAGATACCCATATTATAAATTGTCTAAAAGGCAGCGATTTCTGAGACTAGGGGTGGATATATATTAGTCATTAAGTGACTTGGCTTGACCTTCACCATACACTGGTTTTTGTGTTTTTTTTCCTTTGAATCAAAGCAACACTGTCACCTTTTTAGAGTGGTGCTAGAGGGACAGAGTGGTGCTTCCTGGTACATACATAATAGCTGTCCTGGGGAATCACAGGGAAGGAGGATGCCTGTCTGCTTTCTGGGCACACTGCAAGCCATCCTAGGATGTCCTTAACCTGGATATGGGAAGAGATGACTGTGCCATGGTACACAGTCCAAGGGAAAAAGTCAAAAGGAAGCCATCAAGGGAATGTAGAAATTCACTTTGACATCACTTATCTGATATATCTAGATGCTGAAATCTCGGAATCTCTAAACTCAGTAAGGTAGGGTTAATTTGGGAAAGCTTCTAGAGGTAGTATTGAGTTTTTCAAAAGGGATGATTGGAAGAAAGTAATTAACTGTATTAGATAGCTTTTTTTTTTTTTTACAAAAAGATTCTCTCAAGTAATCCCCAATTAATCACAGCACTGGGTATCATTTTTCTCTTTTTACAGATAAGAGAATAGAGTCTAAGGCAAACTTCCTGAAAGTTAGCAAGGGATAGAGCTTTGTGCTCTTCCTATTTTTCTTCATCATTCTCTTTCCCTCCCTTTCTTTACTTAACTATATCTAATGCCCACTAGGCCGAAGGCATTATCTACCTGGTCAAGGATAGAAATAGGCAAACAACAATTGCTTTAAAATCTTGCCCTCATAGAGTCTAGAGTTGGGACTGGGATAATTAGCCAGGAGCCAGAAGAGACACAAACAAACAAAAAGTTCAAAGGCAGTAAGTACAATAATATAAATGTGAACAGGCTCATTGGATAGAATGCAGGTGAGGTGGGAGTTACTACAGGAAGTGACACTTTTCAGAACAACCAGTCAATCTGATAACTGAGATGACTAATAGGTACGTAAGGGGCAGCTGCCGGGTAGACACACTGGACAACAAGACAGAACAGAGTGAAAAAAGATTTCATCAACTCTCCTCAAAATAGTATGCAGTTTAAAAATTGTCAATAGTCCACTTCTGGATTTTCCTTTTTTTTTTTTGGTGGAACTGGGGATTGAACTCAGGCCCTTGTGCTTGCCAGGCAAGCACGTACTCTACTGAGCTATCTCCCCAGCCTCTGGATTTTCCATTATTAAAAAATATTAATAATATTGATATATTTTAATTAATAAAATTAATGAATATTAATTTTCAGATGCCAATGACACCAGTTTCCATTTAATATTTTCAGATAATTGTAACTATGGAAAGGGAAACCACAAGAAAGTGAGGAGTGCTTTCTCTAAGTCAATATTCAAAACTAGATCCTGAGTCCTTCTTTGTAATACATTCCTAGGGGCTGTTTGACATACTGGGAGAAAGCTATCCCAAGGGACCCAAGGCATGAGCATGAGAAGAAAGGAAGAACATGCTCATTGCAATAGCATGCTCAGCCCTGGAGCACCTACGCAGAATTGAGAACTGAGTCTGCTATTAGAGATTAGTTTTACTTAATTATTTTGTTTTAATACAAAATAGAAATAATTATAGTAGAAACTTCACAGGATGCTGTAACACCAGTAAGCACTCTCCTTGACATGCTCCAGGAGTACTGATATTTTTACAGTATTCTTACTAACATAAAAATAAAATTTATCTCTTAGCTCAGATGCTAAAAAAAGAACAAAGTCTCTCCAACACCTCTGGAGAAAACAGACATCTTCTGAATAATATAACTGGATTAGCCAAAAGATTTTCTTCTGAGAAGACCACAGAGCAATAGATGAACAAATGAAGGTTTAATAGATTTTCTAAGTGTAAATAGAAGCGGTAAACATTTTAACAGTTAGTCACTTTCACCATTTAATTTTTTCTGCAGTGAATAAAATAAAGTAATAAAATGTCTCCATTAGTTTTTGCACAATACATAAAACTGAATGATCCTGAGTGTTTGCTGTTACAATTATCTCACCTCTTAGGGACATTTTTCCTTTAAAAGATTCAAATATACTTTGTACAAAAAGGAGTTGGAATTTGCAGAATTCTTACACTATTTTCTATCACTGCTGTAGACAATGGATCATAAAGCAGGGCACAAATTCAAATAATAGGATCACACTCTAAGCTCTTTATTGCAAGGAATATTGACAAAAAAGCTACATCCACGCTTTCTCCATGTTACGCACAATGAGGATTACACAATCTCACTGAAATCATATTTCTACCAGATACGCACCATATCACCTCTAAAGTTAATTTATCAGACATGAGGTAGAGCTTCACAAAGATGAAAGTATGGTGACTTAAAGCTAAGACTGTAAAGGAGAGAAGAGGCCGTGCACTGACCAAAGGACGGACCTGGAAACAGGGTAGAGGGAAGGTGGGAAAGAAACTTAATGTGCATTCCTTATCACAGCTACGCTAAAGCTTTAAAATACCATTGCACACTGGCCTACCAGCAGAAGTCATTCCAAAACTTGAATTTGCAAACTAGCTCATCCTGTCTCCAATGGAACACCTCCTCTGAGTAAGTGTGAAGTTCCCCAGGGGTATCTGCAAAGAAGTTCAAAAGTGAGGAGCCACAGCTACAGCCAGACATCTGGTTTATCCTTCTCCTTCAGTGTAGAGGATAAAAAAGAAGCAGTGACAATGCAGAGTTATAGTCTACCAAGACAGATTGAGAACACTGGGAAAAAAGCACATTTCAGTGTCTGCCCTACATGTGTGAGTCAGTTTTCCATTACTGTGACAAAACACATCAGAAAATCAACTTTTAAGAAGGAAAGATTTATTTTGGCTCACATTTTTAGAAGTTCCAGCCCATGGTCAACTGGGTCTGTTGTTTTGGCCTGTGGCAAAGAATAGTTGCTTACCTCATGGCTACCAGAAGCCAAGAAGGAGATGGAAAGGGGCTGGGATCCCAGTACCCATCAAGGACACACCTGCAATGAGCTGACTTCTTCTCCTGACTCCTCCTAAGAGCTCTTCTGCCTCAGAGTGGAATCATAAGTTGGCAAACAAGCTTTTAGCATGTAGGCCTTTGGGGTATACTTAAGATTGACGATGTATCAGTATATTTGCCTCGTCTTTCAAAAGTGCTGTGTTATCACACATTTCCTAGGCTGTATGCCTAAGATCATTCCTGCCTGTAATTACTTTCACTATTAAACAGCTTTCTTGTATCCCAAACAAGAAATGCTAAACAGTATTTGAGACTTAGTTTCCTCACCCCATCCCCATACTTTATTTTTAACTTAGAAGGTCACAGATAATATTTTGCAGAGATGGTGGGAGCTTTTGTTCTTGCTGTCTTTGAACAAGCCCCAGTCCCATCCTGGTCATAGGTAATATAGTCTGAGTTCTTCTTCTAAATAAGAGTTTGCATATAAACTAGAACACAACTAAAAAAGTCAAGAACTAATACCACAAATTTTAAATTCCTAAGTGTTTACCTTTGTCTTCTTTAAAAAGTAAACTAGGGGGCTGGTGAGATGGCTCAGTGGTCTAAAGCACCTACTTAGAACAAGCTTAGTAAAGCCCAGGGACTACAGTTCAATCCCCCAGCACCACATGCCAGCCAGCCCCGCCCCCTGGTGGGTTGAGCTGCCCCCCCCACACATAAATAAATAAATAAATAAATAAATAAATAAATAGTAAATTAAACATTTATACTAGCAAGGGAGCAATAATTATGTGCTCTCCAAGTATTGCTAAAAGTATATTCTTATCTATGCATTATTAGCTCAAAAAGCATCAGTTCAAAGGTAATAATTGAAAAACCCAGTCTCTAAAATTATAGGGAAGACATTTAACACTTAACTATTTAACTGTAAGTTATTTCATTATATTATGCGCTGTATCTCATGTCTTCATACAGGTAGTAGTTTTCTGAGGGCTTAACTAGCCTCCTATCTGGGATCTCCATAGATCTCTTGCTGTTACGTCCACTCCTATCTGGTCTACTGGTCACACTACAAGAAAGTGGTTCTTTCACAACCTAAATGAGCAGGGATGTAAGTTCTCATCCTGGATGGCTTCCTGAGAAGCTGGTAGAATAAATGACCAAAATCATCAACACAGCCTGTAAGGCTTTGCAGGATCTCCTTCTTCCTAGATCTCTGGCATCTTCTGGTTGTTACTGTTCTTTGGCCCAACCATGTTCTTCACACCCCTCCATTTATTACTTTGCATCTGGCCCTTACACACCTGTCCGGTACATTCAAACACCCCTCTGTTTCACTCACCAATTTATCTCCACTAATTCTTTAGGTCTCACTTTTTAGATTCCATCATTTCCTTCACATGAAGCCTCCAGGTCTGCTACTGGTGTCATAGGCTTTTGTAGAACTGTGCTGCTCTTCATCACTTCCTGTTTGGTTACTATTTTTGCTGTTATTTAATAAGTGTTCATTCCAGTTGCTCTGAGGCTCTACTTAGTCAAAGGTCTCATCCTTTCCTTGCACATCATGTCTTTTCATCACTAACAGCCATGAAGGTACAGAGTAGATGCTCAATTATCATGTACAGAATGATTAATTAATCAGTCTTATGTGATTTGACTAAATCAAAGTATAAGACAACAGAAAAGATCAAGTGAAAAATTCAGATCTCAGTTGGCTTACAGGTATAGACTTTAGTAACCTGTTAAATACTTCCAAAAGCCTTAATACAATATTCTTTCTGTAAGGGTAATCCGTCTTTTACACAGAGTATGAATAAAGATGTCAGAAAGAAAAGCAAACAGGAAACAAGGTAGACAGAGTTGGAAAGGTGGCTGCTACCACGGAGAAGGAGGTCTTATTCAGTCAGCAATATTGTGAATATATTGTCAGGCTGTATTCACATATTGTTCAACATATTTGAATTTACTGTTGTGTTTTTTATATTTATTTCATTCTTTCCTCTCCACAATCCAGATGACACAGGTAGAGTAGACATGATTCACAACTATTTTATAAACAATTTAAAAATGTCAAAGAATGACTTTTCCACTTGCTCAGAAGGAAATCCAGGGCCTGAACCAAATCCTCAATGTCTCATTCCCTTTTAATCCAATTTGTCAGTAAATTTTTTTGTGTGGGGGGGACATCAGGGAACACTTCCAGTTCTCATTATCTTTCTTTCTTTAGATTTTTGTTATTTAATCTGATAAAATTTACAAACAACAACCATCATTCAAGACAAATGTTCAACAAGTGTCTTTACTGAGGCTTCCCTGATGTTGCTGGAGTGAAACTGTCCCTTTGTCCACCATGAGGCCTGGAGATGGTCTTGTAGCACATCTCCTTAGCCCATCTGTCCTTCCACTTGGGATTTCCAGTGAGTTCTGCCAGATGCGGGGGTTCCATTCTATAAAGGCACCATACAGACTGAATTAGCCGATATTGAACTGCTGCTTCTAGGAGAAATATGGAGCTAAATTCCTATAAACCTCAACTCACATTTTCATCTACCAATCAATATATAACCTTGTTTTATGTGTATGTCTGTTTATAGACACCTTATTTGATATCTATGCTTGACTCATTCCAATTGAATTCATGACAACACTATTACGCAGTACTATATATCACTATAATACATGCCTAAATGAAATGTATTTAACACATATATTTTCTCTAGAAACAGTATTTTGCCTTTTTAAACAGTGCCCTTAGGAAGACTCTAGGCAGCATTTGAGCATGAAGAATGATTCCTGTGCAGGATAACATGATGGTTCTACTTCCTAATTCTGTATGTAGAATAAAGGAGTAAATTATTAATTTTGTTGGAGTAGATTGTTTGCTTTGAAGATGATCCATGGTTAATTTAATTTGGGTTCCTTCTTAAGTAGCAGAATTACCAACAAAAATGTTTTTAAAAAATGGCCCTAAAGAGACCATAAAAAAGGAATTGTTTTATGTATGAGCACTGAAAAAAGAAACAGTCACCTTGAGTTGTTAGTAACATGCACGTCTATCAACTCATTTTTTTCGTCGTTCTACAAATTACCATGAAAGTGAGTGTGGACTTTGGGTTTTTAAGGAAATTACAGAAAGTAGAAAATTTCTCAGACATGGAATCTATGAATCCTGAAACACAGCTGAACTTGATCTTCAAAAACCAAAATGTGATGGAAATGAAACAACAGAAAAAATCTATGGTAGTCAAGATACACATGAAGGTAGCACAGTTTAAACCCTACGAAAGTCATCCAAATGGTTATGTTAAGAAAAATTGGTGGCAGACCTACTGCTGAAGTTGTATGAATCTAAACCCTAAGAGTCCAAGGCTTCCACAGATGGCCTCCACTCAGGAGACCTGGTACAGGGACAGGAGTGTGGCTCCACAGAACAGCACTTGCCTACCATGAGGTACCACGCATGAGGCTCTGGCTTCCATTGCCAGCACTGCAAGCATAGCATGGAGAGGTAGATGGAAAAACCTGCCCCGGTAATCTGCAAATTCTCTGCAGCACAAAACAGGAGAAGACAACCTGTACTGAATTCCCCCTTAGACAATCACCCAAAACTTTTGGGTACTCATTGATCCAAAAAAAAAATGAACAAGTAAACAGTGATGATTGAGAATTTTGATTTTGCCTGAAGGAGACAATATTTGGACCCAGAAGTATCTGGAATTACCCAGTTAGTTTGTGAGTAAAAGTGTTTTCCATCCAAGCAGAATAATAGAGAATAATGCAAAGTTTAAAAAACAGTAGCCTCCCTCTTGGATTTTGCTCAACTTACATAGATTTTGGCTGTATCCTAATTCCCTGCAATTCTAAACTACCCTTTTGATTTCGAAAAGAAAAACTGTCTAGCTAGTGCATATGAATACATAATAAAAATGCTTATGAAGAATGATTCCTATACAGGATAACATGATGGATCAACCACCTAATCTTATATGTAAAAAAAAGGATTAAATTATTAATTGTGCTGGTATAGAGTGTTTGCTTTGAATATCATCTATAGTTAATTTAAACATCAGAACCATTCAACATGCTGCTTATGATCTTTCCTCAGTGTTCAAGTTTGTAGTCAGGGAACAAAAACTGACAAACATAATATGAATGTTATAAAAGGATAATTTTCAAAAGTCATACAATGCATCCCCAAACTATATCTCACTCTTTTCTTTGCTGAAGTGTGTCAAGGATTACACTCAGTTGAAAAGGAGACAAAGGCTTTAAATCAAAATGACTTAGAGAACAGAATCAATTCAACTAATTCTTAAGTGCTGATCTTTGGTCTAATAAAGTGCTAGGTGCCGCCACGGACAAGAAAATGTGATAAAGGACAAGCGCCTAAAGATCTTGCATTCAAACAATCATGGCATCTTCTGAAGCTGAATATTAGTAACCAAAGTGAGCGTACAATTTATAGATGACAAGTACTGTGGAAATTCAGGGACTGCAAGATCACCGTAATCAGGCTTATTTAGGGAACTCTCCTCAGAGGGTGTGCATCATAGTACTACCTCAAAGGAAAATCTTTTGCTTCCTTCATTTACCATGTCTCCTGGCACAGTGCAAAAAACAAAGAAGTGTTTTTCTCACCGTAACTGAGGGGAACATGAGGTTTGCATGAACACAATGGGAATGATAGACACTCAAGCCACAAAGAGCAACATGAGGAAAGAAGAAAAGATTTGAAATAACAACTTGTATTGATGATGATTCACTACAGGAACATAACTAATAGAATTATAATCCTATTGCATAAGATGATTCATTAGACTGGTTTTCAGGATCAGAGGTAGGATACTCTAAAACATGGTCTTCAGCACACAGGAGAGGATCAAGTAGCTACTCAATCTAAGAGGCTGGAAGCCATAAAATCTGAAAGAGCAAGAGAGATAAATGAGGCCACCCCAGTGAAGACCATAGTCCAGAGGCTCTGCAGAGAGCTACTGGGATGAGTCCCCATTCAAAGGCTGATGAAACTATGGACTGATGTCCAGGCAACAGCATTAGCAGACGGTACACACACTCAACCAGCTTTACCAACAAAATCCCACATGCTCTTTCTTCCCTTTTCATTCTATGCAGCCTGCAAGCCTACTAGATGCTGCTATTCACACTCAGTTGACAGCTTCTGTTCTACTTGCCAATCATCTCTGGAAACTTTCCTCAGACATAACCAGAAATATGCTTTACTAATTTACCCTTAAATGAATTTGTACTGTTAAACAATATCAATGTCATGAAAGACAAAAACATCATGCAGGAGTATTCTAAATTAAAGGTTACTAAAGACATATAACAACATAATTTAATCCACTTCCTTGATTAAATTCTAAAGTGAGGAAAAGCAGACATAGAAATCTTTAATTTTTTCCAGAATCATGGAAAATAAATACAGACTGCATCTTAGATAATGTCACCGCCCCAGTGCTGAATTTTTTAGCATGATAATGGCATTGCGGTTGTACAGGACAATGCCCTTGCTTCTAAGAGATACACCTGACATATCCAGGGATGATATATCACGCCTAACACTTGGTCTCAAATGGTTTAGAAAAAAAATCTATATAACACCCATGCCCACAAAGATAGAGATAAAGCACATAGGGCTTTGGTGAATAGTAATGAAATAAATAATTTTACAGAGAGGAAAAAAATGAGTCATATGGGACTAGATTAGGTGGTGGAGGGCAATGAGCAGCAAGGACACTGGGTGAAGTGTACGAATAGGGAATGAATGGACAGCTGAAGCCGATCTTTGAAATACAAAATTAGGACCTTGGCTCTGAGTTGGGAAAAAAAAATAGGAAAACTGCCTACATAATAATCTTTGGCTTGACAAAACAAGAAGTTTACACATCAGAAAAGTAAATGTAGTAGTGCTAGGTAGGCAGCAGTAGAAAGAGGATTTGGAAGGCCAATAAGAAAATACTGTCATAATTAACAAAAGGAGCACAATTAAAGGTTAGGCAGAATGAATAAAAAGGCAAAGGTCTGTTGGAGTATCAATAATAATTTTTTTTTTATTTTTTTGGGAAGGGTCTACAGGGTGCTCAGGGTCTCACTACTAGATCGGACTCAAGGTGATTCACCTGTTTACAGCTTCCCAAGAGTTGGGATTATAGGCACGTGCCACCATGCCCAGTCTAAATTGCCATCTTAGCACACCCCAATGGCAAGGCTGGGGTGGCAGGCCTGGGGATTGAACCCCTGGCCCCTATGCATGCTTGCAGGTGCTTTAATCCTATGAGCTATTTGGCTGGCCCTCCGTCAATAATAGAGGCTATGGATGGATCCTATCTGAGGCTGATCCATTCACCAAACACTGCTTCCCTGATTGGCCTCTCCCAATACCTTAGGTCGACCTCCTCCTCTCTTCTCATTCCATGATAATATCCCCATAGCCAGACCCCATGCTGAAAGAGATCTTTCCAACAGGATTCAAAGTGTTTGCCACAAGAATTTCCTAATAATCAGCACAGTTCAATAGAACAACAATTATGCCTATCTTGCTCAACCTCAATGCCTGGCATTTAATACAGTAACCAAAAAGAGACCTTGCAAATGGATCAAAGGGAAAAAGGAGGTCACAAAAGTAACTACAGTACAATTTGCCATACAACATTATAGAATCAATCCACTTTTCATTTTTTAATTATTCCTAAATAAAGCTGGGAGGGTGCCTGTGAAATTCTTTTTTTCTTTTCTCTGTTTTTTGGCCAGTTTAGCCCGCTTGAGGGTGGAGCTGGTGTCATATGTGGTGCTGGGACCAAATTGCAGTCCCTATGCACTTGCCTAAGCTTGTCTAATCAGTGAACTATCTCACTGGCCCCATGCCTGTGAAATTCTTAACGTGGCAGGCTGAGGAAAACAGCCACCTGAAGGATCTCTGGTTTGGGGTGAAAGCAATATTGCCTCTTTTATTAGGAAGCGAGACTGCATTGATGGATCAGGGAAGTCCCAGTGACATCACGAAGTGTCCGCCACAGCAGTTTTCTACCCAGATTGCTCTTGCTGCTGATTCATGTAAAATATAGTAGATGTACTTACTCACATAATTACTTTGTCTGGCTTCCTGTCAAATCAATATTTATGCACACAAATCAATCTTGTTGCTTTATGCTTAAAGACATTTGGGCAATCTGTATCACTACTATAAAGCAAGGCTCCAATTTTATTTTCTCCTATGAATTTTTTTGTCTTTTCTAGATAGTTTATTTTGTGGACTTTTATTATTACTTAATTATTTGTTTAGACTTCCATTTCCCACATGCAGATGCAAGCCCAACAGGAACCCATGCTAGAGCTTTGGTTTGTGTATTTCCTCTATGCACTACGTGTACACAGTAGACGTCACAATGGACCCATGTTTGAATCTTGGTTCTGTAGTACATAACTTGTATGCACATGATAATATGCACTTCATGTACCTTAATTAAGCAAGAGCACTCAGAGCTGGGTTTGCTGGATCACACCTATAATTCCAGCAATCCAGAGGCCAAAGTAGGAGGACTGTCATGAGTTCAAGGCCAGCCTGGGCTACAGAATGAGTTCAAGGATAGCCAAGACTATATAGCAAAGCCCTATGTCAAACGACACACTAATAAAAAGATCATTCATACAAATTACAAATACGAGAAACATAATAAGCACTCAAAATTCATTCTACTGTTGTAATTGGCATTAGTATTGCTTTTACTTCACTATAGAAGAAAATAATCCTGTATATAATGACAGTATTTTTGTATAATTACTGATAAGAGTGCCTAAAAGGTAAAGAGTTCCAAAGAATAAATCCAAACCCTGCAATTCTAAATCCTAAAAGTCTGTAAATAATCACGAGCATGGAGTTCTCTGCAGTGGCACAACCCATGAGCAGGAGCCATGTAGTCAGCATCTAGACCGTCCCAGGATCTGCTGGCTTCCAGGAAAGGGAATGTTTCAATCTCATCCTCATAATGCTATTAGGCTGGGGAAGGGATAGAATTGCTACCAATGTCCACTGTGGTTTCAACATATTCTTACAACCAGTGCTACACTGCAGTGTGAACAAGGTAGCAAAAAGCAACATTAGTTGAAATCTAACTCCTGGGGCAAAGATCTTAGTTTTTTAAAAAAAAATCCCATGAAATATCTTTTGATAAATATTGACATGTTTTTCCCTTTCTTTGGTGCTACAATTTCTCCATAAAAAGGTCAATCTTGTAAGAACACTTTTAAGACCTCTTTTATTTATGTGGCTCTATCACATCTCATTTTTGTGGTACGTAACAGGACTTCTGACTTAACTAGAATTGACCATAGTGTAGGAAGTGGACAGAATTACATTGTCCCTTATATATTGCTGTGGATATGTGAAGGTCGAGGGCACTGGAAAGGAGCTGCACATGTTTGCACTGGAGGGATTACCAGGATGGAAGCTACTGAGAGTGCAAAGCCCGGGCGCAATGTTACTGAGATATGTTGAGTTACTCTTGACTAAGACCAAATTGGAGAAGCTCCTGAAGTGCAATTCACCATACAGAAGACAGCGCCTTTGACCAGGTCTGACACCATGGTAGGGAGGGCAGGCACATTCCCATCCTCAGCTGTAGCAATGGACAGGTCTTACAGAGAAATAGAGAAAATGCTCATTGGCAAAAAAGCAACATTCCCAACTACCTGGACATAGTAGAAAATAAGGCTACAGGGTACTCCTGTTTTTCATAATCAACAGTGGCCTTAAAATATAGTTGCCCATTTTTTCTATAATGGCACTTAGAAATACATTTATTTTTCTTTACTAAGCTCAATCCTTGTGATATTATTATCTACTCTTTTTTAACTCCATCTTCTCTGTGGGCTCACACCACATACTTGGAGGAAGACTGGGATATGTTTATCATTTGAGGTCCCATATGCCTCTGGGGCCACAGGTACCACACTGCCTGACTTGCAAAACTCAGAAAACAAATTATTAAGAGAAATAAATGTCAGAAACTCAAAATACTATAGACAAAATATGCAAATAAAACCAAAAGACATATTGGTCCAAATTATCATTTAAATATACCCTTACAATTCTATACACACAGAAAAGCTATAATAAAATCAGGTTTCCAGCATCAATAACTGGATACTAACACGACAAATAGTAGTGTCAATTCAAAAAAAAAAAAACCTTCATGATAATATCTAAATTAAGACTATGGGATCAAGTAAATACTAGCATTCAGTTTTCATTTCTTGATAAGCATAATAGGTTATAATTTGCACCCTAATCAAGAGTCTAGATGGCACATGTCAATTTGTTCTGTTGATAAATATTAATAAGCAATAAAACCTAAAGTAAGTACCCCGTTATACACACTGACCCAGTCCTAGGATAAGGATGGGTGTTCTTATAAGATTATGATAATTTATTAAATGTGCCTTAGTAAAGAATAATTTGATCAGCTCAGCAAGATGCAATGATTCATTCAATGATTTTTTTTGTACACCTACATCTCTTCTTGGCATTGGGGTACAACAGAAGTAACCCAAAGAAGATTCCTATTTTCACCATGATGTGCAAAATGAAAGCATATAATAAAAGAGCAAAAAAAAAAAAAAAAAACTAGAGCATCACAGGCCACAATACAGGCGATAAAGTAAGCAGAGTGGTAGGAAGCAAGCCTCTAGAAGCAGAAAGTGGGTGGCCGAAGGGGAAGGTCTTCACAGGAAGTTAGGCAATGCCTCCTGGTAAGTTTTGAATGAAGAACAACGGGACAAGAAAATAGCCAGAAAAGAGGTGTGCCGAGCAGAAGGAAGAGTAAGTGGAAACATTCCAGAACAAGAATTTACTGGGCCAAAGGGCAGAATGGGTGCCTGCCAGGCTCTAGCACAGGGAGGAAGAGTGTTCCGTCATGATGCTGAAATGGGCAGGGCAGATCTCCCATGGCCTGTGTTACACGAAAGATGTAGAAATTGTAAAGATTAATGAAAGTTCTTTGTTTTTTTAAGTTGGTTTTTGTTTTTGTCTTTTTGAGACAGGGTTTCACTATGAAGTTCAGGCTGGCCTTGAACTCACAGCAATCCTCCTTCCTCAGCCTCATGAGTAACAGGATTATGGGCACATACTACCACATTCAGCAAGTCCTTTATAATTTAGTTGATGTACAAAATTATTGCAGTCTACTTTGGCTAGCTAGTAAGTGAAGAGATAATTATATTAATAACATTTTAGAATCTGAGCATTTATGCAGTGTCTCCATTTATTTCAGAGATATTAATAAAATGGTCCAGAAAAAGGACAAAGGACTCAGTAAGGAAAGAGTCAGGAGTTTTTGTTCTGGTGTCTAGTGAGCACTTATTTTTTACCTCTTTACCTCTCAAGATTCTAATGGCTTTTTCCTAGTCCTTGTCCCCTAGCATACATCTAATGGCTATTTGAGCTTGTCTTAGAAGGAAATTGAAAAGAAAACCTGAGTGGCACCACATGCTCACAGAAGGAATGCCTTTTGCTCTTGCTCATACCTACGAAATTAGGCAAGGACAAAGATTTTGCAAATGCAACAAGAAGCAAAAAGTCGATGCGAATACAGTGCATTAGTCATATCTCTATTACAGGCACAAGATCTCTGACATACACAGCACAGAGGAGGAAAAGTTTATTTTAACTTATGGTTTCACAAGTTTTTGTTCATGGTCAGGTGACTTCAACTACAAAGCACCATAGTGGGCGGGGGCAGCGGGGAGAAAATCTTTTCAACCAATGGCAACCATGAAGCAGGAAGAAAGGCAAAAGCTAGAGGACAGATATAACCTGCAAAGGCATATTCCCTATACCCAAGTTGCTGTTCTCATCACTAAGCTGCAATACCAACACCTGCAACTTAAAGGGGAAAGCTTTGTTTTGGTTCATGATTCAGTCCATGTTCTACCAGCTCTAAAGAAGAAGAATATAACTGAATGTGTGGCAGACAAGGGAGAAAAGAGGAGTTAGGAAAATAGAGAATCCTTACCAAGCCACTCTTCCATCAATTTACCTTTTCCAACTGGATCCCGCCTCCTCAAAGCTAGGCAGTGACAATGCCCCCATAATCCAGTTGCCTTCTGCAAGGCCCTGCCTCTGAGAGCATGAAGCTCCTGGAGGACATCGAAACAGCACTTACTTCCTCTCCCTGGGCCTCACTTCCTAATTCCCATTCAGCTACATTCCATGGGTGGATCCATCAACGAAGTTAACACCATCATGAAGCTTCACCTTTGAACACATATTGGATCTGGGAGACACTTTAGATCTAAACCGTAACACAGAGCACATGGGAAATCCTCAAGTTAAAATAAACTTACGTAGCAGATACCAATAGGTAAAGCTGGAAAAGGTGAAAAGCTTACCAGAGACATAAAACTCTAAAAATAATGTATTTATGGTTTTAAAAATTCTAATTCTGGTTGAATTTGCTTCCTAAAATATTTAACATTCTTTCGTGTTTTTTTCCTTCTTTCATAATCAATTTTTAACGAATGCTGGAGAGATTAAAAACAACAATAACTTAGAGACACTTGATATTATATTTCACTGTGGAACAGACTAACAGGAAATAAGATTATGGAGAGGCAAAGTTTGGGTTTGCCTGATCAAAAAGTTTATCTGCTTCTGGGCAAGAAACTAGACCAAGTAACTTGGTAATGCTCCCTGTCACCAAACAATAATTATGTTCTTTCTGAATACAGAGCGTGATTAGCATGAACAAAATTCTAAACAAGAAGAGGAAAACATATTTAAGCTAGCACTATGACAAAGCAAGATACTGGCAACTCAGAAGTTACGACAGGCATAGCAGTGCTTTTAATGTCAATATCATTGTGTCAAGCAAACCATGATTTGTGTACTACTGGGATTACATTGGGAAAACCCAGCCACTTCAATCAATCAAATTCATGAGTGCAGACATGGTTGAGATAACCAGAGGATGCTCGAGGAAGAATGTGCTTAGCAGTCACAGCTTCACATGAAGCAGTCTTCTCACATCTCCTTAGATTACATATTTATTTAAATATCAACAAAAAGCTAAACAGCCCCAGTTTCAAACTGCTGAGGGATCTAAGTAATAAGACACAGAAAATGGCAAGTTTATGCTTTAATAATCTTCATATCAATGTTAGATTTGTAACGGCAGCAACAATCACTATTTTATTCTTACTCTTTTTATCTTAATAAAAATAATCCACAGCCAAAGTTTGTTCTAACAATGCTTTTTAATTATTATTTACAGTCCCATTCAATTTATAAGGACACCATGTACAGGCTCAGAATATTGTTATATTTGATTATTATACACTCTAGTTTCAGGAAGGTAGGTGTCATCAGTAGGTTCAATGAGAGCCCCCAAAATGATGTCTATGTCCTAACTGAGTAAACCGGGGGCTGGGGGTTCCTTGGCAAAATGCATGCTATGTATCTCAAGATCAGATTGTCTTTGACTACAGAGATAGCCCTACATTCAATGATGTATTTACTTGCAAAACACACACAAAGGAGAAATTTGAAAAGAAGGTCATGCAAAAAGGTGCAGAAGAGATCACAATAATGCAGCAGCCACAGAAGATTTCTGTTCCTAGAGCCAACAGAAGCAGTAAAAGGCAAAGAAGGATTAATCCCTGATGATTCAAAGGAAGGATAGCCCTGCTAGAACTTCAATCTTGTATGTGTGGTCTTTACAACTGTACAAATAAATTTCTCTTCAAAACAATAACAAATGAAAAAGTGAAATAAAGAGATAAAAAAAATTTCCTTAAGAACCACATGTAAATTCTGGAACTAAATAATACCATGAATGAAATAAAAATGCAATAGAAAACAATATTAGAATCTCATCAAGCAAAATAATTAATTTGCAAATACTGCAATACATGATATTTGGAAAGCTGTATATTCACAGGAAAAAATGCAAGAATACAAAATTGATTCCTTATCTTATGTGTAAAAAATTAGAGGAAAATGAAATAAAACTCATATATTCTATGTAAAATCAACTCAAATTCAAGACTTAAATATAAGAACTGAATCTATAAAATTCCTACAAGAAAGCTCTATGACATTGGTTTGGATAGTAATCTTTTGGCTATGACACCAAAAATGCAGTCAACAGAAACAAACATAACAACAGTTGATGGGACTGCATCAACTAATACCTTCTGCATAGCAAAAGGGAAAAATCAACAAAAAGGAAGTACACAGAATAAAATATTTTCAAACCATAGATATGATAAGACTGTCCATATTCATAACATAAAAGTAATTCATACAACGCAATAGCAAAAATAGCAATGATAACAGTACCTCTATTATATATGGTCAAAAGACCTGAAAAAACATCTTTCTGAAGAAGCTCTGCAAATTGTCAATAGATACATGGAAAAATGCTCAACATCATGAATCATGGAGTTCAAGAAGTTCAAATGAAAGCCACAATGAAATATCATTGCATGAGTGATGGGATTACTCTTGCCAAAATATCAAAAGGTGACAAATATTATTGATGCGTTGGAGAACAGAGAACACTGATGCATTGCTGGTAAGTAAGTGTAACCATGAGTGTAGAAGAGGGGCATGGGTACTGTTAAAATACTTAATGTAGCCCTACAATACGATTCATCGATAAAAATTCTGAGTATGTTTCCAAAATCAGCTCAAATGCATATGTGTTCATTGAAGTATTTTCATAATAGCCATAATGCAGAAAAAAGTCATTAACCATTTATTTAGTAGTTTCTTTAACCAGAAACTTTTATTTCTCTAATCTCTTAATTCCTGAAAATTATTATTCTACTTTGTGTCTGTATAAATGCAATAAAATACTATCTAGAGTTAAAGAAAAAAGAAAATCCTACCATTTATTACAATACAGATGAACCTGAAAGATATTATGCTAAATGAAATAAGACAAACACAGAAAGACACATAGTCCATGATCTGACTTATATGTAGAATCTTAAAAGTTCAGACTTATACAAACAAAAAAATATAATGATGGTTTCCAGGAATAGAGGGTGGGGTGGTGAAAAAGTACAAACTTGAAGAGCCAGCCAAATAGCTCAGTGGATTAAAGCATCTGCAAGCAGGCACAGTGGCTGGAGGTTCAATACCTGGGCCTGCAGTGTCTGCCCCAACCGCGGGGCATGCTGCTCTTGGGAGGCTGTAAACAGGCGGATCACTACAAGTCCAATCTAGTAGTGAGACCCTGAACACCCTGTAGAGCCTTCCCTAAAATAAAAAAAAAAAGGTACAAACTTGTGGTTTTAAGATGAACACTTTTTAAAGACACAATGAACAGCATGGTGACTATAGTTAGAAAACATGTACTATATACCTAAAACTTGCTAAGAGAATAAATATTAAGTGTTCTCATGAAATTCATGAAAAAGGTAACCATGTATGGTGACGGCTATGCCACATAGCTTGATTAAGTCGGAAGTAGGAATGCACACCTACATTCCCAGGACTCTGGGACGCTCAGGCAGAAAGATCACTAACTTGAGCTCATCACAGAAAACTTAGACTCTGTCTCAAAATTGAAAACGATATATAAAGCTAGTAATGTGTCCCAGTGCAAAGCCACTCCATTCAGTCCCAATTCCACACAAAAGAACAAAGATATTCACTTGATTATAGCATTTGTCTCACAATGTATATGTGAGTCAAACATCACAGTGAACACCTTAAACCCATCCATACATTTTTGTCCATTAGAATAAAGCTGAAAAAAATTTAAAAGATACTTAATAACCAGTTACACTCAATTGAAGGTCATCTTGAAATGCCAGTTTATATATATCACATGGACATAAATTCCGAAGTCTAATCATATCATACATTTATAATTTTGAGTAGAGTTCAGTAACGTGTAACCCAGTATACAAAAAGATCACTCATTAAATTGTGCCATACTCACACAAGTAAAACAGGATAAGCAATGAAAAATGAATGAAATACAACTATGTAAATTATGAAGGACTCTTTAATACAATGTCATTTGCAAAGAAGAAAACTGTGGGCTGGGAAGATGGCTCAGTGGAATAAGCACTTCCCTGGCAAGTGCAAGGGCCTGAGTTCACTCACCAGTTCCGCAAAAAAAGGAGAAGGAGGAGGAGGAGGAGGAGGAAGAAAAATGCTTAAGATGACAGAAAGCATATCATATATATATAATACGGGAGATATGAGATTTTAGAGGAATATGTCCACAAGTTCATGATTGAGTTCTAAAATGTAAGCTGCGTGGGTATTGACAGCTTCTCATAATCTTGGTATGTTTATAACTTGCATGTGTGTGTGACATTTTTCACATATAGAAAATATTTGTGTGATTTTTAAACAAAAACTGGGGATCACAAAAGAACGGACACAACTTTATTCTAAAGGGAGAAATAAAAATTGCAGATAAACAATTATGAAACATTGCTGAGAAAGAGCTTCAGCTGTGTGCCTGCAGTTTTCAACTTTACCTATCTATTAGAAGTAGTTGAGATGATGGGGCTTTTAAAAGAGAACAAGGCCTAGGTTCTCTGAGACCAAATAAATCACAATTCATGGGACTAGAAACTAGTCGTAGTTTATTCATTTTCTTTTGCTTTTGTTTTTTCCATTGCCAGGTGGTCCTAATATGCACTCAGGGTAACAAAGCATCGATACAGACTGTGATTCCTGTTTCACATTGAGAAACTGGGAACAGAGAGAAGCGACTTGTTATCTTAGCAGAACACCCAGGCTTCAAACAACTGAACAGCTCATCTATACAATTATACTGTCAGGGAATTTTTAAAAACTTAGTAAAACTGAAAAAGGAAGCACAAGAGTGTAACCTTTAAAAAAAAATCTTTTTCTAAAAATAGTCACCAATCCTCCAGCATCCTAGCCCTTCTTGGATTTTTGTCAGGCAATGTCACCTAAAGCTTCATGGTTTTCCCCTCCCTTTCCTAGACATCCCTTGCGCCACTTTGAACTTATCGATGTGCAGCAAAGGCCGAGTCATCACCCTGAAGAGGTGTCTTAGCAGTCTCACCCTCATGCGCATCAGTCTTGGTGGGAATCTGCTGCCCAGACCACAGAGGCCAGTGTGCTGCCGACAAATGTGTATGCTCCCCACAAGCAGCAGAGATTAGAAATACAACTTGCAGGCTTTGCCTAGAAGACATAAGTGGCAGCTCAAGCAATGACGATATGATGAGATCCCAAACTACTCTCACACCATGTCATCAGACAGCTGTTAACAATGCTGAAGGCAACTGGATATTTTCAGGCATCTTCTTTCCACTTCACCAGGCAGAAAATTGTTGAGAGGGGTGGTGATCCTTTGATTCAATAACCGAATGCTTTTTTGCACACTCGTCTGCAGTTGGTTCCAAAGAGAGATCAGCCAGTCCCTGCTTGGTAGTTTGGCTCAAGGCATTGCCTGTCCCTCTCTCTAATATACTGCTAGAGCATTAACCCCACCTGTGGAGGATTCGGGGCTTGCTCCAGAAGAATGGACAAACTTACAGAAATGCACTGGATCCAGATCATCCCATCAGGATTATGGCACACATGCACCCAGCTCCCCCCCCCATCACCCCAACACATCACATCAAGGAGAAGTGAGTTTTTTCCCACAGGCTTAATCCTCCTAAATCCAATCACACAGTGCACTGTGATAGAGTTTTATGTGATATTCAGATAAATATTTCTCCATAACAAAAATGTGTGTTTTGCACACTTACAACAAGAAGCAGAGATTAAGAACTTTGTACAGATTTAGATTATTAATTATCACAAACACTGGCATGTGGGAATAATTTCCATAGTCTTGTTCTTTGTTGAACGAAATGCTTCATTAAACTAAAATTTTCATATGATACAATTTACAGACTTGAAATATATGAGTGAGTAGAATTTAGCATATTGACAGAGTTATACAACCATAACCATAATCAAATCTAGATCATTTTTTAATGCCAGGACAAAATTCTCCAAAGTCTAGCTACTATCTTCCAATCCCACCCCCACTAAATCTAGGCAATCACTGAGATACTCTCTATCTTCAAATATTTTCCTCTTTTGGAAGTTTATGTCTTTCTAAATTCAAAATAGACAATGTTCATAGTAACAATAAAGACCTCACTGCAAGTGAAGAAATGGAAACCCAGCAAAGGGAGTTCCCACACCATCCTGGAGAGAAACTAGAGCTGATCTTCCCAATATTACAATGGACTCACCTGAATGTAATATCCTTTCATCTCCCTTATGAACCAGAATACTTTGGTTTCAACTCAAAAACAAAAACATGAAAGAAGGTAAACTAATCTCCAGTGCAGCCAAATTCTAAATAATTGATAGTTGACTAGGGAAAGAAAATGCATAAACTGACAAAAAATAAATTTTTACTATTCTATTATGTTTCTGTTACAATGAAGAATTATGCTATAGATCTGAATTAGAACACATAATTTAAAATGAAGGAGAAAATTACATTTTTAAAAAAGCCCTGAACATCAGTCTTCTTGGTTCAATTACAGATTAATGTCTATGATGTTAGAAGACCTTTTTTTCATTTAACAAGTTTATGAGTTGCCCTGAAAATATGTTTGCTTCAAGTATAAAAAGGTTTAACATAATATTTGTTTCTACACAACATTCTTTGATGCAAAGCCTTTCTTTATAACTAAGGTCCTAATTTTTTATTTATAAGCACTCCATCTTCAATCCAAATAGGTTGCTGGCCCTGTGATTAGAAATGCCTTTATTCTGAATTGGGCAATAGTTTGAGCTTGCAAGTGGAGAAGAATAACCTAGACTTAACATTATTGTACATAATACAGGAGAGAGAAAAACAAGCAGATAGCAAAGAAGAAAGGAAGGAAGGAAGCTCTGTGGAGTGGAATGGAATGGAGTGGCATAGTTGTGCAGCAATCCTCAGGACCTTCAGCAAAAAACTGAAGATAACTTGATGGGGGCAGTGTCTTGGGAGCACAGTATTGTGCTCTATGATACTTCCTTTGATATCATCCATTTACAAGAAAAAAATCATGAACTGAATTGTCACTGAATTCTCAACTGAAATTTGCTTGTTAAAACACAATGCCACTCATTGTGTGTGTAGAGTTAGAATGTGTGGTTTCTTTTATACAAGAAAGCCAAAACATTAATTAATATATAAATAATAAATGAATAGCAGAATAAAAATATAGAAAATAGGGAAAAGTGAGAAAAATCATCCTCTAATGAGAAGAGGATCAAGAGCTGGACAGAGAAAGGGAGTGACAGGAGTTGAACAGATGAGTTAAAGGGGCTGGGGAGATAGCTCAGTGGAATGAGTGCCTGCCCGGCAAGTGCAAGGTCATGAGTTTGATCCCTGGTATCACCACAAAGAAAAAAAAAAGAAAAGATGAATTAAGATGTGTATATACATGTATCACCTTCACAGAAGGAATGAAAATATTATGTACTGTAAATATGTCCTAATAAAAATTTAAAAATTAAAAAAAAATCAGAGAAAAGATAGAATGAGAAATTAGCAAAGGAAAGTTTACATACAAAATATCCGGGTCTCACACAAGCCCACTCTATCAAACTGGTTATTGCCCATGTACTTCCTCCTGTGTGGCTTTCATGTTGCTGAGATCTACAGCATTCTGAGTTGTTTGCACAAGGAATAATAATGGGTAATATGTGCTTTTATTCTTTACATTTTGCAAAGGCTTTCAGGTTACCTTATTTATATCACTCATTCTCCCTTATGTTAACATTCAAAAAATACAGGTAATGTGTTTCTTTACAGATGAGAAGGGATCTAGTGATATAGAGGAAAGGGAGTAGAGAAAGGATATGAAAAATGGCTAAGAGAAGATATTTATATGTTCAATCTCCCAAGTTCCCCAATGAATGTACTATAAACATGCACTAATAAAAAAGAGACAGTGAGACAGAGAGAGACAGAGAGACAGAAAGACAGAGACAGAGAGAGAGACAGAAAGAGAACAGAAGAAAGAGTCAATAAAAATAGAAGTAGAAAATCAGGAGTTTATCTCAGAATGTACACAGTGTGAGATTGTACCAGTGTCACAGGAAACAGAAATGATTTGAGTAGGAGGAGGATAAATATTTAATTAAACACATTATGCACAGAGAATAAAAACACATGGATATTAGCTTTTTAAGAAATGGTATAAAAAGAAATGTGAACCCTATTATCTTATAATCGAAAGATTTAAAAATGTAAATCTTTCTTTCACAACTAATTTTTCCACAACTGTTGCTTTTGTAATGTCATCATAGTGTAGGGATATAATTTCTGGATTATCTAAAGTTTTATCATATGGAGATGTTTCTTTGATCTGATCTTTTCTTTAACAGGGAAATTGTTATGGTTTGTATGTATTTGTCACACACACACACACACACACACACACACACACTGAGCTTCATACAGTCATTGAGGTGCAGTCCTACAGTTTGTGATTAATCCATGATCGAAGGCTGGGATTATAGGCTCTGAGTACTGCTGCGATTATGGATGTGAGTGCTAGACCCAGCGTGGGATGGACAGTCTCAATGTAACATAAGGGAGACAGAGAGACAGACTTGCTCTCCGTAGCCATTGTTGCCGCTACTCCTCCCATCTGCTCTCTCCTCTTTGCCGCTGCCATGAACTGCTGCTCTCTGCCATGTGCCACTCTGCCTTGGAGCCAGCTGAGTATGAACTGAATCCTCCAGTAACAGGGTGCTAAATAAACCTTTCCTTCCTTCATTTCGAGTGTCCGGTATTTGCTCCAGCAATGAGAGAAGAGTAACTGAGAGATAGAAATGTTTTAAATATTATTTTCATAATCTAAATGATAATAAGCATCATCCTTCGTACAAAATGAGCACTGTAATCACTTGTGGCTCAGTTTGGCCACTTACTCTTCACAGCCATGTGCCTCAAGTGATGGTGCTTGGGCCCCTTGCACCAGGCCACCTGCACACTGGTGTCTGCATCTGGCCTCCAGGAGGCTACTGTTTTCGTCAAGTGGGGTACAGTCTAAACAAGGGGATTTTTAGAAACTGCCTCGATGGTCATGATGTGCTCTCAAGATTGAGAACCCCTTAAACACAAAAAAAATAAGAACATGAAAATGTTTATCTATAAATAACTGAAAATGATTTTAAAATATCCAAGTGTATTAAAATGCAGCATCCTCCACTCCTTCAGTTTCTCCCTAGGGAAGAAGCAAGCCTAATTCACTAGTCGATATGCTTATTAGACATATCTCCTAAGTACACCTCAGAACTTAAAAGGATTTCTTTGTCCCTCAGTTCATTTAATATAAAACAATCATATGAGGTAGTCTTATTATAATTCTTATTTTTAAATATTAGCAGATTTAGCTTGAGCTTCAGGGCTTTTGACTCACTCTAGCTGGTAATGGCAAAATTTTAACATAACAAACACTTATTTCTTCCTGGAAAACCTACTCTTTCTCCTATATGCATGATGATCACATTTTCTAGAAGGAAACTATAGTTCCTGGTCTGACAAAAAACTAAATTTGAAAATATCCATATTTCATTTTCATGACTTCTCCTTAGTTTTCCTATTTAGGCACTTACAAATAATAATTTTAGAAATGATAACATTTCCATACTGTATGCTACAGTTGACAAAATTTTTCACAAAGATGAGACATAGAATATGTATTGCCATAACAAGTATAATTTTGAACTCATTACAGATCATTGTTTTTACCTATGTTTTCCCAATGACCAGAACAGATCGGGAAAAAAAGAATATACAATAAACAACTGTACAATGACTTTGGTCAGGTCTGAAATTGGAATCCTCTCTAGTACCTGTTGTATAGTTTAGATCTGAGATTTCTCCCCAAAATCCTCACACTGCAGAGATAGGGTTGAGTCAGACCAGCCCTGCCACTGGGGACATGACCCGAAAGGTTCTCCCTCCTTTCCAAACTCTTCACTGTGTGAAAGACTGAAATATAACACTTTAAATAAGATCTCATTAAAGCCCAAAATACATTTTCTCAGCCTTTAGCAACTCTGAATCTATACAATGTTTATTCCCTTCAATGAAGATCATGAATGAATTTTAGGATACATAAATCCATTGTTTTCTCTTCTTCTGATACTAACCTGTGTAGAGTCCTGGAAAGCACAAACAAGCTTCAAAGTTTTAAAATATTTTTCCTCCAGCATTATTTCCTCCCACTTATTGTGGTAACATATAAAGAATACAAAATATACTGTTTTAACTATTTTAAGGGTACAATTCAGTGACATTAAACACAGTCGACATCACCACCCACTTCTAGAATAGGTTCAGAGTCCCAAACAGAATCTCTGTCCTGTTAAACCACAGCTCTGAGCTCTCTCCTTCCCAAACCCCTTGTAACTTCTGTTTTACTTATTTCTCTATAAATCCGACAGTTCTAGCTAATCTCACACAAATACAGTTACACAATTTTTTGTTCTTGTCTGGTTTTACTCAACATAACATTTGCAAGACCCATCCCTGTTGTCTCGGTAGCAGACTTTCACCTATTTTTAAGGCTCAATACCGTTCCCTTATATATAGGTAATACATTCCTCTACTGAACATTTATGCTGTTTCTGTCCCCAGCCTTCCTTCCTGTAGACTGAACTCAGGGCCTGCTTCAGGTTAAAAAGTTCTCTATCGGTGAGCTAATCCTCAGCCCTTTTAATCTTTCATTTGGAGTCAGGGTCTCCTTAATTGCCCAGGCTGGCTTTGAACTTCTGATCCTCCTAGTTTTACCTGCTAACTAGCTGCTAATCCAGGTATGTACCACTATGCCCAGCATCTCTCTCTGCTCTTCTTTTAAAATCAATGGTCAGCCTAATGACTGTGGTTTTAATGTTTTTATAACATCCTTTCTTCAAGAATGAATGTTTAATTAAATAAATTCTTCATTCACTTAATTTTCTAATATTCACCAGAATAAAAATGTTAAAGCTAAAGATAAAAAGAAAAATATAATAATAATAATAATAATGGGCCCTCCAAATAGCTCAGGGGATGAAAGTGCCTGCACACAGGCGCAGGGGCCAGGGGTTCAATCCCTGGGCCTACTGTGTGGGCCCTACCCCCAGGGTACACTGAGATGACAATTGAGACTGGGCATGGTGGTGCGCACCTATCCCCGCTCTTGGGAGGCTGTAAACAGGTGGATCACAATGAGTCTGATCTAATAGTAAGACCCTGACCACCCTGTAGACCCTTCCCTAAAATACAGAAAAAAAAATTAAAGTTTTTTTAAGAGGGGAGGATTTTTCTTTTATTTATTTATGTTATGTACTTTAATTCTAATGCCAATGACAAAAGGGAATAACAAGTAGTCACTGATTTCTTTTCCAAAAATGTGTAAAAGCAAATTAGATAGTATGTATTGAGATGTATTATTTCGTGAATGGAGAACATACAAGCCAGAGGATTTTATTTTCCCCTCATCCTTTTCCTTATCTTCCTTTCCTCTCATCTATTAACCATGTTTTAAAACATTTTTACCTGTTAATCTTCCATTCTCATTTTAATTTTATAATTCACATATGCTCAAGAGGTTACTTTTTTTCTTTTTATTCGTTTAATACAAATATTCATTTGATATTCCAGGAAGGCTGACTGCTCTAAACAAAATCACACAAATGTTCTCAAAACTCAGGGTTAGAAGAGAATAATAACGTGAAAGCAGTACAGGTTGGCACAAATGCCACTGGATTTTGCATTTTGGTTTAATCAGAAAACTAGTGTTTTTGCTGTAGCCAAAGGATTTGTGGCTGGATATGGCTGAGTCCCAGGGGCTGTGATGGGAAGCCTTTAAGAAGCAGATGTGGACTACTGGACTATTTTGGAATATCTTGCTGAATTCACACATCTATAATATTTAAATGGCAAAACTAAACAAAAAAAGGGGATACAAATGAATGACCACTTTGTATCTCTATATTCAAAATAGGATAGATATACAGCGACATTCTCTTAATTCAATGAATAGAAAGATTTGTTCTAAAAGTGGTTGAAATAGGATATCATGTCTGCATCTTGTACAATGAATGATCACTAAGACAACAATATATAGTGTATTAATTATTGAAACTGTCCTACTAATTTGATTTGATTTT
>NW_004524615.1:15777451-15822200 GCF_000260255.1 Octodon degus
TTTTTTTTTCTTCAGAACTCGGGATTGAACTCAGGCCCTTGTGCTTGCCAGGGAAGCGCTTATTCCACTGAGTCATCTCCCCGTAAGTTTTTAATTTTTTTAATTTTTTATTTTTTTTCTACTAATTTGATTTGAAACTGTCTCATTGCTATTTGTTTCTCAATAAAATTATGGAAAAAAAGAAAAAGAAAGCAGCTGCTGGCCAGTAGGAAGGCCTCGGGATTCACAGGGATCTCAGCTCTCCATCGCCCTCCACTGCTAGAAAGTTCAGCCCTGCCCACAGCCTGATGCCTTGTCCCTTCTCCTTTCTCTGCTGTGAGGGGCTGGCACACAACAAGGGTGCATTCAACGGAACCCAAAGAGATGGGGTGGGCTGGTCTTCAACTGCCAGCCTTCAAATTGCATTCATTAGAATAATTTTTAACAATTTTAGAAATTTTCATAAAAATTATTTATTCATGGAAATAAGCAACATTATTGCACTATCACAGCAATACAGTAGGTTGGGGAAGTAATCTCAACAAGAAGTAATTCTCCAACAGAGTAGCCCCATCTATTTCCTTGCTGTTAGTTTGCTTCTATTGCATTTAACCTTCCAATGAATTTAACACACAGCTTCTGCCCACCTACTCCCTAGCACAGTACTTCTAAGTTTAAACTGCTTCAGGATTACCCGGAAGGCTTGGTACAATCAGATTGCTGGGTCTCATGCCCACAGATTGTTGTTGTTGTTGTTCATTTGCATTTTTAACAAGTTTCCCAGGTGATACTCAAGCTCCTGGTCCAGGAACCACACTTTGAAAAGCACTGACCTAGAAAATCTGAAAAGTAAACTTAGAATGCTTTTCAAACAAGAGCAGCAAGACCCTGAAAGGCTATAAGAAATCATCTCTACCGAGCCAAATGAGTGGCATTAAACAGCCAGACTTTGTGCATCTGCTTTGACCAGGATGAAATGCCATTTCATTGTTTGCTTGGTTTCTTGGGTTTTGAGTTGCATCCATTTTTGATGGAATTTTGGCAGTGAGATCATGAAAGTTACCTAATCTGACCTCTCCACAAAGCAAGGAACTTATCTATATCCAAAATAAACAAAGATCTCATCCTAAGACTTAGAATTCCTGGGTATGGGTACCACCCTGTTATTGTCTTCAAATAGTTTCAGTCTGTCAGATGGGAAAAGTCTAGTTAAGTGTTATGAATTAAGATCCCAACTTAGAAGAAAATGAAACCCTAATGGCATTTTAAACTAATCTTATAAACGTCTCTCATTTTTTTCTATTACACATTACTCAAAATAAGAGCAAATGAAGTCATTTTAAAAGAGTCAAAACATTTTTTATAGAAGGATTAGGAGAGCACCGTGACTAAGGAGTCAGGCAAGGTGGCATGCTGGTCTCTGTGGTGAGTCATAGCAATTCCTGCTAGTTTGGATAATTTCATTTGCAATGTAAGAATAAAATGTGCTCTTCCCCACCAGGGTATATCAAATCAAATAATGTATGCCAAATCACTCAGTAAACTAATAAGATCAATTTGTTAGCCATTGCTGGCCTAATTATTAATATCTGCACTTTTATTTAGCTAGCATACCATTATCACACAACATTTCAGCTTTTAGTCTCCAGGTTAACCACTTGTACATATCTGGCAAATCGATGCCCTTTTGCTTCCTCTCGAATTGTTCATAGTTTACATAAACTTTATAAACCAGGACAATGTCTGTTTCTTCAGAATTGCACAATAACCAGAGTCTCTTGCCTTTCAGTCTCATCAAAGGTCTTCATAATGATGGTCCCCCAGCCTTAGGTCAACTTGGTATCAGTGGAAGTCCAGCTTGACAGGACAGTGGCAGCTTTTCTCATAGTGGGTGACTTAAACTTTTTAAGTACTCTGCTCTGGGTCATCCTGCCTGTCACACAGATCAGAGATTTCCTTTGTTTCTATGCTTCTTTGCCACAGCCAGCTGGAAAATATAATCTTTCCCAAAACCCTAGAGGGATTTAACATTAATCTCATTTGCCTCGAGCTCCAAAAACATGCCCCTGAGTAAGATATTTTAACTTATTTTTCCAGTACTTCATATAAAATATGAGAGGGAGGCTGCTTGGCTGAAGTAGTGTTCCTAAGTCCTTTTGAATCCTCTCTAAAACCTGGGTTCTCTTTTTACCTCAGTTTCCATTTAACCCCCTATCCAGACCATCAGTGGCGCTTTTCTCAGGTTGAGCTAACACTCAATCCAGTGTCAGCTCTCGTGTCTACTCTCCCAGACCCTGCTTACAGTTTTGGAGCAGCTGGTACAACAGACTGTCCTATCATCTCTATCCTGTACCCCTACAATATGCCTTCACTTTTGATCAGGATGACCTAGTTTAAGGCACTTCTAGATTTGCCCTGGTTCTTCAGCTGTTCAAAGCACAACAGTGATCCTCCAACCTCTTGACCCACACCTACATTACTTCTTGCTGGTTCTTCTGCCAGTCTTCCCCTGTTTGAGTGGGTGGGTTTTATTACCGCTTGCTGGAGATCATTAACAGACAAAACTGGGTTGCAAATTGCTATCTTTCGAGGCAGTAGCCCACTTTCTGATGTTCTACCTAACTTGATCTAATATTCTGGAGTAGTTTCATGTTTTCAGTGTGTTCAAACCAATGGTTGGTTAACCTCAAGATCTGAGTAATGCTACCGTTCTTTTCTTCAAGGTCCTCTCTCACTAGCAAGATGACAGGTGACCATCAGAATGAATCAACTATTCCTCCAAGTGAAAGGATCTGTCAATATCACTGTATTGTTTTGTTTTGTATTGTTGTGTTGTGTTTTGTTTCTTTTGGGAACCGGGGATTGAACTCAGACCCTTGCGCTTGCCAAGGAAGCGCTTATTCTACTGAGCCATCTCCCCGGCTTCCATATCAATGTCACTCTTAACGAGGATTATGCCAATAGATTCCTGTGCTGCTCCAAAATTTCATTCACTGAAATGGCCAGTAAGTTTCCCAGGTAACATTGAATCTGTTGTACAGGAACTATATTCTGTTAACCCATTAAAAGAAGAGCTGTAATGAGGTACTAAGGCTTTCTAAAGGGTACTGATTAGGGAATCCATATGTAGTCAGTTTTCTACATTCCCACACAGGAAACCTAATCAATAATTCTTAAAACATCTATGCCTTATGATGAGCTATTCAACACCCTCACTAGCAGTGAGATTCAAGAAGCAAATAGTCCTAAGGAAGTAGTTTTAGGAGGAAAAATACCTGTGAGGGAGGCTGCTCAAGACCATGTTTGTCCACATCATCAATCAAACTTTTGTCTGGCTCTAGTACAAATTAGAATCTCACTCAGCTTGTCTACTGCAGTTTTTCCCAAACATCCTCCTGTTAATTGGAAAATGGGTCACACCAAGGACTTTCCAACGTGTTTATCAGAAATAGTGTAAACCCCTCATCAACAGTTGCTATTTTTCTTTTTATTTGCAAATTTTCAAACCTAGAATTTATTACAATAAATATAGGTACACTTTTACCTAGAATAATTAATCATCATTTTGTCTCCTTTAGATTTGTTCTCTTTCTCTCTCTCTCTCTCTATATATATATATATATATATGTATATAAAAAACAGATATACTCTTCCTTAACCATTTGAATTATTTTTAATTATTGATTTATTTATTTGGTACAAGGTATCACTATACTGCTCAGACTCATAGTGATCCTACAATCTCAGCCTGCCCAGTGTTGGTATAATAAGCATGTGCCATCACACCCAGGTTTCCAAGGCGGGCACAGCATACGGTACTGGATATTGTACCTGGGTCCTTGCAATTGCCAGGCAGATGCTTAGACCAGTGAGCTATCTCCTCAGCCCAACTATTTGAATATTAGTTATGGCATAATACTCCCCACTATTTCAATAGGTAGTCATGACTAAACAAGTATACATCTTCTAAAACAAATAGTTTCTAAAGTCATTATTATGGCTAAGAAAACTAACATTAATTCAACATATAATCTACTAACATACTATAAAAATGATGCCTTAACATTTAACCCAGTATCAGCCAATGAAATTGAAAATTTAATTTAAAAAAATCTTACCAACAAAGAAAAGTCCAGGTCTTGTTGGATTCACAGCTGAATTCTTTTGTTAAGATTGTTAAGAGATTAACAAAAGATATAATCCCAATACTCATCAAAGTCTTCAATGAAATTGAAAAGGAAGCAATCCTCCCAAAATTGTTCCTGGAGGCAAGTATTGTACTGATACAAAAACCAGAGAAAGACTCAACTAAAAAAGAGAACCAAAGACCAATCTGTCAGGAACATAGATGCAAACATCCTCAATAAAATCCTAGCAAACAGAATACAGCAAAGCATTAAGAATATTATACACCATGACCAGGTAGGACTCATCGCAGGGATGCAAGGCTGGTTCAACATACACAAATCTATAAATGTAATACACTATATCAATAGAGACAAATCAAAAAACCACATGATCATCTCAATTAATGTACAAAAGGTTTCTGACAATGTCCAACACTAATTCATGATCAAAGCCTTACAGAAAATTGGGACAGATGGCCTCTACCTCAATCTGATAAAATCCATCAATGACAATAAAACAGCCAACATAATTCTAAATAGGGAAAAACTGAAATCTTTTACTCTCAGGTCAGGTACAAAACAAGGATGTCCTCTATTACCACTCCTATTCAATATAGTTCTGGAATCATTAGCTAGAGTAATTAGACAAGAGAGAGAAATAAAAGGAATAAGAATAGGTAAAGAAGAAGTTAAACTATCATTATTTGTAGATGACATGATACTCTATTTGGAAGACCCCAAAAATCCACCAAGAAGCTACTAGAGTTAATAAACTAATTCTGTAGCATAGCAGATTACAAAGTCAATGCCTAAAAGTCAATAGCATTCTTCTACACAGACAACAATCACACAGAGAGAGAAATTAGAGAACCAATACCCTTTACAATAGCACCACAAAAAATGAAATACTTAGGAATTATTCTAACTAAAAAGTAAAGGATCTACTCAATGAAAATTACAGTACTCTGAAAAAAGAGATCATAGAGGATTTCAGAAAATGGGAAGATATTCCCTGCTCCTGGATAGGAGGAAAGAACATTGTGAAAATGGTTATATTTCCAAAATTGCTGTACAGACTTAATGCAATCCCTATCAAAATAAAATGAACATACCTCACAGAACTGGAGAAATCTTTCCTAAAATTTATTTGGAACTAGAAGATACCTAGAATAGCAATGGTCATCCTGGGCAACAAAGGCGAGGCAGGAGGCATTACAATCCCTGATTTGAAATTATACCACAAAGCTACTATGATAAACTCAGTATGGTATTGACAAAAACTATACCTGAGGATCGATGGAATAGATTAGAAGGTGCAGATACAACAACAAATACAATCAACCATCTTATCTTCAGTAAGGGGGCCAAACATGTTCAATGGAAAAAAAGACAGTCACTTTAACAAATGATGCTGGACAAACCGGCTCGCTACATGCCAAAAACCAAAATTTTACCTGGGTCTTTCTTTCGCCATGCACTAAATTAAAGTCAAAATGGATTAAAGATCTAAACATTAAAACAGAAACACTAAATCTCCTGGAAGAGAAAGTATGAACAAAAATCAAACTGCATGGGAAATACTTAAAAGAATTAACAAATGGGACCTCCTTGTATTGAGAAGTTTCTGCACCTCAAAAGAAATTACCAACAGAGTGAAAAGACAACCCACAAATTTAGTTAAGATTTTTTTCCAAATTTGTGGGTTGTCTTTTCACTCTGTTGGTAATTTCTTTTGAGGTGCAGACAAAGGTCTTCTATCTAAAATTTATAAAGAAATAAAAAAAAAACATTAGGGCCCCAAAATTTAAAGGCCCAATCTAAAAAGGGGCATCTGAGATGAATACATACTTCTCAAAGGAAGATATACAAGAAGCAAATAAATACATGGAAAAAATGTTCCACCTCACAAGAGACAAATAAATACATGGAAAAAATGATCAACATCACTAGTCATTCATGAAATTCAAATTAAAACAACAGTGAGATATCGTCTCACCCCAGAAAGAATGGCTATCATAAAGAAATCAACCAACAACAAATGTCGGAGAGGCCGCGGGGGAAAAGGAACCCTTCTCCACTGCTGGTGGGAATGTAGACTGGTGCAACCATTATGGAAATCACTGTGGAGACTCTTAAAAAAACTAGGGTTGGAAATCCCATTCAATCCAGCTATCCCCCTTCTAGGAATCTTTCCAAAAGAACTGAAAATATCATGTCATATGTGTACTTATGTTTATAGCAGCACAATTTGTGATAGCCAAGTCTTGGAAACAACCAAAATTAAAAAGATGTGATGTTTTTATACAATGGAGTTTTACTCTGATAAAAAGAAAAAACAAACTCGAAGTCTTCATAGGTAAATAGATGCAACTTGATGCTATACTCGTAAGTGAAATAAACCAGAGCCACATGTGTAAATATCGTATTGTCTCCCTAGTGTAAGAATGCAAAAGAAGAAATAAAAAGTGAAAGGTATAGTACAGTTAAATGGAAAGAAAGAGAATTTAAGGATTAAATCATGAAGAAATAGAAAGGAGAAAAGTTAGGAAATAAGGTACAGGCAAAACTCTACATTTATATATACAAGATGCATAAGGCAATGGTCCTAAGAATTTCCAACAGGTTTTTCAAAATAGTAGTTAATGGGTAAAATTCTCACCCTGACTAACTCTATATGCTGATATCTGCAAACTTAGCAACTACAGTGAGGACAACATGAAATACTAAAACCATCCTTGAAATACCTGTCATTTTGATCTTCTAAATGTGTACTGTTTCTAATGTCATATCAATTATTGCTATACTCTTTTGAAGTGATTTTTTTTAAAGTTAATAAAAGAAAATGAGAGACAAGAACAAAAATTTAAGAATTCTTGAAAGCATGTGGTAATATCCAATCATATGACACATGTTGCATAACTGTATCTGTTAATCTAAGCAACAGATTTGATGATAAAAACAGATAATATATCAATCACTGTTAATCAGCTATTCTAGTTTTGGAAAACTGTAACATATGTATTGTTATATGTTACTCTATTTCTGTCTTTGCTTTTGTTTTCCTTGACCTTGTATTTGCTCTTCAGAGTAAAAGAAAAATCACAAAAAAATAAAATAAAAGACAAAAAATATGTAATCTACTATAGAGTCCATATTGAAGTTGTTCCAATTGTTCCTAACACCTTAAAATGACTTTTATTGTTTTCTCACCTTTTCATTTTTGAACCCAGTGTCCAAATTCTATGCATTACATGTTATTGTTGTTCTCCATTAAATCTTTAATATTTATTTTGCTATGCTTGTGTTTTGTGATATTAATTTTCCTCAAAACCCCAAAACAGCTAATGGTTTCACTTTCTGATTTTGGCTGATTATTTTCTCTGATTCAATTGCGTTCACCACATTTTGCAAGAATATGACTTAGGCAATATTACATCAGGTCCAAGGACACATAGTATAATATATTATTATCTCTAGTGAATCACATGAATAAAGTGGCTTCTACCATAAAGGTCCATCTTTTACTTAATAATAGGTAAGTACTTGATGATTGGAATTCCAAAATCATGTGCATATCTTGCTCCTCACCATCTTTCTCCAAAAGCTCTAGTATCCACTGAATCCACTTCTCATCAACTACTGAACACAGGCAACAGTGTATCTTTTGATCATTTCTTAGTGACCATTTCTTTTGGGTAAACCAATCTCCAAAACACAGGTCTAAAAAATCTCCATAGAATTGATATTTTACTTTTTTATTAAATGTCTCCTAAATATGTTATTATAGTTATCCTTTTGATGTTCAAATTCTTCACATTTGGAGGGCCCAGCCAGATAGCTCAGCAGATTAAAGCTCCTGCTTAGGCAGGCACAGGGACTGGGGCTCGATCCTTGGCATACTGTGCTGGCCTTGACCCTGGGGCCCCATGAGATTGAGCATGGTGGTGCCTGCCTGTAATCCTAGTGCTTGGGAGGCAGAAAACAGCAGGATCTATGTAGTGAGACCCTGTAGACCCTGTACTAAGTATATTTTAAAAAAATAGAGCTATATTTAATTTATTCTGACTCCTAGAGAAGGATACATTCTCATGTTGATTTCTTGTTTAGTTGCTTAAAACCATGTGATGGACTTCTTTTTCAATGGATTTTGTATCATACTGAAGAAACTCTACATAATTTAGGCAGAGGACAAAATTATTGTTCATAATATTCCAAATAATTTGGCATAATACACTTAGTGACACTGACACAGTATGTTTGTACATATTATAGCACATTGTTGTTTGACTCAATTTAATGGGATTTATTTCAGGACACCTTATTTATATGAAATTACTAGCTAAAAGTAAAATGTTATTTAAAATTAAAATTGATAGAACCCTCATCTTACCTTTTGTTTTCCAATTTAAGTACATTTCATATTGTAATAATAACACAGGTCTTACTACTTCTTTTTTCAAAATAATGAGTAGTAAGAACAATTTTTCAAAAAGACCAACCATAACTTTGAAATTTTATATCCCACATAACAAAGCCAAACATTATCACAAATTAAAATGTGTAATCATTAATTAATTTTGATTGTAAATAAATGATATGGACCCATGCTGAAAAATAAAATCACAGAACACAAAATGGAATATAATGAAATAAAGTTTCCCACTCGAGACTCCCAGTCTCACTACTCAAAATGTCTTGTGCTTCGTATCTTCTGTGTTTCTTTTCCGTAATCTCAAATGCATAAAAGTAAGTGTGGGTCAATCATTTGCTAATGCTTGTTTTTAAAAAGTGAGTTTCTGGCAACAAGTGTTCTGTGTCTGAGTGCTTCCCAACTGCATCTGCATTGCTTTTCCTAGCCACACACCCTTGGCAGCTAATTTCCTTTAATGAATGTATCCATAGTATTTCACTGTGCGGTTGCACTATACTAGATTATTGTCTTGGCTGTGTCTAGATGTCCCCCCAAAGCCTCATGCAGTCATAGGTGGGGCTTTTGCACAGTGGGGCCTTTTCAGTCATAAGTGGAGCTAGAGTGTGTGATGCTGGGACTAAGGGTATATGATTACTAAATGGGTCCACTGATTTGTTTGGCACTCACCCTAATCCTGGTAGCCTAGATAGCATATAAAAGGGGCAAATAGGGGCTACTAAGGCATCTTGCTTGCTTTGCTACTTTCTGCCCGCTACAAATTGTTTCTCCCCTGTGATGCCTGTCTTCCATGCCACGCTGCCCTGGGCCAACCGATTATGAACTGAAATCTCTACAAACTGTGAGCTAAATAAACCTTTTCCCTGTAACAATGGATGTAGAGTACTTTGTCTCAGCACAAGTAACTAAGACACTTAATTTTTATTATTTCAAAACTAATAGTCCAATATTAATTGTCATATATCTTTGAGTACATCTGACAGCATGCATTTAGAAGAACTACTTAGTAGTAGGATTTCTGAGTCAAAAGATTAGGACATATGTATATTTTATTTTGAGAGATCTTGCCCAGAGTGCATGAGTCACCTCTTTCCCATACCCTTGATATTATTGTGAAATAACGCAACTTTTGTCCTTGATATATTCCAATATGCCAAGTGAAAATTAAGTCTAATTTCTTTAAACATGAGGTTCAGCATCTTTTAAATGTTCATAAATTTTCTATCTTTGCCAATAGCTGTCGCTGTGAATTTTATTGAATTACATCATTCATGATTTTTAAGAACTTTATACATTAGGAAATCAGCTTTGTTGAATAAAATATCTTTTGTCTTCTTTGTTATTTATTTTTGTTTGCTTCTGATGCATTTTCCATGTATAGTCAAATTTATCAGTCTCTTTTCATATGACCGATTAGTTAGAAAGTCTCTCCCCTTTTGTTACCATCTTTTTAAATAGTATGCAACATTATCTTCTAATATTCTTATGCAGTTGTATTTTTACATTACATTCTTTTATTCTGGGGCACTTAGTAGACTAAATTTCTAACTCTACCTTAATTTCTCCCCAAATGGCTAGTCCAGGGCTTCCTGATATATTTAATTGGCCACATTAATTTGAAAGGCAATTCATATTCTACACTGTAAGTTCTCAAATGCATTTTAACCTATTCACTTCCATTAATATGTTTCCCAGTGTATCAGAACTGATAGAGGGTGTGAGGAAGTAGAAAGAAATAAGATGCAATAAGAATGTGTACCAACACCCACAAAGTATGTATTCATTAATATCACAAACATGTGCTAATAAAAATATATAAGACACAAAAGATATAATTTATGTATGTGCTGGGCTTTGCTGATTGTCCCCTTAAAATTAGTATTTGGGCTCTGGAATCAAATAGCTTGCATTCAAACATTGACTCTGCCACTTACTATGGGGCCTTTGGTGCACTATTTAAATCTCTGTGTGTGTCCATTTTCTTATCTATGATAAGGATACTAATAACAATTACCCCATGAGATGTTAGGAGGTACCACTGATATTCACATAAAATGCTTTTGTCATGTATAATAAAGATTAAGTGTTTAGTAACTATTAGCTTTTTCTTTCCAGAAAGTTTTTCAAGCTCTTTTCAGATTTTTATTTCTCTATGTGAATACCAGGATTGGTTTGACAATCTTCAAACTTTCTGTGATCACAGCTTATGTGATGGTCACCAATGATCTGTGAGCCCTAGAGTTCATGCCGTTGGGTGATCGCTTCTCACAGTAAATACACCTGACTCATGTAATGGTAGAATGTTGCAGGAGTGGTGCACAAAGCGAGATCATAAAAGACATGCCTTCTTCCAGCACACTCTCTCCCTAGGGTACCCATCCCAAGGGAAGCCAACTACCATGTTGTAAAGACACTTAAATACTTCGTGAAGGCTATGGGAAAGAAATTGCAAACAACCATCCACATAACAGTGAACTATCTTAGAAGCAAAACATCTTCCATCGCATCAGAAACCTTTTAGCAGCAAACCTCCCTGCAACCTTAGGAAATAACTCAAATCCATAACCACACAACTGTTGCACAGCTCCAAAGCCCTGATACACATAGACCATGGGAAATAATAAGCCTCTGCTGTCCCTAGGTTTCAGTTAATGCTTTATGCAGAAATGCATAGCTCACACAATCTTATTAACAATTTTATGTATTGAGAAGACACTAAATTTATAGATTCATTTATGAAAAACTGACCTCATAACATTGAATATTCCTTTGCAAGTAGAACCTCTATCTCATCATCAAATCAAGAATTTTTAAAGGCTATTTTAAACTTTATTCCTCTAGGTCTGGCTTATCTCCCTTACTTTTGGAACTATTATATTTCTTTCCATGCTATTATTAAAATTATGCTGATACTACAAATTTCAATATTAGTTTTCTATTAAATTTTAGCCAGGCAGATTACTGAATTCTGTCATTTTTAGAGGTTAGATAATTGATTGTTCAGGTGTTTTCAGATATGATCATGAGGCAAAATTATTATGTGTAGATGATTAGTAGATGATATCTTCTACAAATAATAATTTTGCCTCATAATTTCTTTTTATCTATCAGTTGTCTCTGATGTAATGTCACTGAACAAGGTAATGAAGTTAGGTCTAAAGAACATAGATGCTATATAGACAGGCAGTGTTCCAGTTTGATTTCTTCCATTATGCTGAAATTGTTAAAGTTAAAGATTGCTACTTGGATTGAAACAGTGAAGAATTTTATTTCATAAAACTTCATTTTAATAAAAATATCAATAATTTTTAAAATTATACACCAAACCTTGCTTTCAAGTGCTTGGTAATACCTTAAAAACCATAAAAACAGTCATTGTTTTCAGAGTTCATTACCATTCATTTATTATTCTTAATCCTACTGGACCTTTAACTGAAAGCCTTAATTACCACCCTATCCCACAGACAGAGAAATTAGATCTACAGAAATAAATAAAAACATGCTTTTTAATGAAAGGGTTAAAACTGGAAGGGAAAAATATCTTCACATTGCTTAGGAAAAGAAAATCTTCCGAAATAGCTTCTCTTTTAGTACCTTTCAGAAGTAATGTAATTTCTGAAATATTTAAGTTGAGAAACAAATTTCAAGATGAAACTGGATAGAGTAGAAGCAATGGAGCACGTTTCTGAGACCCAGGAAAATGAGAAAAGCTACACTGCAACAGATAAATTGATTTTTAATAATAACAGAAGCTTGCAAACCCTGTCTCTTCCCTGTGCTCTATCGAAAGAATACATGAGCAGCTGTTAAAACTCCCTCTGAGGATTTTCAATTTCATTATTATATCCACACGAAGGAGAAAAAAAAAAAAAACAAACAAAATAACAGCCAGGTAAAGTAAAAGGTTCATTATCACCTGGAGTTGTTTAGTGTCAATTTTTTCCTTATCTATTTCTAACAGAAGAACAACCAGCACTTTATACAGTAGACAAAATGAACATCTAAGTTTAGTTAGAGATCTCGAATTTTATCCATTCTAATTCTGGAAACATCTTGCACACAAATGATATTTCTGCTTGAGAAAACCTTTTCCTATGCTTTACAGATAAACATTATGCCAAGACTTTCCAAAGTGACTCCTCACAAAGCCAGTTTTATCAGCAGGATTGATCAACACTAGCAGAATCACCTCACACCAAACACTGCAGGATTTATGAGAGGACAGACCGTGACGTGACGATAACCTGTAAGCTGGCTTTTCTGTGCTTCCCTTGCAACTACAGACGTGTTCAGCTCAAGCCTTTTCCAGTCTCAGCATCTGCTCTATCATGAAAAATAATAGATCAAACATTTGGATTTATTCCAAAGTAATTTCACTGGCCTGATTTAATGCAACTATAAGATTCATATTAATTAATGATAGCAAGAATGAGCAAGGACCATCTAATCGGAGCAAGTAAATTTTGTACTGTTGGGTTGCTACAGATTTGGAACCTATGTTTAGGATGCTAAAGAACATTCTGTGCCCAGCTCTGCCCTTTAGAAGGAGAGAGTAAGATTTGTTTTGGTGTCTTAGTCGATAACTACAAAGGGTGGGTTTCTTTTTTACTTTAACTACCATCTGAACTGGGGTTACATGCTTCCCTTTGAAATAAATATTTTGTTAGTTTTCTGTATCCCCTGTAAGAAATCCATTGTACATTTACACCAGCAGCATTATTTATTTTGTAAGGGAATAACTTCTCCATAATTTTTGCTGCATAAACTTTATCAAGGTCTTGGCATTAACAATTCAACATGTTTTCTTTCTTTAAAAAAAAATCTCTTCCTCTTTTACTTCCTTTGAACCAAAATTTAAAAGGTGGTTCAAGTGTTTGCTTTCTTTTGCAATGAAGTTCAACAATGCATGTTTGAAAAATAAACTTGCTTTAAAGAAAGATGACTGGCAAGCTAAAACTTGCATTAAGCCATAATATAAATGTATTTCTACAAGTTGAGTAAATATTCATACTCTCAGTCTTTGTGTCTTTTAGATACTTCTTTTTCCAGGAGGTACTAGTGCTGTAACATTCTGTTTAACTTTTGAAACTAGTATGCCACATTTTTGGAGAGAACTATTTGGTAAGGGACAGAAATAAACTTAAGCAAACAAAATGATTCCAGAGACTTCTTGGTTTGGGTCCTCACTATGGAATCTGGGCCCTGGCACAGGCCAAGCATACACTCTACCACCGAGTTACGCCTCCTTCCAGAAAAAAATGGGATCACAAAACAAAGAAAGCCCTGAAAATAATGAACTGCAATAGCTTTCTCTAAGTTCTTTAATAAGAAAAGATGTAAAACAAATACATTTGACTTTTGACTGGCTTATTTTAATTTCTGGAGAAAAAGCTAAAAACCTTAGAATAGATAGTTGTTCTTTTTTAAGTAGCAAACAAAATTCCACACAGAAAATGTTAAGTAGAAATTATGCTTATATTTTAAAATTACTATACATTCAGAAAAGAATTAGAGTTGAACATTGGTATGTTTATCAGTTTCCATTTTGGGGAGTGTGGCATTTAGGTTACAACCCTGCAGTTCTAACCAGCCTGTTGACATGAAAATTTAATTTTGTAAAGCCTGAACCTGTTGCCTATCTCTCCCTGTGGACTGTCCATATTCAAAACTTTCCAGATTTTTTTTTCCGGTGATATGGAACAGTACATCCAACTATCTAAAGACACACTAAGCATCAGGTTTTCCTTCACTTTTATTTTTATTTGAGAAAAAAGTCTTCCTCCAAGAGCACTAGATCAAAAGAGACTGGCTTTTCCAGGAAGTGCCACCATTGTCAACTTTTCTTTGGGAAGTGATTTGAGACTTTTGGAAGCTCAACATGTCTAAGAATCCTGGATGCTGGTTCCCTGAGTGACAAGGTGGATCCTTGTGGTCCTTGTGCAGACAAGTTCAAGTCCCTGTGTGAGGGGCCCTCACAACCCTGCACTTGATAATTTATGTCATTAACTCTACAAGTACACATATTAGTTGCAGTAACCTTGACAAAAAGTTCTTTGGAAAAATGCTATGAAAAGCATATTTGCCATTTATGTCCCAAGCAGAGTTCTGTTTCATCTCACGTTGTTAGTCATTGATTCGTGCTGCTTCAAAATCTGAAATACCTTGAGATACATTCACCCAGACCCTCTAAATGCGATACAACCATGGCTCTCAGTGTTATGGGAGCAGCCAACATCTCCTGATGTGGAGTAATTGGAACTACAATAATGGGCCCTCAACTTGACTCTAATGGATTTTCAATGTTACGCCTCCCTAGATGGCCTTCTCTTTTGCAGAATCTATAGCCAACATCCTTCAATTTTCTATTAGAGTGCTGCTCTAAACTGCAGAGAAGCAAGTATTAGTGGTTTTGCATGACATAGAGAATATGTAGGGCACCTTCTTCCTATTTTGCTGATTTCACTGGTAAGAATTCTCTGATAGTGTGTTATTAACATTTATAGTTTTCTCTGTCTTTATTGTATGCCCACTTTATACCAGCATGTACTAGGTACTAGAAATTTAGGACCTATACTCTTTAACTGGCATGAAGTCTACTGGCTTCAAGTACATGTTTATAACTAAATCATAACCTTACAGAACGTTTGTCATACTTGCTGATCCATGACCCTTTTTAACTGTGCCTCAGTGAGTGCTAACTTACATTTCAGCAGATTTCTGATTCTCTAGGAAGAACACATAAACACGAAATCACAGCACCTATTTTTCTTGGCTTTATTGCTTTTATGTAATAATTAGTATGGTCACAAGTACAACTGATTCCAAGGGAGAAGTTTAGAGCAGATAACTAATCAAACTACCCTACTCATGCCATACAGGAACATTAGGAAAGATGTGGTATAACACTGTTCCAATCAAGGGCCAGCCAAATAGCGCAGTGTATTAAAGCACCTGCAAGCAGGCACAGGGGCCAGGGGTTCGATCTCCGGGCCTGCCATGCCAGCCCCCCTCCTGGAGCGCACTGAGATGGCAATTGAGACTGGGCGTGGTAGTGTGTGCCTGTAATCCCAGCTCTTGGGAGGCTGTAAACAGGCTGATCACCAGTAGTGAGTCCCTGAACACCCTGTAGACCCTTTCCTAAAAAATACAGAGAAAAAATCCAAAAACACCTCTGTTCTATAGCAGACATAAAGGCAGCAGTAGGAAATATAAATGTTAAATGTGGGTGTGGCAAAAGCAAATTCTACTGGCCAAAAGAAGTTCTTGAATACCTAATGGATTTTTAAAGCCATTAGTAATATAAAATCTTCACACTATTTCAATAAATAAAATTGGACACTAGATATATGCAGATACATTTAAAAATCAACCTAGTCACAAAGACAAATATGCTGCAGAAAAAGCCATCTAACCTGATAAAACAATGCCTGAAATTATGAGCGGGAATATTTCAGGTAAATTACTTAAGGTTATTTTGTTTTCTAATTAATGACATTTCTCAAGAACTGATGGTAGCCTTATGAAAAGTAAGGCAATATAAGCTGACTTTAAGGAAGATCCCTATTGCAGCCTGCATAATATGATGCAAATATATCTCTACAATAAAATTAAGGGCAAAATGTTCCCAGCACCCCTCATCCCCATATGTTTCCCAAATTCTGCCTTAGTCAATGATATAGGATGAGATTACTACTAACCTAAATGTTTCCACAACAACAAAAACACTTGAAGAGAAATTCACTAAAACATTATGACCATGTTTTATTCCTTTTGTTGAAGCTTGATCCTTACACAATTGAAAAATATTCAACACAGTTTAAAAATATTCCTTATGCTGCCTTTATTATTTATATGTGGGCAAAGAAATAATAAGGGAGAAATCTAGAACATCCTGTTGTAATATTTCTCATCTATCTCTGAGCACAATAGACACTAATGTAGTACCCCAGTCAGCAAGCTCATCACACTGACTCATGGGATGGTGTTCCAGAAGCCCAGCATTGTTCACTAGCAGTGACCTTCATTAAACAGGAACATCCAATGAGAATCTGACACCAAAAGAAGGAACTTGAAATACACATCACACATTTCTCCAGAATAGAGGACCATTCAGGGTCATTGTGTGCCACTGTGTAACACAGAAGAGTTAATAAATTCAATCAATATGCCAAAATAAAGCATGACCACTTGCTATGTGTGAAAGTAACCAATCAATGGCAAAGAAAAAGAGCAACAGTAATGCTCAACCAGATCTCTAAATATTCACCAGGAAAGATATTGTTATAAAATATAAAGATCATCAGAGTTGGTATTGTACCTATCAACTACCTACTCTCTGACCCTGGGCAAGCCTTCTTAATTTTTAAATTTAATCTGATAAATTAAGATATTTATACCTGTCTTACAAAAGGCATTTTCCTCCCAACAATCTCTATGAGATTTATTCTTGGAATCCTAAGTAAAAATTATGAATAAGAAGCGATTATACCGAATGTTGAATAAGTGAGACCAATCACTATTTGCTGTGAGCCCCATGAAGATTGTGGCAACCTTGTGACATTCCAGAGTCCTTATTATGATAAAGCAGCTAGTGTTTTTAAAGAGGCTTTTCTGGTACTCTCACACACATATCTGTAACACACACTCTCTCAGTAAATGTTAAAATGTATGAAATATACTAAGTAGATGAGTGAAGGACATTGAAGCTAAGAATTAAGAAGGTAAATACGTAAATTAGAATGAAAAATCAACGGGAGGTCTGGTAGGAGAATAATACACCTCGACAAGGACATCAGTGTTTTATCTCTAGAACCTAGGATTACGTTACCTTACATGGCAATGGCAAAGGAGAATTAAGTTTGTAGAGTAGTTGATCTTAAAATGAGAAGACTGTTTACACACCTATAATATTCAAATAATGGAACTTAACAAAAAAGGATATACAGATGAATGTCCATTTTGTATCTGTGTATTCAAAGTGGTTGGGATAGATATATAGTTACATTTTCTTAATGAATAGAATGATTTCTTCTAATGGTGTTTGTAAATAGGATATCAAGTCCGTATCTTGTACAGCAATTAACCACTGGGAAGAATGTATGCAGTGTGTTAATTATTGAAACTGTCCTACCGATTTGATTTGAAACTGTCTCATTGCTAGTTGTTTATCAATAAAACTATGACAAAAAAAATGAGAAGATTGTCTGGATTATGCAGGTGGGTCAACATAATCACAAGAATCCTAAAAAGTAAGGCTTGCAAGATAGCTCAGTGGACTAAAGCCCCTGCTGAGGCAAGTGCTGGGACCATGGTTCAATCTCCAGAACCATATGGTACACCAGCCCCATGTCCAGGGTGTGCTGAGCTGGCAGGAGTCCGGTCACAGTGGCTCACACCTGTAATTCCAGTGCTGCAGAGGCTGAAAGCAGGAGGATCACTAAGAGTCCGAGGTCCAATGAGACCCTGCAACAACCAAATACATTTTTTAAAAATCCTTAAAGGTAACAAGAAGGCACAAGAAGACCTCTAAGTAGTTCAATGTGAGAAGCACTCAACTTTCCATTGCTGGCTTTGAAGATGCAGGAAGCCGTAATTCGAGGAATATTGGCAGTATCAAAAAACAGAAAATGCTCACAAAGTCAAAAAAATAATAAAAACATAGATTATTCTCTAGAACCTCAGGAAAAGTAGAGACATGGTGCCACCTTGATTTCATCACATTGGGTAAGTGTTGGTCTTCAAATCTACAGACAATGCATTAGCTTTGTTTTATGACATCAAATTGCATTTTGTTACAACACCAATTTGAAACTAATACAGGAAGGCCAAAAAGTACAAGATGGCATATCACTGTAACAAAAAAGGAAGAGACTTGTCAGTCTTGTCACTGATGCTGGAGTTAGAAACCACTTCTATGAGTACACAATTTCTTTTAAAGTGTTTACAATGCTTGACCAGGTGGCTTTTATAACATGATCAGAAAAGAAATGAACAGTACAATCGAGCACTGAAAAGATACATGAAGTCGGAGGACATGGCATTTAGCCCTGAATACATAGAAATACTTTCTTAAATATATCAGTTATCTCCAAATTAGAATCACAGATGGAAACATTTCTTCTTGAATAACACAAAGCCCAAAAACAGTGAGAAGAGCAAAAGCCTGCATAAATGATCTGTGCTTTGACACAGCATGGCTTCTCTGTAGAGAGGGTGAAATTTTTAGCTGATAATTAAGCACCAAATGAACCATTTGAAATTTTCAGTGCCATGAGCAGAAGAAAATTAAATTAAATCAGAATTAACATATTAGGTCTGAGCTGAGTAAAGACAGATTATTGCTTTGTCTAGATTCTGTCTTGTTGAGGAGAAGCTATTCTTCAAAACATCCAACTCTAAAACACAATACATGGGATGACATTAACAAATAAACGTGATAATTGAATCATTTAAGTTCAAATAAATGCATGACAGAATCTTCTCTTGGTTTCAGGGGTGAACTTTCAGAGGAACTATAAGAGTATGTTTAATGATCAGTCTCATCTATACTTCTGAGCCAGGCGTAATGTTACATCCTGAAACTTTAAAGTAAAATAAGATAAAATCCTTACCCCTCTTCAAGCACATTTTAGAGGATAGAGGCATGGTAAACAACTAAAACATAACAAATGGTACCAGTGTGCAAAGAAACATCAACTGTCCTTGGGTCTCTAACACCAAGTCCAAAGATAGAAAGAAATCATTTGTCCATCGATGCCTCAAAATTTGAGAATGGCGGAGTTGAAAGACAAATGTAAGTCAATGAGATCTTTGGGTTCTTTTGATGGACTCTTTCATAAATCTGATTAAAACTGTGGACTCAAGGAGGCTGTGTAGAGGAATCCAAAGGAAGTGAAAGGCAAAAGTACTCAACTGCAGATGCATTCACGTTCAGGAAGTTCACCTAAACCCCTGGCTCAGAACTTCTTCCATCAACCAAAGCATACACTCTAAAATTCGATCTAAATATGTGAAATAAAACATATTTTATTTTATATATACTAAATATATATACTAAATATGTGAAATAAAACATATTTTATTTTATATATACTAAATATTTCTTCATAGTAATGCTTATTTAGAAATTAAACACAAGGAGAATGAAAATATATTCTGTAGATCTTGGGAGCTCTATATTCAACAAGAAAATCTCAGTCTTTTGTTGTTTTTGGTGGTGCTAGGAATTGAACCCAAAGCCTTACAGGTGCTATCCAAGTGCTAAGCAAGTGCTCAAGCACTGATATATACTCCCAAACTGTTTTCATTTTTCTTTTGACACATGCTTTTGCTAAGAAGCCCATGCTAGTATTAAACTTGTGGCCTTGCCTTACTCAGTCCCCCAGGGAGTTGGGATTACAGGTGCACACCCCCACTCACAGCTGGAGGTCACCTTCAGAAGTCTCAATATTCAGTTTTAGGCAGTTCATATTAATTTCTATCAAATTTCATACTATATTTATCTTTTCATTATGAAATAATTTAATTAATTACCATGTAAAAATACTTAAAATATTTCCCATAAACTCCTGTTCTCAGATCTCAGAAAAAGTTTCTCAGTAGAGCTGCCACCTATGTAGATTAGCCAAGTGTCATATTCACCCTAAGGCTTCATGGTTCCCCTAAGAACATTGCTGTATAGCCAGGGGGTGAGAATATTCTAGTTTGAAAAGCACAGGACTGAACTTTTAGAATGGTCCCTTTAAGAAAAAAAAGTTTTCAAAATATAACTTATTATGTGAGCTGCATATGATATATTGAAAACTATTGGCATATGTGTGTGCACATACATTTATAAATTGCTTCAAGACACATGTGATACAAGGTCGCCCACACTGAAGAAAAATTAGTACTTCTATGAAACAAATTACAAGCCCTTTCCACTAATAAGTAAATAGCATGCCTCAAGTTTAAAATAAAATGACTTTCAAATAGGTTGAAATTTTAATTTATTTTAGTATTTTACCTTTTTATTAGAGAAGGTAATTTAAAAATTAATGCTATAGATGTTTTATAACACTTTATAAATGCTATAAATGTTTTTTTAAAGAAAGGTGTGGGATTTTCTCTTGCCCACTTGAAAACTGGCCAAGTTCTGCAACAGAATTAAATGAAACAAAGGACATTTTATACATTGTTTTTATTCCGCAGAAAATGTATGCCATTTCCCCTCAGCATGCAGAAGCCTACTCAGAAATAAATGGTTGATTTTTCCACATAGAACCAGAAAAAAAAGACTGAATTTCAATGACCTTTTTTATTTGTTTAGCCATTTTGCTGAAGAATAGAACATCCAACATTTTTCTAAAACTAAGCAGGAAGCTAGGAAAACCCAAAAAGTAGTGTTGTGGGGGGGGGGTGTTGCTTAAAGAATGGGTTTAATGATAGATATTTGTTTAAGAAAACATTTATTGTTATTTATCTGTAACTCATGGTCAGGCCTTGGATTATGAGAGCTTTAAATGGCATGCTGGTGCCTGGGCAACAGTTAGGGTTTGAACAAAGAAACAGGCAGGTGAACAGAGGGCCACACTCGGAGATGCACTGGCACGCCTAGGGAAGCTGAGCGGGTTCCCACAGCCTCAAGCAAGTCCCTCACTCTTCACTGTTTCTGCACATAGCATGGCACCTGCCTTGTCTGCAGGATGACTATCATCACAACCAGCATCCACAGACCCACCACTGCTCAGGCAATCGGCCCTATAAGCTGGGCCTTCTCCTAAGGGCTTCATGTCAGCTACCTGCTACACTCGACATCAGCCCTGTAAGAAAGGGATTGGTGTCACACTCACTTTAATCTCAAAGGAAACGTGGGTTACAGAAATATATTGGTCCTAAGGTAAAGTGTTAATCGTACGACTTAGCTTTGTCCCCAGACCCATCCATCTCCAAATCCTTGGCTCTCAATCACCCAGCAGCTATCTCTCATGGTTCAGGTGTCCTGTGGATTGTGTTGCTTTTTATTGTCATGTGTTTGTATTAGTTTCTGCAACCAGCTCTTTTAAGTCCTGGGCCTCTGGTAGACATGTTCTCCATTTCTATGCTTACAAGATAAAACACCTATTTCTAACAATCCTAACATACAATAGTCAATAAGGACCAAATCATAGAAATTCTTTAAAATTAAAAAAAAAAAAAAAGCAAATTCAGGAAAATGAGAGGCTGGAAACCACAGCACAGCAATCCCTGGTCACCCTAATGAGTCACATGCAGAAAACTCATACAACCAGGTCTTCCCATGGATATGAGAGTCAGTTCTTTGGTAGCAAATGGGCCGACCCCAGTGCCACTTTAGGGGAGAACTTTCCTAGTCCAAGTCCTCCGCTTACTGCCACATAAAGAATCTTCACATGGCCATCATTATGAACACATAACCCACTGAGAGATCACAGATGAGGACCAAGAGCTCCTTCCTAAGATGAGAAATTAGCCCATTGTTAGCATGAGTTAAGGGGGAGGATCAGGCCTGGGGACAAGCCCTGAGGAGAACTCTAAGTGTGGAACAGTGGTAGGTTCTCTATCACCTACTGGAGTTTGCTCTATGGTCCAGCTCACAGTTCCTACCTAGCTGCATGCTAATCTTGGCTCCTGAAGACTGCAGGCTTCCCACCATGTGCTCCTGGGCCCTGCTCATGCTTTGGCTTTCACTTCAAGGAACTTTGCTTTGAGGCAATTAGAAATTATAGCCCTGATCCTGGAAGCCCCATCCCCACATTCCCACTTCCCCTTGGGTCTGATAACCTGAGGTGAAAATACTTAATGAGAAGAATGTGGAAGATCTTGCCAGATCTTCACATTTCTATTTAATTAACTAGTCTCATTTCATTGCTGGTGATATATTCATCTCCCTGCCTCTGAGGACCGAAGTGGGCTTTATAATCAACTGACCCAAATTTCAAGCTCTAGCCAAAGGAGTTAGCTCTTCACAAGCAAACTTTATTCTCTTAACAAAGCTAATTATTCTTATATTAGTTATTAAAGGTAAGATCATCCTCACCCTAGAAGTTTCTCATTCTTGCTCCTGTAGAGTATCCCCAAGGGCTTCAGGAAGGTGACACACTTCATATCTAAATTTTCCCTGGTTCCTCAGTTCTATCTCCAGTACCCTGGTGGGCATAACACCTATATCCCAAATCACAATTATAAATTTGCCAATTTTTGAACTCAAAAAGAAGTGTTGACTCCAGCCAGTGCTCAGGCCTGGCATGTCAGTGGGACCTGCCAGGGCCCTCTGGATCCTCACTCCAGGCAGCACCCAGGCTAGGCGTGTGAGTAGAACTTCCTCCATTAGACAGGCCCAGTGTGGAACTCTGCATCAGAACTCCCTGCAAAGAGGCTAGAGGCAAGACCGACCGAGACAGTTCAGGAGCAGATCATCTTGCCAGAGTGGCACAGTGGGTTTGTGTTCACGGGTTGCAGCAGGAAGAAGTGGAGCGCAGCAGCCAGACCCAACCCTCACCCACATGAACAAATCTGAACTTGGTAGATCTGGTGCTAAGGTAATAACTGCAGCAAAGCTCTACACCAAAAGTCAGAAGAGAGTGCTACACAAAATGACAAAGAGAAGCAAAATGCATTTTCAGGCCCCAACCCACCCAGAACAAATGCATAAGACAATAGCATAGATTAAATTGAAAATCACACACCTGAAATCTCTGAAATAATAGTGTCTGAAGTAAAGAAACAAGTGCAGAAAGGTGTAGAGGAAATCAGATAAGAAATAATCTCTGAAGTTAAAAATAACTACAATGAAACAAGTACTAAGTGCTTCTAAAGAGGACATTGATTTAAAAAAAAAAAGAGGAGAATAGAAAAATGATAGTATCCTTGAATGAGCAATATAGGAAAGAAACAGAATGCATGAAGCAGATTCAAAGTGATATACAGGAAATTAAAACCTCAATCACAAGCTGGCAAAACCGTTTGAATGAAAGTGAAGATAGAGTTTCAGATCTTGAATATACCATCACAGCTAGTGAAAAAGTAAGAAAAGACCTCTTAAAAACAACTAGGATGCAGGAAAGAATAATTCAACATCTGCAAGACAATGCAAAGATGAACAACATGAGACTAATAGGCATCAATGAGAAAGAAGGAGTCAATACAAATGATATAAAAGCAATATGGGCAGAGATAATAGCAGAAAACTTCCCAAATATGGGGAAACAATCTGACATTCAAGTAACTGAAGCATATAGAACTCCAAATAACATCAACCCAATTAAAACCACACCCAGACATATAATAATCTAGATCCTAGAAATTCAGCACAGGAACAGTACACTAAAAACCACTAAAGAAAAGAAATAGATCACATTTAAAGGAAAACCCATGGGGATAACAGCAGATTTCTCTTCACAAACCATGAAGGCAAGAAGAGCATGGAGCAGAGTACTTCAAGTCTTGCAATAAAACAAATTCCAACCTAAACTGACATACCCTGCAAAACTCTCTTTCAAGTTTAATAGACAAGTGAAATACTTCCGTGACAAAGAACAACTAAAGAATTTCATGACAACAAAGCCAACCCTACACAGATCAAAATGACAACAGCTCCATGAATGCAAACAGAAAGAACCCACCAAATAGGGAAAACAATTAAACACAGGAGAAAAAGAGGTATATAAAAGCAGTGTTTCAATTATTCTTTTGTGTCCAGCAGCAAAATATTTCCATCAGCATACTCTACAAATGGACTTCTCTTGCACCCTATGGGTCATGATTTTGTCCAGTTTTACAGGGTGGATATCAAGGAAATAGTAGTAGCTCAGTCCCACAAGTGAAACCTGCACACCAGTAAGCATCATGGACACTGTCCAGGTCCACAATGTACTAGAACTTTGCACGATATCCTATCCCCAAACTGTTAGATGTGCTGGTCATATATTTGTCATTCCAGTATTTTTATTAGGTTTTATTCTTAGTAATTCTTTACTGTCATGAAAACTTTTTCTTAGTTGATATTTTTGTCTATATTAACATAATCAAATACTGTGTGAGTACTCTGAATTGATCACAGATTCATATATCTGATACATTGCATTCTGGCCTCTTAGTTGAACTTACAATTTAATTTTAATTTTTGAATATTATTTTGAAATATTTAGCTTTGAATTAACTAATATTTAATTAATTTGCTTAACATTGTTTAATTTTAATTTTTGTTTTATGATTTATACTGTTTGACTTATAATCCACCTATAAGATATCATATGCTATTTCCTCCTTGTATTAGAAACTTTAAAAAGTGTATCTCCATTTTCCATTGACTTTATATTAGTAGTTCTTCCTTGCATTTTACACACACACACACACAACACATACACACACACATATATATACATATATATATATATAATATATATATATGAAAAAATATGTATATAACCTGACATAAGATTGATACTAGTTTTTGGAAATCTTCCATAACCTTTTTAATGTGTTCATCTAATTCAATTATATTTTACATAGTCCTACATAACTACCATTTTGAAAGCACTTTATTCTTTATCCAGGACCATACTGCAACTGCTCTTGCCTTCTGGATTATGGTCTTTGTTATTTTCTATATGCTATATCTGGATGTGCTGGAATATTTCAAGTTTGTATAACTGGAAAATATTTTACTTTTACTTTTCGAAGGTATGTTTGCTAAGTATAAAATTCAGTGGGGACAGATCTTTTTTTCCCAGTCCTTTGAATAAATAAGTCTAGTTTCTTGCCCACTTGCTCTTTTTTCATTATAATGTGGAATAAGATGCTATTTAATTTTACTCTTCCATAGCTAATATATATATGCTTTAATGTTTTTTTCTTTACAATTAATTTTGGATAATTTCATTTTTGTGTATCTTGGCATGATTTTATTCATATTTCTTGTGCAAAAGGTTCATTTTTCTTGGAAATGTGGAGCTATAATTTTAACTACATTCAGAAATTTTAAATCTTTAAATATCTAATCCCTATCCCTTTCTACTTTGAGAATTCTAATTATATGAACATAAGTGTCTTGATTTTGGCACAGAATTAACTCTTATATGACTGATCTGTAAATCTTCATGTTTATTTTAGACAATTCTTATTGTTATATTCATTTAAGCTTATAAATAATTTTTTACAATGTGCAATCTATTATTTTTTTATTTTTTTTCTTTTCAAAGTTTTATTGATAAACATATAGCAATGAGACAGTTTCAAATCAAATCGGAAGTACAGTTTCAACAAATAATACACTGCATATATTCTTCTTAGTGGTTAATTGCTGTACAAGATGCGGACTTGTGATCCTACTTACAAACACCATTAGAAAAAATCATTCTATTCATTAAGAGAATGCAACTATATATCTATCCCAACCACTTTGAATACACAGATACAAAATGGACATTCATAGTTATAGCCCAATTTTTTTAAGTTCCGTTGTTGAATATTATAGGTGTGTAAACTTAGCAAAATATTCTAAAAGAGTCCAGTAGCCCACAATAGCATTGGGTCTTCTGTTTAACTGGCAATGTCAGAAATTATTGACCTGAGTCCCCCACAGCTCAACATAACAACATGGCTTTACTTCCTATATTTCATCTTCATACTTTTCTACTGGATGGTTAAGACCAAGGTAAAGCAGGACCTGTGCAACAAGAGTTGTAGCTTTTTGGTCTGACAAGGTGAGTGAAATGCCCTCAGGATTTATCCTGAGATCCTGTACCTCAGATTGTAGAACCTTTGTCAGTGTCAGCCATGTGGATGAGTCACGGCCAATGCTTGGCCTATGTGCTCTCTGTGAAAGCCTGAGAGAGTGTCTTCTCCCCATGTGACTCTCCTTAGGCACACTCTACGTCATCGATCACTTTCCTCTTTGGCCCCATTATCTTCTTGATCAGAAAATTTGGGACACTACCAAGGTACATGACGTTACAGTACAAGTTCTCATATGTCCTGAGTCTTAATTGACCTTAGAAGGCTAGGGCCAAAATGTTGACTTTCCTTGTATCCCTCCTTTTTCTCTAATTTTGGTCTGCAAACTTAGATTGTTAACCATCCAGAAGACAAGCTTATTGTTATTATCAAACGATTTAAGCTATCAAGCTTAACCTCACTATCTCACTGCAGTGCAATCTATTATTAATCTCGTTATGTATTCATTTAAGAAATTTTTTTCTAAAAGTCTGTCTTATATCTTTCACATTTCAATATTTGTTCAGAATTTTAAATTTGCTATATAATTATTATTGATTTTCAATAAAGTTAATAATGAGAAAAAAAAAAACAAGAAAGTGTCACTCTGTCCCTTCAACTACCCAAGATCTCCAAGCAAGAAGACTCATTTGGGAATGTTAGTGCATCACAGCTCCTCCAGGAGCGTGATCAATGGAAATGACATGAAGACCACATCTCGCTAAATTATAAGAAGAGGTGTCCAAAGTGTAACCCTAAGGAGAGTGAAAGAAAAATATCAAACTGACTGGCATAACAGACACATGAGGAAGCTGATGCTTCAACTGGCAGGAGATGACCCAAGCAGCAGAGGCATCAGGAATCTTTAGAAGTAGATGGCCATATGGAAAACTGGCAGGTGTTTGTTATGCTGGTTGTTGGTTGAAAGAAGCACCGAGGGAGAAACACCGAGGTCCCCAGATCCTGGTTCCAGCTCTTTCTGGCAGGCACTGTCCTCTCATGCTCCAGCAGAAGACAGGAAGATTACTCCGGAGACAAGAAGAGAAGCCATCTGCGTTTAGGGAACCATTGTACTTGAAAAGCAGTGATGGGGGCATCTACAGAGAGAACCGCAGCTGCCAAGTCCTGCTCCCACCCCTACTCCCAAGCATGCACCTGCCTGTGTGCAACCTCCCAAGAGAAACACTTACACATCCTAAAAGATGGAGTTCCCAAAATGCAGGGCCACCAGGTATTTTAACAACTGTAGTTCTCTTTTCTGCAGCTAACTTTGACAAAGCAATTGCAAAAAATATTTAAACAATATCTCTAGCATAAAATGGAGGCTGAAAATAAATGAAACAGAATGGAGAAAAAAAAATAGATTGTTGTAAAGAAAGACAAGAAATGCTCCTCCCTCTCTACACCTCTAGCTCCCCTTTCCACTTATCTACAATATAGAAAAATGAAGCTATAAAATATTCAGGAAACAAGTGCTCATGTTGTTGTGATATCCACACTAACATGAATTCCTAAAAATTAAAATGAAAGAATAAGTGAAATAATTATTTAAAGGGCTGGAAGATCAAGTTTAGGAAATCTGAAACATAGATCAAAATGTTGGACTATAAAAGAATAAATATAAGATTAGCAAATCAATCTGACAGGTCCTAATTCAACACAACAGTTGCTCCAGGAAGAAAAAATACTGTGGAGAAATTAAAAGTGAATCAAGAGAATAAAACCCAGGAAATAGTGGATTCACGATCAGAGAAATGTCATAGGAATTTCTGGGATAATGGAAAACAGAAAGTAAAATACAAATGAAAGCCCCCTCAATCCAAAATAAACTCCTTTAAGAGAAAAACTGATCAACTATTTCATGTTCCTGAATGTAAATTAAACAACTATTAATTTCCAGAAGAATGAAAGATTATGTAATTGTAATACATTTCTCATCTCACCTACAAGAGTTTTTATAACATGGCAGCCTCCAGAAATGATTTAATAAAATTATACCACTATGACAACTTCAGATGCTGGTACACATAAATTCAGGAGAGAGATATGAAGATATCAGAAAGCAAAAATCTTTCTTTTTTATAGCAGTACATTAGTTTGCCAGACTGCTATGTTACTTCAACAATAGAAATTACTTCCTCACACTTATTCTGAAGGTTAGAGGCCCGGAATCAAGGTGTCAGCGGGGATGGTTTTCATCTGGAGACTTCTTTCTTTTTCACTTTAGATGTCTATTTCTGATATTTCCAAATTATTTTACCCTACGGGCGCTAGTATCCCAATTTCCCCTCTCATAAGGAGACCACTCAGATTAGCTGAGTCATCACCCTATTGACCTCATTTTTAACTTAATTACCTATTTTATATGTTTTCTTTGTTTTAATTAGTGTGTTTGTAATACATGATGTTTACATTTATTGTGGGGAGTTGGTATATAATACATATTAATTATTTTGACTTCCATTTCCCTGTCCCTCTTTCCCCTTTTTCTTCACCTCTTTTTAGCTCCTCTTACTAATTGCAAAAGGCCTACTCCAGGTTTCCTGTTACCTATATCTTAGTTTTGGTTCTTTAAATGTATACTTTGGGTTTCTCATGCATTATTTAGGATGGTGTGCCTGATGTATTTCACTTAATATCATGGCACTTAGGTGCATCCGTTCTCCTAAAAGTGACTCAGTTTTATCTTGCTTTATGCCATTATACTGCATTCTGTATAAATTCCACATTTTCTTTATCCAGTCATTTGGTGGTAGATATATTGGCCACTTCTAAGATTTAGCTATTATGAGTTGTCTTGCTGTAAAAGCAATATAAATTTATCAATATAATATGATGTCTTTAACCATTTTCAGGAAGATACTGAGTAAGGGAATATCTGGGTTGAATGAAATCTTTATTCTTTTTTGAGGAATATCTATATTGATTTCCATAGTGGTCGTATTACTTAAACCTAATCATCACTTTAAAGATTCTACCTCCAAATAAGTCACATTCTGAGGTGATATAGCAGTTGGGATTTAGCACTTCAACATAGGAATTTGATGAAGGGCTATAATTCATGCCGTGACAACCAGTAAGTAGGTACATAATATCTGAAACTGAAAAGCTGTGTACTTTGTCTGGATGGACTGTCACAAGTCTTACAGAACTACTTGCCTTTTTCAAAAACACATATTTAAATGCAATTAAAATTTTAAAAAGAAACATTTTAAACAAAATAGTTATAAAAATGTGAATAGCATGCAAATACATAAGATTTTCCATGAGTCAAAACATTCACTCATTACCAGATGCTCAAGGATGCATTATTTTATGACATTTAAGGCATAAATAGCTAAGGAAATGATGATAAACTGATGGGAACTCGCAGTGTTTTAAAATGCTAAACACTTAAATTTATGATTTTCCAGGCATCAATAATGTAAAGAATGGTTCGTGTATATAAGACATCATGAGCCAGATCAAAGAAGAAATTCATTTACCACTGACACACATAAAAGTCATCATTTTGTTGTTGTTGCTATTGTTTTCTAAATATATTTTGAAAAAACAAAAGTGAATTATGCAAGCCATAAATACCCTCTCAGTGAGGGCTTTAAAGCCTGGGAGAAATCAAAATTATAGTGAAGATTTGCTCCTCCTTGGATTTATAGAACTATGCTCAGTGGGCAGCAACTTAGGCAACAGGGGCCTGTGCAGCATTCCAAGCGGCCCCCTCAAAGATTCCTTATTCCAGGAGTTAGCATTGCCATGGAAACATTTACCCCCACTGTAGCTAAAAGAGACCAGTGTGGGCAGTACGTAGACTCCTATTTAGAGTGCTACCAGAGAGCCAAGGATAAAAAAAGGAGGGCAGTTCTAAGACAAGCTACTGTGCCACTCCATGGGCAAAGCCAGCAGTCAGGTGTGTCACTGAGATGCAATACATTGGTTTTGTCATATAGGAAAAACCATGCATGATTTAAGTCTGATTTATTGCACTTGACATTACGGTATTAACGTCCTGACCAAGGAGGTCAGTTCTAACCACAGAATGAGTGGGACAGTATTTATGGTAAATGTGCCCTGCTGTGGTCAAGAATAGTCTTGGGAGATTCCAGAGACTGTTCAACCCTCTGCAACCCACTGGTGTTCTGGTGAAGTTTCTACCTTCACCCTTGACTTGGTCTCAGGTTTCCGAGATGGCCTTTAACAGGAACCTGACGCCTCCTGTACCGGCCACTCCCACTAGCAACAACAAATGACTTCCCCATGACAATAAGCTCCTCCCTCCATAAGATAAGGAGAGACCTAAGAGCCATGCATACCTGGTGATTGCACAAGTTTCAAATGTCTTTAAGTTCTTTAACCCCTACCCTCTCCTGCTACTCATCAATAGTTGAAAGAGCCAAAAAGCATCAAGTAGGTACTTGAGGAATGTCTACAAAGAACTTACACCTGTGGTAGCCAGTGGGCTTTACATTGTTTTGGCTGCCTTCACTGTTTTGAGGTGTTGGCTAGAAGCCAATTAATCTTGCACCCTTTTCTTTACTGGGGATGGAACCCAGGGCTTTTGCACTGAGGTACACTCCAACCTTTTTCTAATTTTTTAGGGGGGCAGGGTCTCTCTAAGATAATAATTTGCTCACACTGGAGCTCCAACTTGCAATCCTCCTTCCTCAGCCTCCAAAAATGCTGAGATTAGAGGTCTGTGCCACCGTGGGGAATTAGGTCTACATTCCAACCATCCCCCTTTGGGGCTCTCACACTCTCAGTCACTATGTGTCTATCCTAGTCACCCTGGTGCTAGGTGCCAGACAGCTATGAACAACCCTTATGTCCAGAGCCTGTGTAATCCTTTAGCCAATCTACAGAGAACTCTCACAATCTCACTAACCCCACCCTACTTGCCATAAAGAAACTGGTCCCTACAGCTCCAGCTGTCTGTCAGCATATCCTTGAAGTCCCGCCCTCCGTGCCCCATGACACTGCCTGCCGCCTTCTTTCATTTGATGCTGTAACCAAGTATTCCATCTTTCATCTGCCCATGTGCTGGTATGTTGTGTTCTTCCATCAAAAGAACCTTTAAAGCTTATAAAGCACCTACTCCAAAAGCCACAACTTGCAGAATCTGTTTAGAATGATTCACTGTATCCTACTCCAAACAACACTAGGATTCCTCACCTGGTTATTTGTCCTAATAATCTCAGAACCATTGACACTCCAAAAGCTGGAAGAATCTATGGATTTCTCCCAAAGTCCTCCTGATCACCCATTCCTACAGACCTCCAAAAAGAGAGAAGACTCAGTTTTCAGAGTGTCTCCTTTTACCTGGTTACTCTTCCCATGCCTTGTATCTGACTTTTACCACATGTCCTGAGAGTAAACATCCCTGAAGAGTAATCACTTTAGGTTAATAACCTGCCAGAGAAGGGCAGGAATATTTGTTGGAAACTACCCTGTACCTTATACCTTCAATTATAAACACAAACTTTTTGGAGAATGTCTCTACTGTGATTCTGAACTCAGAGCTCAATGTGCAATTGTAAAAGGAAAATAACACTTTTGCTAGTTAGCTTATAAGCAGACATACAAGTAGCTTATAAATAGTACACATGAGTTAAGAGCTAACTCAAGCCACACAGCTAAGTAAGTTTAAAAATGTAAAAGTAAACACAGAAAAAGATTTTAAAAATTAAGATAATTCTCCCAGGAAAGAAACTAATTAGGTAGAGTGTACTAAGTTAGCTAACAGCTACTCCGTGCTCCGTGTTTCACAGCTAGACTTAGAGGAAGACAAAAATGGAAATTAACTGATCTCCTTTGACTAATTCTCTTTAGACACTAAACCCACAGAGCCACATGTTTAAAACAAGTACCTATGCTGCTAGCTATACAAGACCAAAATAAAGGAAGCATGCTGGAATTTTCACTTGCAATGTCCCCTACAGGAGAGTACTCAAAAGAACGATTTTTCTTCCTTTTATTTCTGATTCGTACTTTCCTAATTTTCTCCTTTTGTCCATGATTCTACTCTTCAGCTATGTGACACGATGAGCTCAGTTTTGTACAGAATTAACGGTTTCACATTAGCCTATGGTTTAAAATGAGTACTAGAAACAGGCCTGCATTTCCATTTCCTGCCCTTGAGTAGATGCAATGAATAAATATTTACCTATGCGTCATAGTCCATTTGGGTTGTTGCGATAAAATTCCAGTTTCGGTTATAAATAATAGAAATTGGTTTCTGATTCTTCTGAAGGTTTGGAAACCCAAAATCAAGGTGCTGGTCAATTTGGCTTCTGGTGGGTCCTGCTTTCTGGATCACAGGCAGCATCAACTTACACATTTGAAAAGCTCACCTAGCTCGTTAGGGTTCCTTTGAACCCTGGTGAGTTAATACACCTCCCAAAGGTTCTATCCCCTAACACCATCACACTCAGGATCAGGTTACGACCTATGGATTTTTGAGAGCATCGTGCCCATGTCACTGATTGTAGGGGTTAATTTGGGTGTCAATTTGAGTGATTGAGTTAGGCTAGATGGCTGGTAGAACATGGTTTCTAAGTGTGCTTGTGAGGAGTGTATCAGTCAGGGTTTTACTAGTGGAACAGATATAATGCAAGATGTACAAATGTATTAGAAATTCCAAGATCGGCTTACAATGGTCAGCCTCAGAGTGGGATGAGGAAGTGAGGAGAGGGTGTCTGCCCATTGGAGACTGAAGGATTCAGTTCAAGATCTGGAGTTCACTGCAGTGTTCCATGCAAGTCTGTATCAGGATGCCTATGGATCTATGATAAAAGGCTGATGAATCTACACCAGAAGGCTGAAGGATCCAAAGCAGAAGCCAAGAGTCTGCGCTAAAGCTAGGCAATGACGTCCAAGCTAATGGTGAAGACTGGAGCTCCTTTGAGGAAGAATGGGACCCTCAGTCCTTCCTCATTCTCCTTTAAGTGATGAGTCACTCTAGAGTGTGGCCTCCACACTGGAGTGTGTGGAATTGCTGAGCTGATTTTATTAAGCTCTTAGCTTCTCAAGTTGACATAGTCAATCAACCACTATGTGGTGTTTAAAAAAAAGCTTGAGGGGGTAAGAAAACCCACCCTCCTGTGGGCTAGTGCTATTCAAATGACTAAGGTCTCAGGTGGAACAGGAAAGGAGAAGTAGGAATTTCTCTCCAAATCACCTTTCCAGAATGGTTTACACATCTCCTCATGTCCTGAGATATTACAACTTCAAATTATTCGGGCTTGGATGCTGGGAGTCACACCATCTGCCACTAGCGGCTCTTAAGCCACTGGTCTCGGATTAGAGGCTGCACAATTTGCTTCCCTAGGTTTGAAACTTCCAAATAAAGACTGAGCCATGGTACCAGCTTTTCTAATTCTCCTCAGAAGGCCTGTCATGGGACTTCTCAGCCTTTGTAAGCATGCGGGCCAACTCCTTAATACATCCCTTCCCACTTCAGTCCTGTCTCTCTGGAGAACCCGGACTAACAGCACAATGGTACCTCAGATAAATCAGCACTACAGAAGTGCATACATAACTTGTATTTAAGCAGTCCCTTGTATGAAGTGTGCAGTGCCTTCTTTTTGTTTAGTCCCCACCCCCTTAATCACATGATATTCTCCAAATTTCACAGGCATAGCAATACTTTTTCAAGTGAGCGGTCCAAAGAGAACCTCTCAGGATTAAAAAATACAAAAATCTACAGCCAGTACCAGAACAAGACTCAAAACTGACCTGAAAGAGCCTTTCAAACAGTGCCACACAGACTGAAGTCTTGGGAGAAAGAGGTACACATCCCAAGGTCATCATGTTCCACGAAGACTCTCAGGAGGCAAATTAAACAGACTATTAAAATTTTACAGACGATGAAAATAAAATCAAAAAGGTGAAAAGAGTTTTCAAGGTCACCAGTTAGCAAAACTAAGAACAGAAATAAGATTCAGATTTTATGCCACCTTCAAGGGCCATGCACCCAGATCTTCATTCGTTTATGTAGTATATAAAATTGTCATGTGTCTCTACCTGAAGCAAATATTTAAGCTATCATGCAAAATTTAAGGTACAGAAAAAGAAACACTAGAGCAAAACATGTCATATGTGTTTGAAGCTATAGATTTTCATAAAACAAATTGGACTTCTTATTGATTTATAGTTGAGTTATTTATTTTACTTATTTTCCATTATTTATTTTACTTTAATATTATTATTTGAGGGTAGTTTTCTTACGTCTTTTTTTTAACCATAACCCACTTAGTATAAAAAGGTTTCCTTCAAGTTTATTATCACTATGGAATTTTAAACTACTGATCTCTTCTTAGATCTTTTCCTTCTTATCATAATTTCAAATTAAATTGAATCTTCTAAAGATATAGTTTTATATAAATATTACCATATCTTGAGATACATATTTAATACAGAAGGGAAAAGATTTTAACATACAAAACCACTTCTTACTGACATTAAAATTTATTAATTTAATTGAGTTTCAACATATCTTAAAAGTTTTCCAAACTATTTAAATGAGAAAATTTAGTCCCTCAAAGAACAAACTTTGCTTCAAACCCCACTTACAATCCCAATAATTAATGTTGACTGGTTAACAGGATGTAAACTATATCCTTTCCTCAGAAAACTCTGAAGGGTATCGTTTACATAAATCACATTTCTAAAGCAGTGTTTACCAAAACTACTTCTTAAAACACAACATTAAATAGTTAAACATAACCTTGTCATTTTATTTATCAAGTTAGCCCTCTAAATTATGCATCTAAAAGAGTAGAACTCCATTGATTTTTATTTAATGTCTGTGAATGTTACATATGATTTTACTAGTAAATGAGGACTAGATGGAAATTTTCTCTAGATAATTTAAACTTACAGCCCTGGGAGTTAAATAAATTATCAACCCTAAAATACTGTACCTTGGCCTCATACAGCAATAAAATTTAAAAAGCAATGCTGCTATAGCAGTGATACAAATGGAGATGCTTAAATAACAGAATTGTGTGGTCTCACACCTGAGGGACCCAGAAGTTGGAGATCACGTGTTGGAAGGGCTGGCTCTCGATGAGGGGCTCTGTGGGAAAGTCCGACCCAGACCTCTCTCCTCGCTTCTGGTAGCCTCGGGCTTTCCTTGGTTGGTAGATGGCTCCCCTATAGCTTCATATCTCTGTACCTATTTCTGTGTCCAAATTCACTCTTGTTATCCAGACATAAGTCACATTAGATTAAGATCCACTTTAATGGTGACCTTATCAGTAAAGCCTCTATTTTCAAACAAGGTCATATATATGTACATGTATTGTGAGTTAGAACTCCAAAGTATCTCTTGGGAGAAGGCCACAGCTGAACCCAAAGAAGGTTCTAATAATAAACATGAAATTCCTTTCCTTATAAGTCTTTCATTTACCAAAATTAAGAAAGTGCCCTATACTTTTATCCTCAAGATGTGAGTGAGAGCCAGTTGTCGTGGCACACACCTGTAATGCCAGCAGGCTAGAGACAGAAGGATTTATGTAACATCAAGGCCAGTTTGAATTACAGAGCAAGAACCTGTCTCAAAAGTATTTTAAAGCAAGTAAAGGTATGAGGGAGGCCATCGATGCCATTGGCAAAGCTGCTGGCCACATAATAAAGCCTTCAAAGATGTTCAAAGGAGAGGTTTCCTTTTTTCTGCTGGCCTGTTAGTTCTTGAAACTTGTTATCACGAGGTTCCTCTGTGAACCTCGTTTATTACCATCTACTCCTGAAAATCTTTATAATATAGAGGTACCATGGATCCAGCTTCTCAATATGATTAATCTAAAGAAGATTTGTCACCCCATGTCCTCTGTAGGAAGATGTAGGTTATAATAAGACAGACAGTTTTATTTAAATCCACATAATGTTTACGAAATAACTATTTGTGAGGTGCTTTCTACGCCAATCACTGACCTTGGAACTGATGAAATGGACAAAATTCCTTTCCTTATGAAGCATATATTCTATTGAAGAGGATAAAAAATAAACAAAATAAGATGTAAAATACATAGCATGTTAGATGGCTATAAATGTGACACAAAATAAAGAAGAGAAGGAAAATAGAAAGTGCCAGAAGGCAGCAGATTGAAACTTTAAATAGGTTCTTAGTGGGGCTGATGCTGAGTGTTCAGGAAGGAGGCATGGGGCTGCTACTTGGGCAGAAGGAAGAGGAAAGCAGAGGAGGATACGTGCTCCCCAAAGCCAGTGGGGCGGGGGCAACGTAGCAGCTCGGGGTGAAGTGGCCTCAGGAAGACTTTGAGCAGAGAGTACTATGTGTACTACATCTGAGAACAAAGCCTTGGGGAAGCAAAGGTGGAAAAGGAGAGACAGGTTAGGAAGCTACTGGCTTAGTCAGAAGAGAGAGTAGGGGTGCAGGTGAGAAGAGGCAGCCCTGAGTATCTTTGGAAGACAGCGTCACAAGATTTGCCTACACATAAAATTTGAGGTATCAAAAAACAAGAAGAGGGCCAGCCAAATAGCTCAGTAGTTTAAAGTGGGGGTCTGATCCCTGGGCCTGCTCTGCCAGCTCAGCCACCAGGGCACACTGAGATGGCAGTTGAGGCTGGGTGTGGTGGCATGTACTTCTAATCCCAGCTCTTGGGAGACTGTAAACAGACAGATCACTATGAGTCCAATCTAGTAGTGAGACCCTGAACACCCTGTAGAGCCTTCCCTAAAATACAAAAAATAAAAAAGATAACTCAAGATTTCTAGGCAAACCAATTGGAAAAAGGTTTTAATTTACTGAATATGGGAAGAGTGGACTCAGAAGGAAATTCATATTGTGACTTTGAAGGTATCAAGTGGAGATGACTTACAGATATCCAGGATATTATCTATAACATGGGTAAGTTAAAGATATAAAGATATGTGGGCTGAAGTAACTGATTTGGAAATGTAAAATATAGATGATTCTTAAAGACATGAGTACAGATGGAACCACAATGTGAAAAGCAAGGACAGACTTAAAACATAACAGCAGTAGGAAGTTGAAGAGGTGAGGGGAAGCCAGTAAGAGAGACAGGAAGAATCAGCTAAGAGACAGAAAACCAGGAGAGAGTGGTTTCCTAAAAGTCAAGTGGAGAACCTGCTTCCAAATGGAAGATCTGATACACTACACCAACGCTACCAAGAGGCAAGTGCACAAGCACTGCTACTGGGCCCCCAGAGCCAACCCTACCTAGGTCATCAATGACCTTGACAAAGAAGCTTCAATGACATGGTAGAAAGAAATCCCAATGATACTGGGTTCATGAAAGAGTGGAAAGAGTAGAGTGGAGAGAGTATATTCCTCTATGAGCTTTACTAGAAAGTGGAGAAAAGACAGAACAGGAGCTTGAGAAGGAAGCTGAATCAATCAAGGACTTCTTTCTTGAACAAAAGAAAGGAAAAGCATTTTTACCCATTGATGGGGTGACCAAATAGAGAATTCATTATACAGTTCAGGAAGTGAGAAGTATAGGAGTAATATTTCTGAATGCACAGAACAGTAGAATTGCTAATTAGGTTAAGGCACTGGCTTGATATAGATGGAAAAATCTTTGTGCTCACTTTATAAAAGTATACATTCTATAAAATGCCTGCATATAATGGCAGAATATGTACATGCATAGATGTAGGATGAGAGTTTGGAGGTTCTTTTCTGATTGCTTACACTTTTAGTGAAGTTGAATTAATGTCATCAGCTGAGAATGAACATGGGTTTTCTTGCAGGAGCAATATGAAATAGTCTAGGAAAGCAGGGTTCAAATAAACTAAAGAAGCATGGAACAAGCTTGCTTTAGCTTCACTGACATGATTTCAAGCAAAACATCTCAGTATGGTCATTTTTCCCAGCCACATTTTCCTCCTGAATGCAGGTGTAGAGTAGGCTGAGAGTTGAATTTGTTCTGAATTGAGGCATTGGCAAGCAAGCCCAATGAAGTGAGAGAGAATGTGGAACAGTAGGGGAAAGGAGAAGGAAGGGGATAAAATGATCAATTATGGAATACATGCTGATTAAGAAGCAAGGAAAAGCAAGAAAGGCAGAGTCAGTGGAAGTGCATCTGTGGACTGTAGTTCCTAGAGAAGCTAAAGAATTGCTGGAATCAAGTTACAGAAAAAACAAGTTAGAAACAAGCAATGACAGTCAGGCAATGAATTCTAGAAACTAAGATGTGGAAGAGGCGAATGATTAGTAAAGGTAAGATCTAGGCTGGACTAGATTAGGAAAATCAGTCAGAAAAAAATTGAAAGAAGTGGCAATAAAGGAATACAGAAGCAGGGATGCAAACAAGGTCATCCACAAGGATACTAAAATCACCAGAAGCTATGGCAGGAGGTAAAGATGGGGGTGGGGTCATTGCTCAATTTTTAAGGATTGACAGAGTATAATTCAGAGGTAGTGGGAAAACTGCAACATGGAGAGATGCTCCATTATTTAGGTAACAGGATGAGATTCAGAAGAGAGGGATGAAAGGATGCTTTTTTGTTAATATTATTTTGTATTAAATAAGAAAACTCCATGCAAACGCCTTAGAGTTCTTGTTTTTAAAGTTGGATTTACTAGACAGAGTCAAGAAAATGTGCTGACTATTTATCATGATCAGAAGTAATTAAAGAGGGAGTAGTGCTTCTAGATCAAAGTGATCACCCTTGCTGCACACCTAGAAAAGGGTCACAAATCCGGAGTATATTAGTCAAAGTGGGAGCCAAACATTGGTGCCACCTGTGCAGGGCAAGGTGGCCTTGACACAGAAGCAGCAGTACGTGAGGAAGCACGGTCACCACAGAATGACAGACCAGGGTTCCGCTCACATGGGAAACATGGGGCCAGGCAGCCCCACTCTCCCAGGTCTGGGATGCTGGAGCCGGCTTGCAAGCCCCCACACCAGCTGGCAGGCCATGCTGAGGCTAGCAGCTGCCAACAGTGTTAGAGTCAGCTGAAATGCCATCTTGAACAACAATAAAAAAGGTATGTCCAAATGTCAGAAAGAAATAAAGTGGAAAACAGCACTGTGGTGAGTCTTGGTCCTATCTAAAGATAAAAAAGGCCCATTTTCAACCCTTCTGTGTTTCTTTGTCAGTTTTCTGTACACATTTATGCCTCAGCACAGTCTATTTCTATAACAGCACTGCTAAGCTCAATGAGCAAAAGCAAGTAAAACTTATTAGAACTGAACATTCTCACATCTCAATAAAACTTTAGGATGAGAGACAATCTCACATAAGGCACCAGGAAGGTTCATAATGTCTTCTCCCAATAGCTCAGCTTGGTAGACAGCTCAGGAAGATATACAAACATGCTTGGAATTGTGAATGACAAGTAAACAAAGATTTCAGAATTCAGAGAGAACATGAGACAATCATCTTGCTAAGAAAAGTGTGTAAAAAATTGTGGTGTTCAAGTGTACACGGAGTGACTTCAGGACCAAGGACAGGCTCCATAGGAAGCTGGGCACTAGTTCTCTAAGACATTAGTGAGTTCTCTGATAGTCTTTCTCTCTCCCCTCTCCCCTCTCCCCTCTTCCCTCTCCCCTCTCTCCTCTCTCTCTTCTCTCTCCCTTACACACACACACCAACACGCACACACACAGTAGACACCCCCTCTTATTAGTATATAAAGAAAGACAAAAGATATTATTTGAAGACTCAGCAGTAAAACAAGAAGCAGCATCCTCAAAGCACTAATGGCCAACTTTTATCAGGATCCTAAATCACAGACCCATATATGATGCCCTCAAGACAGCAGAGAAAAGTCATTTCTCAATCAACAATCTTGTTTTCCCAGTTTCCTGAGAGCTGTAGCACTGGAAAATTGCTGGCTCTCAGCAGAGACATATAGAAAGCTTGATTTCAAAAGCTTTCTCATCAAATCTTAAGATACATTTGTGAAAGTATCTTCAACTTTAATGCTTAAAGTTTATTCAATATTGTTTCTAGTGTTGACATTACAATGTTGAGGCTAACTATGGACATTTAGTCTCCTGTGGCTCAACAACAGAACCCAATTAAAAACTAAAGATACTGAGCAATTAGAACTCTTATACACTGCTTTAAGGAGTGGCAAATGGGAAACAATACAGTTTCTCAAAGGGTTACATGGCTACCAACTGAACCAGCAATCCCACTCTTAGATTATATTCGCAAAAGAAACAAAAACCATGCCCACAATAACACTTGTACATGAATATTCACAAAACATTATTCATACTGACCTAGACAACCTGAATGTCCATCAACTGTGAGTGAGTAAGCAAAATGTGCTATGTCCATATGAAGAAGTATTATTTGTCAGTAAAATGGTATATTAATACACAGTACAACATGGGTGAACCTTGAAAACATTGATACGTTAAAGAAGGCACTTAGAATATTTTATTCCATTTATATGCATGTCTAGAATAGGCAAATCTGTGGAGTCATAGAGTAGACTAGAAATTTCCAGAGAACTGAAGATGAGAAGAAATGGGGAATGGCTGCCAAAGGGCATAGGGATTTATTCTCAACAGAAGAAAATGTTCTGAAATTAATTGTGGTGATTCTCACTATGAGAATGCTGAGAATCATACAGATGTATACTATAAGAGGATGAACAATATAGCCCCATATGTATTCTTTCTTAAAAGCTAAGGACAGATGTCAATACAGAATCAATATTTCACCAGGGAATAGCCCCAAGCTTGTATCTTTCTTTGAATGGCATCATTAGAACTTGGACCCCACAGTGACAAACATCTACTAGGAGATCCCTTATGACTTAAGAATCCTTGTCCATTTTTTGAATACATTGTTTTATATGTAAGATAGAAAGTAGGGAAAGATGAGAACGGGGTAGGCGTGTTTGTTCAAATGAGGAGAAGAAATGTCCAGGAGCCAGAGAAGTAGCATCTGCTCCTGCTGGCTGTGACTAAAATTAAGCTCTAATTTAGCTTTCAGCTAAAATTATCATAATTGAAATAAAACTAACAAACTGGATGTGACTTGCAAATTTCTGATCCTTTAGGGGAAAGGAGGCCAAATGGCAACTTCAAAATAGTGGGATTCTCCCCTAAAATAGCATGCTTAGGAATTGGGACGGACAAAGATTTTCCCTGGTTACCCACACTTCATTGATAGAGTTACATTTTCCCATATCCTTCAAATCTAGAAAAAAAAAGTTCTATTTAGAGAAAACCCAAGAAGGCAATAGAACTGAAACCCTTAGGTAGCTTGGAATTTAGGATACTGTGCTTCTTCTTTATTTGACTATTTTTTTTCATTTCTGCTTAAAAGAAAGACTTTCACACAAATTAAATATATACCCACCCACTGCATGCATGCACGCACACACACACACACACACACACACGTGTGGGTATACATATATAATTACACATGCATGTAAATGTATAACCTTATAACTTATACCTACTATGCTTCAGGAATACTGATTTTTGAAAAGAAAAATAGACCAAATACAGGCTCCAAATAGGTCTTCAATACAAACTGTAAATATTAACACAAAAATGATAACTATAAAAATAAAAGTAGACATGGGCACCCCAAGGTTCTGGAAAAAAGCCAAATGCTGAGGTATGTCTAGCTTGCTCCACAATGGTGTCAACTCCTGTTTTTATTACCAAAGAAAACCGGGAGCACGGTCCTATTATAAAGAAAACCCACTGACTTCACACACAACTTCGAAAAAGTCACATCTCTCTTGGGTGTCTATTTTGCCTATTCAGGGGACTAGCACACCTGCAACTGAAAATGCAGAGGAATACAAAAACCTTCAGCCAAAGGTATTAAGGCTGTGAAAACATGTACAATCCCACGATTAATACAAACAACCTGTTATTTTTAGAACTGACTTTTCCATTCATGATACTGGGTGACAAAGAGAGTCAAAAAGAAAAGAAATTGATGCATGCAGATAGACAAATTACACTCTACGCAATATAAAGCTTCGATTTTTTTGATCAGTTTTTTTAAACATTCCGTATAGGAAGATTTATTCAATTTTTTTCATTTCTAATCTATGAAAGAGGAACCTGTATTAATTCAAAGACCTAAATCCAAATTTGGGGCAAAGTTATTGCTTTGAATAGAAATAAAGTATTCAAATACCTATCCCCATACGTTAAGTAAACAATCCCTAGAAAACAGGTTAGATAATGTGCTATGAATATTCTTATGTGTTCTGCAGCTTTTAATAATAATTGGCTACATTTAAACTCTTTTCTTTCCACAGAAATGATGATGTTTTGTTGCTTGAGTTTTTTGTAATGGCTTGGGTCATAACAAACCAATATCAGTTGTCAAGATCTTAGAGAAATATGTCTGAACCTCCCAAGAATAATTAATCTAAATCCTTTGTGCAGACACTGGGTGTAGTATGTTATGAGTCACTGATTTTCTCCTCTACTGTTGATATATATTCAGCAAGAAGAAAGGCTTTGTGTTTAGCAACAATTGTATCTTATTCTTTCCCAAGGTCAAATACATTTAAGTAATATCTACTGATACATAGATCTAACACTAGATTTTAGAAATTTGACTTTCTGATACATTTGGCTTCTTTGATGATACTGGTTTATTTTTGGTTTTGGGGTAGTTTATGCATTTATTATTTTTGATGCATACATATAAAGAATATTTACTAAGTGGATGAGTAGATAGGCAGACAAACAGATATGAAAAAATGGATAATGTAGCTTAAGGCACAGTAATTAAATGAAATCTTTACATCCCAGATCATTAGGTAGAACAAATCTCATTAATCACCACATAATTTTTGAAACCTTTAGGTGTAATCTTTTTTTTCATAATTTTATTGATAAACAAATAGCAATGAGACAGTTTCAAATCAAATCGCTAGGACAGTTTCAATAACTAACACACTGCATACATTCTTCTTAGTGTTTAATTCCTGTACAAGATGCAGACTTGAGATCCTATTTACAAACACCGTTAGAACATATCATTCTATTCATTAACAGAATGTAACTATATCTATCCTAACCACTTTGAATACACAGATACAAAATGGACATTCATCTGTATACCTTTTTTTTGTCAAGTTCCATTATTTGAATATTATAGGTGTGCAAACTCAGAAAAATATTCTAAAAGAGTCCAGTAGCCCATAATACATTGGGTCTTCTGATTAACTGGCAATGTCAGAAATTGTTGACCTGAGTCCCCCACAGCTCAACAGAACAGCATGGCTTTCCTTCCTATATTTCGTCTTCATACTTTTCTGCTGGATGGTTAAGAGCAAGGTAAAACAGGACCTATGCAACAAGAGTTGTAGCTTTTGGGTCTGATAAGGTCAGTGAAATCCCCTCAGGATTTATCCTGAGATCCTGTACCTCTGATTGTGGAACCTTTGTCAGTGTCAGCCATGTGGATGAGTCATGGGCCTTGCTTGGCCAATGTGCTCTCTGTGAAAGCCGGAGAGAATGTTTTCTCTCCATGTGACTCTCCTTAGGCACACTCTACATCATTGATCACTTTCCTCTTTGGCCCCATAATCTCCTTGATCAGAAAATTTGGGACACTGCCGAGTTACATGATGTTATAGTACAAGTTCCTTTAGGTGTAATCTTAAACAATTCATGCACTGATTTTGTTTGTAAATCAAATAGATCTCAATGCATTTTATCAATGATTTGTTTCTTTCACTTCACAATATGTTCTTGAAATTAGTTCATGGTGATGATTGTGTAGTATTAGTCTCATTTTTACACAAAAAATACCTACACCTTGCACAGTCACATAGACTGTTCTGTCTCTTTGGAGTAGATAAGAATGACAGGAGTCAGTGCAGTGTGTTAAGCCTACAATGGTGAATTATATTTAAAGACTTCAAAGGTATAATATGAATAGTTCTCCATTTCTCTTTCTTGTCCTCTGAATCACAAACTCTCTCACATCCCCCCAAAAAGCCACCTTTTTTGTGTGGAGCTATTCTGGTCTTGCTTATCACTGATCAACAAAAGATATTATATTAAGAGTCAGAAAATATATACAGTTAAAGGGCAAAATGTTGAATAAGTTTCCCTCTCCAGTCCTCTTCTTCCTGCTCAGTCATGCCTGCAGAAGTAGCTAGCACAAGCTGTGTCTTGCCATCCTACCTCTTAATGATCACTGTGCCAAATGAGGGCTTAAAAATGTGCGCTAGCCTTGAGCTACTAGAATGATGTATCCAAGTTGCCGCAGAAGTGGATAAAAGGCTATCTGCTTAACAGCCACCCCAGCATCCCTCTTCAGCAAGGACTTGTGCTTAGGAAAATACGGTGATTGGTTGCTTGATGAAGTGGTAGGAGCCTGAGACTATAGACCTGTGGAAGGGAAAGTAATTTTCTTCCTAATGCTCAGTACGACAGGTAATCAGAAGTGTGGGGTGTTACAAGAGCTGGAAAAGAAAAAGAAACCAAGAAGTTCATGTAAGGCGGGAGCATTGTTAGGATAAAATTATTAAGGGAAATTATTTCTTTTCTTTTCTTTTCTTTTTTTTTTTTTTTTT
>NW_004524615.1:15822830-15826295 GCF_000260255.1 Octodon degus
ATTTAAAAAAAAGATCAAACAGATTGGGGAGAATTTTGAAAAAATGTTCAGCAGGCAATGGTCCAAATTGACCTTATCTACAATTAAAAAGACAGGGAGACTCCAATAAAAATCAAAGCAGATTAAAACAGTAGTATATTAACCTTTGTCTCTGACTGCTACCTGGCACCATCATAAAATTAAAGAACAGTAAGATTATAAACCATAAGCTGCTATTTCAGCGACAGAAGCTAAGACAGTAACAGGAGTTCAAAAATGGGAGTTATCAGTGAGGAGTGGAATATTATTTGACGTCACCTGGGTTTGGCAGAATCTATGGCATTTAGGAAAAATGGGTGGAAGGCAGAGAACACTGCTGGAGAGGGGGAGAAAACTTCATGAGCTGACATATAATGAGGGTTGTCTAAAACAATAAAATCAGTTCTTCATGAAAATACAAAACTACAGAAAAATTCAGAAGCATTAGCTTTGCAGTCTTTAAGGACAACAAGGATTTAAAGGGGCAGGAGAAAAAGTGACGGAAAATATCTGTTTCCTATAAGATCTCAGATAAATTTAAATTATGAAGAAGTTTGGATGCAATTCTTTTTAAAATAAATCCACTATAGTACACTGCTCATCTTAAAACAATAAAAGAATAAAAAATCCCCCAAAATAATAGCAAAGGCGAACACCCAGGTGCCAAGCAGGCTATCAACCCAGCACCTACTCAGAGGCATCAGCCAATTCTTCACACCCTAAACAGAAACATTCTGCAGGCAAAGACCAAACAATGGGAAGATATTGCTGCCTATGTTGTTAAAATGTATACAAATACATTTTAAGGCAGCAATTATTTTTAGCAAAAAAGGTTAGTATCCAACACTAAAAGTTTCAAGCATCCTACAAAATTCAATAATTTAAACTCATATGCAGGCAATATCATAAATTACAAATAGACAAACAATATTTCACAGAATTAGTACAAAAGCTTGAAATTGTTATTATAACATTAGAAAATTTTAGCACAGATCTTTCAATAGCTGAGGACATAAAACAACAATACCATCAAGAGAAACTAAACTAAAACACATTTAATATAATTTAGATGAAATAAACAAAGAATACCTCTATGGAACATTTATAAATACTGATCATACATAAGATCATAATAAAACAAATCAATAGATATATTAAAAGATGAAAAATTACACATATCACATCTAGGGACCACAATAAAATAAAGTGAGAAAAAAGTAGCAAGAAAACTAAACAAAATATTATGGTTGATGATTTTTAATATAGGAGGGGTGAACCACAGCTTCCCTGGATTTATATTAAAAAAATCATTCTGTTTCATGGGCCTGTCTCTGAACCAATTGTTTCTACACCAGAGACTGCATGATGCTCTGGGCTTGAATATTCTCAAGTATGTGGACCACAAATAAGTGGTATCCATGTAGAAGAGAAAAAGAGTGACTTCTGGAAGGAAGTCCAACTTACTGGAAGAGCACAAGGTATGAAAATATTGTAGCCAGAAAGTAAATGTCATGACCATTTCTATCTACTTCACACCCATGTTCCATGATAATAACTCTCTAGTTGTAGATAGACCCTCTTGGCCCTGGCTCACTTCATCTACTTTTCCCTTCTACATTTAAAACTTCTGGAAAGTTTCTCCGCAAATGCCAACATTCTTTGTTCATCTCGATGGCATGAGAAGTATGTGTACACTTCTATTCCACAATTATAAAGGCTGTAGTATGTGAAATAAGAAGACAGAAGCACAAGAAGCCATAGGAGAGCAACATGATGCTGTGCACCCCCCCCCCAGTGACCCCTTTGCAGTGAGTGGAACACCATGTGGCTGGCACAGCCATGAGGATGCAGGGGCTCTTTTCAGGAAAGTGGTATATGGTAAGCTTGGGAATATTCACAGCTTAATGTTAAATAAAACTAATTATTAGATTCATTCAATAGGGTACATTTGTTGTTGACTTGCCTTCTTGGCTACATTAGACTTATATGCACCTGAAATAAAAACATTTTTAAAGTTTCCGTGCATATATCTAAACTACATGATCTGCAGAGGGGCTCTTGTTGTGAGAGAGGGGTCAGAAGGACTCATTCCATGTATACTGGAAAGGACAGCTGTAGAGAAAAGTACCATGTACTGTTTGCTGATCACCCTTCCCCCTTCCACTTTCAACATGACAAAAACACATTTTAACAACCAAGCTCTGAATAGTGAAATGAATGTTAAGGTACACCTGGAAGGGAAAGGGGAAGAACGCCAAGGAGACTGTGCCAAGGAGATGGTGAACCTTTTAGAGACTGAGTGCCCGAACTGTACCCCAAACCCACATATTTATTGCAAAGTGCCAAGCCAACACCACAATCACGCCCAAATACTGAGGTTTCAGTTCACAAAGAAAAACTCACATTAACATCTTCTATCTTAAAAGAAAAGCACAATAACACATGTGCCATAGGTGCACCACCACTACTCTATACAGTGATAGGTGTGGTCAGGGACCAGGTTTGATGTGCCCTGCCCTGCCAGCCTTGCCCCAGGGGCAAGCAGAGACAGTGACTGAGACTGGGCGTGGTGGTGTGCATCTGTAATCCCAGCACTTGGGAGGCTGAAAACAGGAGAATCACTATGAGTCCAATCTCTATAGTGAGCCCCTACAGACCCTGTATTAATACAAAAAAAAAAAAAAAAAAGACAGGTGTGGAGAGTAAGGTAAATGTATGTGCACTTGAGTGTGTGTTTGTGTGAATGTAGTGTGTGCATGGTGGGGAGGGTGAGCAATCTTAAATTCCCCTCATAGTCCTTGCTAATGATATGCACAATTCAGGCATTTTCCTTCCTTTTCATTCCTGACTGACAGAATTAACTCATTCCTCTAGTCGATCAGTTTTGTTTCTGTGGCAAGCTTCTATTTGTACCTCCAAAGTTGAGACAACCTTGTCACATGTTACAAACCAAAGACTCCTAATGGAATGAAAGTTAGATTCTTTGGCAATGGAGACACAGGATCCTCAAAAGACAAGGACAAATACAATTTTGTGTCACTAATGTTTAAATTATTCTAATGTCACTGAAGTACTTTGGCCTCTTTCCTTTTATATACATGTGTATATTATAATGTACATGCTTTTTATCAATCATTATTGGAAAATACCTGTTCTATGTTATGTCTAAGGCATTTGATATTCAGACAGATAGTGATGTTAAGCTCAACTACCTATGTTGTAGGCTAATAATATCATTAAACTTCTCTTCTGGAGGGTTAACAGCTTAAGTTTTCAGATCAAAAATTAGAGAAAAAGAAAGGCTACAAGGATAGTCGACATTTTGGCCCCAGCCCTTCAAGGTCAGTGAGAACTCAGGACATAAGAGAACCTGTACTGTAACATCATGTAACTCAGTGATGTCCCAAATTTTCTGATCAAGGAGATTATGGGGCCACAGAGGAAAGT
>NW_004524615.1:15826915-15840802 GCF_000260255.1 Octodon degus
ACAGCTACTTTCTCTTATTTCAATGAGAAGAAAGATTTGTACTAATAGGGTTTAGGCAATATATCATGTCTGCATCTAGTACTATGAAAAACTAGTACAAAGACAACAATATTCATTGTATTAATTATTGTAACTGTCCTATTAAACTGTTTTGAAACTGTCTCATTGCTATTTCTTTTCAATAAAATTAATTAAAAATATATACTGTATGTGCTTTTGTTTATATTTAAATTTCTTAAAAAGGTAAACATGTAACAAAATGCAAAGAATAGCTTGTAAAAGAACTGGGCTATATATAATATGTTATATATTGTATACAAGTATACTGTATATACATATATGTATATATATTAATTATAAATTTGAAAAAATGTAATACAGATTTTAATAGTCAAAAGAAAATCTGTAAAGTTCAACCAAGAACAGTGACCACAGAAAATATCTTTCATATATTTATTTTATGCATTCATAAATATTTCATTCATGCACAATGCATTTAGTTATACATTACATATCCATTGTCCATGAATTCTGTACCTTTCCAATCATTAGCTATTGATTTTCTTTACTGATAATCCTCTTCCTTAAAGGTTTTTATGATAGTTAAAAAAATGACATTGATGTGTTTTTAAATTCTAAAACATTGAATGCAATGCTGAATAGGAACATAAGTTCTTATTTAAATTCCATCAAAATTTAATTCAAATGATAAAGTACAGAGAGAACATATGACAACTGGCAAAATATAGAGTTTTCACCAACACAACCTCTTTCTCTTTAACTCAGTCATTTTAAATCTTGTTTAAGTCACAGACCTCTTTGAGAATCTAATAAAAGCTTTGATGCTCTCTCCAGAAAAATGCACATGCATGCAACATTTTGCAAAGTATTTCAAACAGTTTATATTAATATTAAATCCATCTATGGAGCCCCAGTGGACTATAGAACTTGATTTAAGTACTTCTGCTATATGCAATTTTTTTGCAAGAGAACTCAACTTTACTGCAAAGAGAAATTCAGTAAAATATTTCTAATAAATTAGCACCAAGTTGAAAATGTTACATTCAAATTTTTTGTCATAGCCAAAAATGAAGTTATTTTTTATCATCATCAATAGTAACACTAAACTTCAGTTAGGCAATGCATTGTACACTATTTGTGTATTATATTCAGTCTTCAACCAAGCAGATGTAAAACAAATGCCAGCGTCTCACTCCACAAAAATGTACAGCCTGGACAGTACAAAAAGCAGTGAAAACCAGAAAGTGGTAAATACTAAGACAAGAGATTAAATGTTATGGAATCCCAGTGAAAAGCATGGAACGATATTGAAATAAAATTAGAGAACGTTGTACTTGGTCAGAAAATACACAAAGTATTAGAAAGCATTTGAAGTTGTTTATTGGTGACTTAACCTGTGTTAATATTTTGTACAAACACAGAAGAAACACACCAAATGTAATTTCTTCTTCTCTCCCTCTGAATAGAGGTTAATTTCCCCAGTATTTCCAGGTAGCTTTGTATCTCCTATCAGTAAACCCTCGTAACCTGTGTGTACCGTTTTTCTGTTGCAAGACTAGACCACGCATACTGCTACACTGAAAATTGTCATGGATAAAGCCTTTGCTTTCCAGAATAGAATACATATTTATGAAGCTGTGAGCTTGAAAAGAGCAAGCTCATCTTCACCAAGCATGGCTCTGAGAGGGCTCGTAAGAGCACGCAGGCAGAAAGAAGAAAGAGCGAAATGAAAGAGAAGCAAAACTAAAAATGACATCTTGGAAATAACCTTCACCCCTCACATTCCAGAGTTATTAATATGGATTTAAGAAAGTCTTATGTTGTCTTTTTTGTAAGTCTTAGATTCAATGCAACACCTATTAATCAATTACTAGATGGAAGCAGATCAATTGTTTAAATGGCCATTATATCTAATTTTTGGTTGTCTACAATTCAGGTGACTTATTTTGGATGGTAGGCTACATATGATTTATATGTTGTCTCTCATGTTCAGCAATTTCCCAGTACCATCAATACACATTTTCTAATTATAATTATTTGACTAAAGAGATATGAAATAAATCTCTGTTGTGGTTTTAGTAGGATAGTGAATACGAAATTCAAAGATCATCATAAATGCTTTCAATGAAGACATATATAAGGAATCAATTGTAAAACAGGAAGGAATCAATTGTTTGTCAAAATGTGACATCTACAGCCAGCCAAATAGCTCAGGAGATTAAAGCACCTGCAAGCAGGCACAGGGGCTGAGGGTTCAGATCCCCGGGCCTGCCCCACCAGGCCTGCCCCCAGGGCATGCTGAGACTGCAATTGAGACTGGACAGTGGTGGCGCATGCCTGTAATCTCAGCTCTTGGGAGGCTGTAAACAGGCGGATCACTACGAGCCTGGTCTAGTAGTGAGACCCTGTACACCCTGTAGACCTTTCCCTAAAATATATATATATATAAAAAAGTGACATCTAGTTTTGTCACTTAACTAAAATGAAAAATCATCTAAGGAATATAAAAATAACGGGTTTTCTTAGAGATTGAAATGTATCTAGTGTGGTACTAACATTTAATAAACGCTTTCCCCCATCTTACTGATCACCATATCAAAGTGGTAGTTAAATGTTATTACTTTGCAGTATTGATACCCTCGACTCCAGCTTATCTCTCTCTTTAAAATAAATTAGTTCTTCATTTCTCAACAACTGATGGAAGTGATGTAAATCCAAAAAGCAGCAATTATGCAAAAACTAAAGTCAAAACCATTTTCTTTTTTCCCTTCTCTAACAGCTTGTAAGCATAATTAATCAAATCAAGCTTCCCTCTCATCCTGGAGAGCTGTAATTTAAAATAACAAATTACAGCACCCTTGCAGTATCACATATAAAGTATATTAAGAAAATATGTATATGAAGTCAGAGCTTGTTTTTGGTGATAAATTCTACTTTATTAAACCCCATTCTGTATCATGAACTAATGTTCATCCTGCACATGGAAAGAAATATAGCTTGAAATTTTAAATAACTCAAAATTTGCACAACAAATTAAAATATTGAATATTTCCTATGTCTTAATAAATCAGAACAACAAAATTAAGAGATACTCATATGCTCAGGAGTAATCTCACACACACCTAATGTATTATTTTAATAAGTATACCTTGGCAGTTTACCACACTCATCACACATGTAAAAACAATTGCAGCAAAAAAAAAAAAAAAATGAGAACTGTTCCAGAATGCCTACTATTAGGATATTACCAGCTTCTAGTGAGTTAGGGTTGTCTCTGTTTTTGCAGGAATCATTTAGTAATTACTCCCACCATTTGCAAAAATGTATGGATATTTTTCCATCATTCTTAAAGACATATTATGTCTGTATGTCCAAATCATTGCCCAAGATTATAAATGCAGGAAAACCACAAATACTACAAATAGTAATTTGCCATCTAAGACATTGTATTAAGAGAAAGTGTTTTCACTGAAGCATATCTTAACACACACACATCCAATTTTTAAAGCTTTCCTAGACTAATGGAATGCAGAGACTAACAGAAATTTCATGCTCTTCTATCACAGTTTCCCTTATAATTATTACCCTGGGGATTATAATGCTACTTAATCATCTATTTGATTACACATATTTTATTTTCACATTGATAGAGCTTTCTGCCTCTTCCTTGAGTTGATCTGAATCAAGGTACTCTGTCAATTTTGTACCTAATCCAGGGACAGCTGCAGATAAGGCACTTTCAACCACTACTTGGGGTAAATGATGGTGGCGAAAATTATTTGTAGAAGTCAAGATTTCTTATCATTTGAAATCCAGTTTTATAGAAAGGTAAATTCATTTTCACTTGAAAGTAAAGAGCTAATGTATTTGAGTTAAACACTTCCAGATAGCAATCCTGGGACACAAAAAAAGAAGCTATCAACATGCACACAGAGGCAGAATGGGTATAGACGCAGAGCAAGCAGGAAAACCAGTTCGCAAGCTGGGTGCCCTCAGCATCAGTGAGACGCTTGGGGCTCTCCTAGACAGTCAGGTGCCAACAGGACAAAGAGGTGCTCCTACTCTCAGAGGGACACTAGCCGGCCTGACTTCCTATGGACCTTCAGACGGAAAAATAATTTGGACTAATTTTAACCAAGGGAGAAAAGCAAATCATGGACTAGATCACAGTTCATGTCAAAGCAAGCAACAAAACAATCTTGAGCAAGGTGTGTTAGACACTTTCTGAGTATTCCTGTGGTAAATTCATGTAAATTGCAGCACAAATAACTACTAATTATTTCTAAATATAATAACTTCTTAGGATGGCAAATTGTCAATTATTTATATAGAACTTAGTATTAGGTCCTAATTATAAATAATGTAGAATATTACACTATTTTCATTTTCATGTATATTAGAAATTCTGTATGCAATATATATATTTACATAGTAAAGTCTGTGCAGATTCCACAGCATAACTTGTATAATTTGTGCAAACACAGAGCTGTCTAAAGCTTGACAAGAAGAATAAGGCAAGTTAAAAAACTTCATAAATGATGTATTTTATATGTTCTTTGCATTTCAACAAAAATTTGCTATCGAAGTATATTGCCTATCAAGAATATAAGGATTAAAATATTCATGAAGTGGCTTAAAACTAAATGTTTACTCAGGGAATAAATAAGGATTTTCAGACATATTTATAAATATATATAAGCAAATATGAATGATAATATTTGACAAGAAGGTTTGTCCCTGTCAGTTTCATGAAATGGTTTTCCAAGTAATTTCCTAAATAAAAAAGCTATTACATTTTTCATCTGTGAGATCTAGGTAAACAATACCCACAATCTAGAGATGAGAATTAATTCCATAGGAATCATTAGATACCTCTGATCTTTTGACAAATAAGTAAATGTGGAAGGATGTAAATATGGAAGCGGTACAGCAGGAAAGTCATGAGAAAATTCTCCAGCCCTGACCATGAAGGAGTTGAACATGGAAGCCTTCCCAACTACATACTATTTTCTCTTCTGTTTCCCAGGCCGTGTTTCCAAAGACATCCAAAGACCCAAAACGACCAGCTCTCTGCTCTCGCCCTCTCATCCATCATTCCTGCTCACTCCGACAGACCTCCAGTAGATGGCCGCTTGATTAGACCTTGGCTCTAATGTGTGACAAATGCTTTAAAGAGCCTACGTCTAATCACAAATGCAAAGAAAGGCATTCAAAATCAGATAAATGTCTACCTGGAGAATTAGGAAGGAAATATTTAGAAGCACAGACTCTGGTGCCCTTTGCTGTTTACTCTGGATGAGATACAACCCCACCCTGAACATAAACTAGGAAAGAATGCAATTTGTTACTGACTGATACCATAAAATGAAAATCAAAATGGAATCTGCAAAGGTCAGGAACATGAGACAAAGTTGACTATATTTGAAATCTATAAATTCTACTTACAAGCAAAATCTTCCTCTTTCTAGTCATTAGAATTTTCTTTGAAAAAACAATTGCAAGACAGAGTAAAGAAATGATGACCACAAGAAGTACAAAACCCTCAGTTCTTTCATTAGTTTAAACTATGAAAGATACAGGAAAATAATTCACTTTAATCTTACGAAGTACCCACTCACTCATATTTCTTCAAATCTTGGACATCCTCCCCATGCCATGCAGATCTGTCTTCCTTTAGTTCTACTCTTATCTAGAATGTACTTTCCTCTTCCTTTCATTTCTTTGTGTTCCTTAAGGATAGGGGCTCCTGAGTCCTCCTGCAGCAGCCTGCAGAACATCTCACGTAATGCATATTTCTAACAGATCAATGCAGCATTGGACGTTCACCGGAAAGAGGACAGATAATTTTGCAAGAATGGTAGGCTTCTTCCCTTCCCCTCAAAACTAGAATGGAAGTGCGCATTTGCAGCACCCAAGATCAATATTCAAACAGTGGTAGATCCAAATCTTTGTAAAGGGCCCAATAAAAACTATTTTTGATGGTGGTCAGTCTTCCTCATAACTACTTAATGCTGCCATTGTACCATAAAAATAGCCATAAATATTGTATTTAAATCTTATATGTAAACTTCATATTTTGTGTATTACAAATGTATTTTCTTTTCAAGTGATTATGATACTTCATATGCGATTTTGTGAAATGTTTTTCTATTTAGCAATCTTTCATAGGCCTTTACCAATGTCATTAAGTAACCTTCAAGAGTTTCGTACTTGTTTTAAGGTACTGAGAATTGAACACAAGAAGTACTGAGCTATCACCCCAGCACTTGCTTTAAATTTTATTATAAGACAGTGTTTGGTATTACAGCTAATTTGCCACTGTGCTCAACAACCTTGTATTTTAAAAGCTATATAATTTTGTTAGCACCAGCTGTATGTCAAATATTTTCAATCAATTCTTAACCTTATGCATTTCTTTCTTGTTTATAAAAGATCACAGTCAAAAATACTAATCTTCTCTGAACTTTTTTATCATGAGAATAAAAATCTTCCCAGTGAGTCTGGACATGTAACCTCTGTCATGAGATTTCTTCCTATTAAAATGTGGAAAATGTTGACTCTCTTGATTGAGTTCTCACTACTACGTTTTTTTTCAAAACACCCATACCTGTGACTTATTTTCTTCAAAGCTGATGTGTCTATACCACCATCCTACTTTGCATATGTCTGGTGGGCTTCATGCCAAAGAAAAATTTCTAATGTAACCCCAAGCCCTTTCCAATTTGAGCTTGCAGCTTTTCAGTCTCACTTCTGCTGCTCCACTCAGTGTAGACATTCCATGTTCCCTGTGCTGTTCCCATTTTGTTACACAGTCCCCAGATGCTGTTCACATTCTGTTCTTTCTGGTGCCAGTTTGCTCTTAGAATGGTCACTCTATCTATCCTTCAAGTCTTTTCTCAGGCAGCGCTATCTGTGAGAAGCCCTCTAAGGACTACATAAGATGAGACTTTCGCAAGGGCCTTCTATGCAAAATCCCATAGAACATCTAACATATACTTTCCCAGCTTCTGCCACATGCAGGATGCCAGGAATGACACAATGGATAGGACAGATGCAATACCATTTTCCTAGATTTTTATATTCTAAACACATATTATATCATCATATTTTCATTGTCACTTTATTTGGTCCCCTCAGTTAATAGAATTTAAATCCCATACATGCAGATGCTATCTTGTCTTTAAATGCCCAGTCCCGAGATTAGAGCTTGGAACTTAGTAGTTCAACTGACTAAAAGAAGTATCCCAAGGAAGTATGGTGTCTGACCTCTGTTTTCCTTTCCTGGATGAAAATATTCAGCAACAAATATTGAAATAATGGGATTGATGAGTTAAGTACATATAAATGTCAACTTTACTTCAAAAATTATTTCCAAATCCATTTTTATCTCGTATTAAATTTTTAGGCCGTAAAAGCACTTTTCTTTTCCTCCTCTCTACTGGATATTAGTTATCGCTCCCTTTTTTTCCTGCAATGTCATTTCTTCCATATAACACCAGTGTGGGTAGAAATGAAAGCTGCTGGACAAAGAATAGTTACTCAGCTTCACTTCTGCTGAGCTGGTACTTCCTGCCCTTAAACTGGGCAGAGGACACAAAGGTCAGAAATGATAACCTCATTCCTTGTGACAGGTCAACTAATATCCATAAAGCTGCAATGGAGTTCAGTAATCAAAACTTTTTTTGCAATTGCTGGAGAACAATTTGGGCATTGCTTCATCTTGATTTAGGTAGCCACCTATCAGAGTCATCTCAGGATTCAAGGAACAAGCAAGATTGGAAGTACAGACGCAGTGGCATAAAACTCTCCACGAAATGAACAAATGCAAACCCCAGAATTTGGTCTAAAAAGCAATATTCTTGGCCAATGAGTCTCCATGAAAATTTACCGTGTAATAGTCTTCTTGGCAGAAAGCCTTCTTCACTGCCTCGATGGTAGGCTTTTTCCTTCTACTGGTGTGCCTCTCCCGATTCTCACTCCTGCCTGTCACAAATGTTATGTACTTTATACATTTCCATGCAGAATTATGCTTATTGGACACAACCATGCCTCATTCAAAACTTTCTATTTTCTTTCTACTAAAAATCATACAAGATAGTTATACTACTTATTTCTCCTAATTCATTGAAAAGAAGGCTTTGTGCTAATATTGTTTGGACAATGAAATGCCCATATCCTGCATTCTGAGTAACTAATTAAAGAGAACAACATACAGTGTATTAAGCATCTTGTTTTGAATTTTTGCTCTATTTTTTCTCTTTAAAATTGGAAAAACCTCCTGACACCTTTGCATTTAAGCCAGTAACAGAGCCCCTGAAATAATTATTATAAACAAGATACCTCTTATATTGAAGCCTCGCAAAGTTGCACATTTCGGTATTTGTCCAAACATATCACATCTAACCCTACAATAAGAAATTAGTCATTCCCTGTCCTCATCCAAAGTTCACTCACGTAGGAGCTGAAATAGCCAGTTTCTCTAAGCAATTTTCATTTAAAATAGGGTAATTTTGAATGAAATGTTCAAGCTTGAAAATAAGTTATCCCATTCATTTATTCATTCAAAAGACAGTTTTGGGGTATATACTATATGCAAGAGTATGCGCAGGCACTATAGGGACTAGGAGAAGCTGAATCAGCAACTGCTCGTTGCCAAGGCACTCGTCTGCCAGCAGGCGACATTATAAACACCAGGAGAAGGGATGATAAAGGGCTACCAGAGTGCAGATGAGGACAAGGGCACTACACCCTGGGGAATAAGAAATGCCTTTAGTTAGGAGGCAGCTTCTTCATGGGTGTTTGAAACCAATTCAGACTAAGGGGAAAGAGCGCTATATGTGGAAGTTAGAGCATCAGAGAAGGCAGGGAGTCAGCAGACAGAAGGGAGAACATTTGCACATGCCTGCGACCACAGGGAAAGAAGGCAAGAAGAACTCAAGCCGCCAAGGCAGCTTTGGGCCATATCTTGGTGTGCTTGAACACTCAGCGAGTTCTTGATGCTGACCCATGCTCCAGTCAGAAGCAACGGCAAGGTTTTGAGAGTTCACCTGTGGCTCAATAAATCAGACAGAAGAAGAATTGTTTCTTCCCTTGAGAAGAGTGGTAAAGGAAGAAAACGTGAAATACAGAGAAATGCAGGACTAGATGAAAGGAAACCTGAGAAAGCTACTTTGATTCATAGGGAAAAATAAAATGGTCATTATAAAGAACAAGTAAATCACCATGAGGCTGGGAAGCTCTGTAGAAAGATAAAGCTCATTATAAAGACTCAGACTTATTAGAACATTAGATAAGGAGATTTTTTAAAAAAATACTTGGGCATATAGTTGAAAAGGCAGACAAGGGCCAGAAAGAAATAGGTCAGTGAATGCTGAAGAATCTGACTTTCATATAGCAAGCTATGGGAATATAACTTTTAATTGGTTTCAGATATGATCAAATGTACATCCTCGGAAGATAACTCTAGTAGCACAACCGAGGGTAGGCAGGAGATGAGAAAGTTTGGAGACAGCAAAGCCAGTTCAGAGGTTAATGCAATAGCCTACATGAGAACTGAGGATATTCCGTTAATTGTGTAAATAAATCCTAGCATCAATTCATAGTGTAAGTTAGCAAAAATTGCCTACAAAGACACATGAATTAAACTACGTACCTTTAAAAGATACATCATATCATAACAGATACAAGTTTTAAAAAGTAATTACTTGAGCCTATTTACTTAAAATATGCCAAAGATACATGTCAGGAGATTGTAATCATGATATAATCCATTTAAAGTTCTCTTAATACCAAAAGAATAGTAAGTTATTCTCACAATATTACAACATACAAGAAACACCAGCTTGGAAAATGTTAGATTTCTACAGACAGGGAATTTGTGGCAGCTTTTCTCTCCATTGCTCTTAAGTTTACAATAAGCAGACTGCCCAAGAGTGTCTTCTTGGAAGTTATTCAGGTATCTAAAAAAAAAAAAAATACATAAAGCTACTCCAAGTGCCAGCTCTTGGATCACAAAGTCTATCAGCCAAATATTCAATATTAAGCTAGAATTATTGGACGTTGAGCATTCCTCTAGGGAAAAGTTAACACTTTTATTTTAACACTATACACTACATGCAATTGTAAGTCCTTTGGAAAAAACATTTTTAAGAATGTAGAGGATGATTACAAACCCTGTGGCGTAAGAGTCAATAAGGTACTTACAATTCAGAGCAAAATTGTCCTGTCAATTCTCTGCAATCATGGAAGCGTTCTCTGTTTGCTTCATCCAGTCCAGCAGCTACTAACCACGCTTGCTGAACACATGGAAGAGTGGCTTGTGGGCTTTGAAACTAAATTGCGATTTTGATTTCATTTTAGTTTAAATTTTAATAGAACTACATACAGGAGCTAATGGCTCCTGGGCCAAAGGTTCCAGATTAGACTACCTTATGGACACCCACTTGGAAACATTACCCCAAAGGTTTGATAGCAGCAGGATATTTTACTAATACATCTGCTAAGAAAGCAAAGTAAGCCCTTCAGTACCAACTTGTTCATGGGAAACTGAAGCCCCTCCTGCTAGGGTAACTATGTTCATTCTTTCCTGACGATCAGCTAATCAAACTATGATGGCCCTCATTTCCAGCCCAAGTCAGCAACTCACATCACACATCCTTGTTAGTGTGTGCTAATGATTTCCATTTGATACTTCCTAGACACCGAAACTGTCCATAGAACAAAAAGCATAAACATGATGTTCAATAAAGCCTGGCAGGCTTTTAATAAGACACATGGGAACATACTAATCCAGATTTCTGTCGGCAGATACTTCATAAAAGGTTAATCAAAGTGCTGGGCAATCTGGGAACATCTGCATCAAACTCAGCACTATTTTTTTTTAACAGAAAGCTCAACTTCTGCACAGAGACCCATGGGGAGAATTCTGAGTCTTAATACAGAAAGATTTGCAACTGCATCAACTGTGGTTATGTTAACATTACTTTCCTTCAACAACCACTTCTAAATCACAGTGACACTTAGGAGGGAAAAGGGCAATACCTCTGTTGTAATATTTTTAATATTTTTCCTTTAAAAAATTAAAGGGAATGTATAATGTGCCATACAGTGAAAAAATGGCATTGCTATTAAAAAATAACGAAGGAAAATGTTTGAAATATTATAACCATCAGATTATTAAGATCTAGTTTCATATTTAACCTATTTAAAAGGTGCAGAATACCTAGCTCTGTGCATCTGGTGAAGCAGCTGGAAAATAATCTCTATTCATTGATCGTCTTCTGATTGTTACTAGGAATATAGTTGGAACATATACTACTTCATGTTTAAAAATTAAACTGTAAAATATCCAGTGGGTTTACTTCTTGTAATGCCTCTTTCAAAATAACTTTCCTTGTAATCACAGCTAAGGAAAAATATAAATCAACAGTGTTACAGCAATGCTATTGAGGGGTGAGTTAAGGTTTCCATCACACACTGACCTTCGACATTGTGTTTGTGTAAATACATTCTCATCATCCAGATAAAGGCCTGCCTTCATTACCAGCAGCCACATTTTATTCATTAAAATATATAGTACACAACATCAGAGGATTTTCAAAAGGATTTGAATAGTAAACATATCCTACAAATGGTAGGGTATGCAGATAATAAAACAATCTGGTTTGGAACATTTTATGTGAGTATATAAGCTTATCAATATGCCCTATTTCATAAAACTATAATTTGGGTACTATTTTCAACAACTCTTTTACTGATCTATATTGTTCTAGTTAACTCCTCTGAAACAAGAAAATTATTTTTCTCTTTTTAATGTGAGGTATTGCTTGTAAGCCAAAAGCTAACAATGTAATAACTACAGGCATAGTGAATTATTATTTTATACTGTATATTAGAAATATAAGTCCACAGACATATTGTCTGAAATGAAGGACTCAAAAATACCTATGTAGAAACCCTTCTGAAGTTAACCTAAATGATGTGTTGGCAATAAGTAATAATTGTAATATCACCTCGCTAAATAATCATTTGCATTTGAATAATGCATTAAGGAATTCTCTGTATAGCACTTTCTCTGTGTGGAATCTTGCCTAGAGACAAAAAAAGGAACAAATGCTAAATACAGATTCAATAAATTCATCTCAGCTTGAAAAATGCAAGAAATATAATGTTGTTCTCTGATGTAAGTCCCATTATTGGCTCCCTAAGCCACAGTGGATCTACATATCTTGAACCATAATGTAGAAATACTACAACCATCATGCAGCTCCAAGACTTGAAAATGAGAGATGAGATTGCTATATGTACAGCTCAAGCCTTCTCTTACCCCCTTTCTTCAGTCCAGGGAATTTCTAATGAAGACAGCTGTGCCTCTCAATTTCCCGTGAACACCATGACACCTCACCCTACCCCATTCTGCATCAGGAAGACCCTAATTTGTGGACAATTTTCAGGTCATTTCTTTACTAATAGTCTCTAGAAGTGATACTAAAATTAACCATAAACTGCTTAAGAGTTAGTTGTGACATCGCAATATAAGAATCACATCTCCATAACATTATTTAAAAAAGAGATTTAATATTTAATATAGTGGTCATGACCACGTGGTGACTTTGGAGAAATACTTTCATATAGACCGACATATGAGTGGAAGTATATATGCGTGTGTTTTCAGTGGGTGAATTCATATACATCATGTGCATTCTATTGGTTTACATATGTGTGCCTACATACAAGAACTTCTTATGAGAATTATCTAGAAGTCAGTTTATCTAAGATCTCTGTACTGGAAATATGGTGCTTCCCTATCTCTTCCCTGGAGAGTCTGTCCAGAGTGACTGGGTATCACGCTGTTAAGAGATGAACTCCACACTGACTCTTTCTCTGAGCTTCAAACACAAGGCAAAGGCTCACAGACAAAAACCTCCAGCCCCCATCCATATTGGAGTAGAAAGCCATTGCTAGCCAACTCTGAACTTTAGAAACTGTTATTAGAGTTGCTATTTTATTCTGAGGGAATACCAAATAATTCTTAAATCAAATTTCAAAAATACATTTTGTGGACAAGCTATTAGTTGAATTTTATTTTTTTAATAATTTAAGTGTCCCTAGTTCAGGGCGCTATTATTTCATAAGTGTCTATATTATATTATCAATAATAAAATTTTTGACTTGGAGGGATCTCTATAATCTCTCTTGTTTGGTTGTTTTTTTTTTTTTTTTTTCCAAGTAGGATTTCACCAGGTAGCTCAGGCTGGTCTTGAACGCACTTCATAGCCCAGGCTGGCCTCAAACTCCTGGCAATTCTACCTCAGCCATCTGAACGCTGAGACTACAGGCAAAGGCACAGGCATAGTCCTCACCTCTAGGCCCTCATCTTTAAAAAGAAACTGTGTGATTCATTACCAGTGAAAACCATCATCCAGCAATTATAAACAAATCCCTGACTAGAGAGTTAAGACTTGCAGAAATTTATTTGAGCACATATTATTTTATTCATCAAATAGTTTAAATTATTTAGAACTTTCAGTCTAAAATGTGAAGTCATTCGAAACAGATCAAAATGAACAATTTGTTTCCTTTTTCGTTTGGTAATTGGAGAAACGTAAAAATTATTCTGATAATCTTTCTATTTATTTCTTTCTAAAGGCAAAAAATGTCCTAAACCAAAAAAAAGAAAGAAAAGAAAAGAAAAAGAAAAAGAAAACATGGCTTGGCTTTAATAATGGATTTTTATTTAAATGTTTACAGTTTTTATTTGTTTTTGTTTTGCATTAATGGGGATTGAACTCAGAACATCCTGCACAATAGGCAAATGCTCTACTGCTGAGCTACATCCCCAGAAATGTTTTCTTTTCTTTTTTTTTT
>NW_004524615.1:15853260-15860557 GCF_000260255.1 Octodon degus
CTCTGCCCTTTGTTGTAGATCTTTGCTGTAGTTATAACCTTCACACGTACTGAAGTTAAGGAGGAGCTCTACAGAGTTTGGACTTATCCAGCTGTGTCTGGCTTAGGTCTGGCTGCTGTGCTCAGCTCCTTCCCGCTGCGGACCTGGGCTACGATTGGGTCTGGGGGTTCCCGGAACTCGGCAGAAATTCCTCCTTAGCGGGAGGGGTGGGGCAGGTAAGGTGGAGTGGTGGGGGGGCGGCCTGAGGGGGTGGGAGAGGGTCCAGCCCACACTGCGCCTGGGCTGGGACTGGTCCTGCCGGCGCAGGGTAGCAGGAAGCTCTCCACACACTCACCGGGCCTGGGCTAAGACTGGGTCTGGGGGTTCCAGGAAGTCGGCAGAAATTCCTACTCGGTGGGAGGGGTGGGGACATACGGCAGAGTGGTCGGGGGCGGCCCGAGGGGGCGGGAGAGGGTCGGGCCCACACTGTGCCTGGGCTGGGACTGGTCCCACCAGCACAGGGTAGTAGGAAGCTCTCCACACACTCACCAGACCTGGGCTAGGACTGGGTCTCCCAGAAATGTTTTCTTACTTTTATTTGATTAGATTATTTTATTTGCTTTCACACCAGCTCTCACCAAATTGCATAGGCTGGCTTTGAACTTGTAATCCTCCTACCTCCTGGGAATACAGGCATGTATGATCACAGCAAGCTAAGGGACTGTTTAGAGTAACAAAATGCTGGCCAGATCCAGTCCTCTAATTCTATGACTAACCATCCACTACTTAAATGATTAAAATTTAAATTACTTTACCATTTTAAATAAAATAACCAGATTACCTTTTATTTCAGATAGAGATACTAATTTAACACCAAAAAGCCAAAATTGACTATTATTATACTTCAGAGTAATATGAACCATATCTAGGTAGACATCATCTTAGTATTATACGCTAATGTGTCCTAAATTCCCCATCAGGCAAGGCTACCTTCAAATAAGTAAACAAAGTTTTATAATAAAAGGGATTCTACATTATGGGAATTATACAAAATAGATTTCAAAACCAAAGGTTTTTTCATCATTTATAATCTCAGAAGTCAAGATTTTCTAAACATTTTTCATAGAAAATTTCTGCAGCACCACCTAAGCGTCTTGTACGAGAGCTCTCTATGGAACACCAGTTTGACAAATGGGAAAAGCACATGTACTCAATAAATATCAGATGGTATGAACAAAATGTGCTTTTGCCAAAAATAAAAATCATTAGAATCTTCCTGGATGGTGAATCAGATCAGTATCTTATATTGATTTCATTGAAATAGCATCCTGCCTAGATAAGTTTTTCAAAATCAATCATTATTTTGTTTCTGTTTTGCTGACAGCACTTCCATTTCTAGTTTTAAACCATTTCTAGAAAGGCTCATCATGGGAAAAAGCAATCTTGTAACAAATCTTCATGTTAGTAGTTCAAAACTTTTTTATCTTCTGATAACATAATTTTTATTTTTAATGTTTCCTATTTTAATTTTTTATTCATTTAATATAAAATAGTAGTGAAACAGTTTCAAAACAGCTTAGTAGGGCAGTTACAATAATACATTGCATATTGTTGTCTTCTTACTAGTTATTCAGAGGATAAGATGCAGACATGATATCTTGTCTAAACAATATTAGTAGAAACCTTTCTTCTTAATGAACTAAGAGAAAGTAGCTATATATCTATCCTGTCTTGTACATACATATATATTTTTTCACAACAAAATGGTCCTTTATTTATATTCCCATTTTGTCAGAGATGGGTGTTCCATTGCAGTTAGAGACCCTGTATGTTGAGAAGTCTTCAAAGGACCTTTTCATACTTGATTCCAGACCAAAGATTGTAGGTACTTGAATTCAGCAAAATAACTCAATATAGTCCAATAGTCCATAATAGTAGTTAATTATCAGCATAGCTGTCAATTGTCCAAAGTTGTTAGCTTGAGCCTTTTACACCTCAACATACTAATATAATTTTACTTTTTATACCTTGTGGTTACACTTTTCTGCTGGATGGTTAAGACCAAGTTAGAGCAAGACCTATGTAACTAAAAATGTAATTTTTGCTATCTGACAAGGTCAGTATAATTTTTAACTCAAAGCATTTATCATATTTACTTTATAGAGCCACTAATATTTTGGTTAAAATTAAAAGTTTACTATCCAACTAAATTCAAATCACTTACTTTTCCCACACAATATTTTTTCACCTTCCCTCTAACACATCAATTCTCTTTATCTCTTAATCTATATTCAAGAACATAACAGTGACAATGGTATCTCAAGACTTGGACCCACCAGGAATGTTGAAAGCATAGGGCCACCACCTCTTTCTAGCTTCATAGAACCACCAACTCCGCCACCCATACTATGAGACCAAAGCCAATGGCAAGTAGCCTCATTTTTGTTGAATTGGTCATTTATTCATGGAATAAATATTAGTGAACATCAACTGTATGCCAGAGACTGTTCTGGATCCTGGGGATACAGAAATGAGTGAGACACATAGGGTCCATGTTCTGTGGGACAGACAGAAATTTTAAAACAAGATGTACAGCATGTTATACTGGTAAGGTAAAGATAATAGAAAAGTAGTCACATAGAAGGTTATCCACTGTTAAGGGGTAAGAATCTGAAAAATGTTTCAAGAGTGGTGACAAGAGTCCTCTTAGAAAATGTCACTTCTGAATAATTAATGAGAAAGAAGCAGGAGACAAAGCAAGGGAACACCCACAGATGGACATTGTCTCACATGCAGAAAGGCCCCAGGGGAGGAGAAGAGCTCCAGAAGAGGGAAGCTATCAGGTATGGCCTGAGTTAGGAAGACAAAGTGCTGGTAGAAATAGATAAAGTGACAGAGATGACAACCCGCCACACTGCATAGAGCTTTCTGAGTCATTCTGAGGCCTTTTAGAGTTTTCTCTGAAGGAGACGGAAAGCCAGAGTTTCTGCACGGAGGACTGACGTGCTCTAATTTCCATTTTCATGGTACTACTCCAGCTTCTGTGATGGCAACAGGATGTGACATTGGGAGACGAAAGCAGATTGTGAGTTTGGGAGATGAAGGGCCCATTCAGGCAAACGATGATGGTAGCGTGGACCAAGGCAAAGGTAACAGGACACCTGTGAGGAAGATCAGACTAAACTGATGGGTAATTCTTGACTATACAGTTTCACTGGGCAGGTTCTTTGAATAATAAATCTACTGAAGATTTCATTCATTCTGTCATGGTACCACTTTTATATCATTCTATTGACATACCAGAACACAAATCTACTGTCCCTCCTCAGGTTCCCTTGATCATAGTACATGTTTGTCTTTTAAACCCACTAGCACCACCAGGATCCAATCAGTCACTAACACTAGATGAGTAGGTCATAGCTTTTGACCCAAAGTGTGCTAGACTGAGGAACAAATGTTCCATTTCTGGATCTTTGTTGCTTTCAGACTGGAAGGAAACACTTCCCTGGAGATGTGGGACATGACACCAGGAATAATTTTGTATGATGTAATGACACCCTCTGAAAGCTGAATGCCCACAGGACAAGCATTGGCCAACAGCAGATGAGAGTGACACAAAGGGAACCAAATGCTCCTCAATCTCAAAGACTGCTGAGTGAGACTTCCTGGCAGCTCTTCTGGGGAGCCCCACAAGCTAAGCAAGCAAACTTGCTTAGCCCTCGCCATGTCACTTTGTCTTTTTTTTGGGGGGGTATTTTAGGACAGGGTCTTGGACTTGTAGTGATCTGTCTGTGTTCAGTCTCCCAAAAGCTGGGATTTCAGGTGTGCCACCATGCCCAGTCTCAATCTCTGTCTCAGTGTGCCCCAGGGGTGGGGCTGGCAAGGTCATTCTGTCTCTTTAGAGGAACAGTCACAAATTAAAATCTTAGCATTTGATCCTTGCCTCAGGCTCTGCTTTCTTGGAAAATACATATTAAAATTATTTTCTCTCAAACTGTTGTCTTCCCACTGTTTTGGTGACATCTGCCATACTCATTCTTGTCTTGGTTGGAAAGATCTCTGCAACCTCTATGTTAACTTATAGAAAGTTGACTTTCTTCTAAAATTGTATTTTTCAATTTGGGCCTTAGACTCAACTAACACTAATTTTTGCAAATGTATGAGATATAATCCTTATCATACTGAATTTTTTCCTTTTATTTCCATTTGGCCTATAATTTATATTAGAGATAGCTGCTAAATTTATCAAGTACTTTTCAATGAACTATAGATTTTTCTACTGATTTGTTGATGCAGCAAATTATATTAATAGGTTCCCTCATGCCTGATTCATCTTTAGATTTCTAGAATTAATCTGAGTTGGTCATAATGCACATTTTTAATATATGACAGCATTACTGAATTCTAGCTGGTAACATTTTGAGAAGCATAGTCCAAAATACACATACACACACACACACACACACACACACACACACACAAAAGCCAAGAGTTTCTGATAATTTGTTATTAGGTAAAATAAAATGTGATGGAAATTATAATAACAAGTTCATTTGTGTATATTTCTAACAATGGGGTAAAGCCAACAGTATAGAACATATTGAATATCTGAAACATTTTCAGATCAAGTTCAATTATATCAGTGGTTCTCAAACTTAAGAAGGCTCAAAATCCCCCTTGAAGCTTATAAAAGATATTGTCATTCCTCAGATGGAAATTTCTGGTTAGTAAATCTGGACTGAGACCTAAGAACTTGTCCCTCTAACAAGTTTGAAAAATGGTGCTCAAGAGAACCACCATTATGCAGCACATAAAGCTTTCCACATTTTCATAACAAGCTTTGTAGTTTCAGCCTCCACATCTGCAAAAAGGAGGAAATCATCATTCCTTATAGAATCACTATGAGAAATAATCTGGTGTGTGCAAAGAATTTATCAGATCCAAGCATGTAGTAAACATCAAATAAGTGGTAGTAGTTGTTATTTTTCATTAAGCAACTAAAGAATAAAAAGGAAGAAGGAGAAACAAGAAGAGCTAAGAAGAAAAATGATCAAAACACCAAATACCTGTTAACTATGTATGTCCATTTTAGCACCATATCTAACATATAAAATTACATTGTGAGAAGAATTAAAATTCAACTAGATTAGAAACACACTCTTCTGCATGGACTGGGAATTTAAAATATTCTAATGATTTCTGATATTGGGTCCTAACTTTCTTGAAATGAAAAATAAAATGAATCACCAGTGTTACTTTAAATTTGATGTTCGGAATTACTCTACTTTAAAACTTTTACTAAATTGCTTTCCATGTATAGCTCAATATTAAGGAATGACTTATGCTGAGCTATATATGAGTAATGCTCTTTAAAGATCTTAAAATACCTCTAAAGAGATAAAGTTCCTTAAAGATCTTAAAATATCCAAATATTAAAATCTTTTAAGGTATTATATAAAATTTCCCTGTATATTTTTATGCTTGAGACTACATTAGGCAAATCAGACTTATCTCAGATGTATTAAACATTTAGAAATGCACCTGTACATAAAAGATTCATTTAGATTTTTAATTACAAACTGGATGGGGCCTTCAGGATGTTCTGTAAAAGCTCTTCTGATTTACTTCTGTGAGGAAGCATGGGCGATTAGGGGCCGCGGCTGCTACAACTGGAGTTGACTACTCTTGTACTGCATCCTGGCAGCAAATATGTCTGCCTTCCAGGACCCCTGGGAGCCCTTCTGCCCTGTCACTGCCAAGGATGCTAGGAATCTGGAATGTGTTCCAGATATTCTCTGCTCTGTTCAGCTCAGCCACCCACACACTCACAAACACACACACACACACACACACACACACACACACCCCTACTCGGGTGTGCACACATGCATGAGCATGTGCACACACACAACAATGAACTCTCTTCTCAGGTGGTTAAGAATAGACATGTGTGCCAATTTCTGCAGTAGACAGAGCTGACACACCCACTGTTAAAACCCTGAGTCTCCCCCCACCCAGCTCCCAGGTGGTATTTCAAGCCTATACAAGCTCATTCCGGTCAGGAGAGCAAAGGGGCCTCTTCTTGGGAATCTCAGCTCCCCAATGAAAAGACTGAAGGATACTAAGCTACACCTTTGGATTGCATTATTCCTTACCCAGTGCTAACTCTGGAAAGAATACCACTGCACATCTCCATTGCTATCTCCATGTTAGGCCATAATGATCTAGATTTCTCTCCATGTGCTTTAAAGACTGTAGTAATCTACAGTTCATAGGGATCTGCCTTTTTGCCCAAAACCTTACAAACATCTTTCTGCACTGTTAAATTCTACACTATTCCATTTTAAAAGACTGCATAAGCAAGTTCCACCTCCCCATGAACACTCCCAGAGCTTTTAAACATCTTAGGAATACAGAATAAGGGAGCTGTAAGTAAAGGGGGAAAAATGAGGACATTCTAATGAGAGAGGCCTATGGCTTACAGGATTAGAAATTAAAGAAGAAGAAGTAAAAGGTGGAGAAAAATTTTTGAAGTACACAAACTCCTTCTGTTCTTGGAGATTATCACTTGCTAATGTGAGCTTCAATCTGCAGGTTGCAGAGAAAGACAGGAGAGATGAGATTGGAGGGAAGATCGGCTAACTTGACTAAACTCCTGGGCCTGGCCGTGCTGGAAGTGAGCAAGCTGTAAGAGCCTGACAGTCGGACGAACAGAGAAATTCTTCCTTTGACTTCAATCAATATAAATTTCTCTTTCTTGCAATGGAAAGGCATTTTGTCCTTTAAATTAAATTTGAAAACTTCTGTCCTTAAGCAGGCTGGAAAGACTCTCAAATCCATAGCACATTACCAAATTCATTGCTATTTACACCAACAGTACCTGTTGTGTAAAATAATTCATGACTTGCTCCTCAGAACACTAATTTCTTTAGCTACAGCAGGCAATTATAACCTGAAAGCCCAGCTCTCAACTCTGCACCTCTTTATTAAATCACATATTTTCCATTTTTTCTGTGGCTAAATGGTTCTTTTTGAAGTGGAAGGTGATCGTAGTGTCATAATTCAATATCATGAATTCAGAACTGGAATAAATGACACTAAGTAATAAGTATCTTTTAGTCTTTCTAAAAGGAAAATCACTAGTAAATAGTATATCTTGAAGATCATCAAGAAGTATTAGCTGCTCTTTGAAATTTATATTCTGGAGGGGCCAGGGAGATGGTTCAGTGGAATAAGCACTTCCCTGGCATGTGGAAGGGCCTGAGTTCAATCCCTGGTTCTGAAAAAAAAAAAGAAGAAAAGAAGCAGAAGCAGAAGC
>NW_004524615.1:15860657-15866580 GCF_000260255.1 Octodon degus
AAGAAGAAGAAGAAGAAGAAGAAGAAGAAGAAGAAGAAGAAGAAGAAATTTATATTCTGGGAACAGAGAGACGATAAATCCTCCACATGTCAGAGTTGTTGACCTTCCCACTACGCCCATGGAACAGGTGCTGAGAGCCCCATCATTCACCTTCTTTCCACACGGAATAATTATGTTACAGTATTAAGACATCAACAGAGTCAAAGTTTCACAAAGTGATGAAGTGCAAGGCTAATAAGCAAACGGACATCCAGCTTTAGAGCCCTAAGATATTAAGATATACTCAGGCAATGCACATGAACATAGCCTAAAAACTGCAACTTTCCCAAAAATGTTCATAGCGTCCCCTCCACAGGAATTGTGAAAAGAAAGTATCCATCCAAAAGCAACAGCAGAAGGAAATGTGTCTCCCTACAACCCCAGGAGCTTGTAGGTCAAGGTGAGGCAGTTCTGTAATTCTTTCCATGATGTCCCTCTCCCCACTGAGGTTCTGTGGTACACCTGAGTGCAATAAACAAATCATTTGCTTTAGAGGAAGACAACATCTATTAATTAGGACCAACACAGGCTCCATAGTCTTGCCAGTTGTCCCAGTCACTTCCTTCACTGTTGGGATAAGAAACACTCACAATATAAAGGAAGGAAAGGTTTATTCGGTTCACAGCTTCAACCCACAGGCAGCTGGCTCCAGAGCAGACAGGTGCATGGTAGAGGGGAGCTGAGAAGCGGTGAAAGCCTTTCAGGCCACACTGCCACTGACCTACTTCCTCCCCGACTTCTCCCCTCAGCATCACATAAAGCTATAAACTCCTCAGGGGACTGATGATTGTCACACCCTGTGACCCAGTCACCTCCTAAAGTCCCACCTATGAGGCTTTGGGGGATCTAACCCATAATAGCAGTTGAAATGCAACCTATAGAATAGCCACATAAACAAAATCTGCAGTGCAGCCTGTTAGGAATGCAGTGTCAGGTTTTGTATATGACAGACTGAACCAAAACCCATGCAATCCCAAGCTCCAGAGGTGAGCTGAGTGCAAATTGAAGTTTAAAAAGCATCACTCCATAGGGAGTACGAGTTTCTTACAAATTTTTTTTCTGGAAAAAAGAGAAAGGTTGTAGAAAATTATATATACAAACATCCATTTTGAAACTAAAATATCTATGAAACTAAATGATATACTCTTTATTGATTCAGACTTATGTGATAAAAGTATCGATTAAAAAGCTGTTTGGACTGTTAGGGTGCTCCAAGGCGTAAAGGCAATATAAAGAAGTGGGTAAGGGATGAGCTCATGAGTGTCCCCTGTGACTATGACATTCCACAGTTTTGTGTAGTCAAATGTTCCATAGTAAACATTTTTGGGAGTGAGGAAACATGACCTTATTGGGCCACAAATAAAATGGTCTGCCTCAGATTTTGCATGGACCAGATGTATGGAGAACTGTAAAGGGGGTTACTTAGGCAGCCCACTTGAGAGTTACTAAGCAAAGAGAACAGTGATTGAACCACGTGAAGAATAAAGAATGCTTTATTACTTAGGTGTGGAAAGGCAATGAGCAGTACAGACATAAATAAATAAGCACAAGGATCAAACAATTGTTTGCATTTTTCTTCAAGCAACCCCTGCTTCAACCCACACCATGATCAGCAGCATGTCCTTAAAACATAGCTAAAACAAGAGCTTGGAGCAGCAGGTACTCAGAAAACAAGAAGGAAAGTCAGAAATTTCCAGGCAACTTACTCACTGGGGACTTTAGGAACTGGAGATAGTGTGAAATGAACGGGTTTTCCTTGAGTAACCCAGACTTGTTTTCCTGATTTTCAATTTTGTGCTAAATAATAACAGTTTAAAAAATTATGCTCACAACAGCCCTTTCAGTGAAACTTGAGTTCTAAACTCGGCTAGGAAAGCAGCCTGATTAATCCAATATGCACTCTCAGGTTTTCACACTGTACAGCCTGGCCTGGAAATTGTTTCACAAACTTGCTGTTAGGTCTGGTGCCTCATAAGAAAGTTAATCTTGGAAGCTTGGATGCCATAGTGTTAAAAAAAAAAAAAGAAAAGAAAAAAAGAAAAAGAGAAAAAGAGAAAAGTAAAGAAACTGCACATGGTCTGCGGAGATAGTTTAGCAGTCTAAGCACCTGCCCAGAAAGCACAAGGATCCAGATTCAATCTCTGATACCACATGCCCTGCCAGCCCTGGAACCCTGAGCATGCTATACTGGCCACCAAAACTGGGTGTGCTGGCATTCAGCTGCAATCCCAGCACTGGAGAGGCTGAGACAGGAGGATCACTACAAGTCTGAGCCACATAATGAGACCCTGTATCAAATAAATAAATAAATAAATAAATAAATAAATAAATAGATAGATAAATAGGAAAAAAAAAAAACTCCACTGAAGAATTTACATACACAGAACATCCTAATCCTAACTGTCAAATGTTAGAAAAGAAACTAAATATTATATTTAAAAAGAGAAAAAATAGATATTTTACTGAGATACTAAAAGAAGGAGGCTTAGTATCCGGGCCCTAGTTGCATGTGATGAACAATTTTGGATGAGTTAGTTTACCCCACTAATACTCCTGGCTTCTGTTATGGTTTGTGTGTAGTTGTCCCCGTAAAGCCTCAGGCAGTCATGGGGCAGCTTCTGGAGTTTGTGATTGATTACTGTGGGTGTAGATGCTGTACCTGCCCTGGGGAAGGTTATTTGCATTACAATGAAAGGAGGGGAGGAGGCTTGCTGCCTGCTGGTGCCACTCCCTTTGCCTTTCACTCTCTGCCAGCACCATGAATAGCTACTCTGTGCCATGAGCCAGTCTGCCTTGGAGCCAACTGAGTAAGGACTGAAACCTCTGCTAACTGTAAGCTCAATAAAACTTTCCTTCCTTGTGGTGTTGGGTATTTTGTCTCAGCAACAAGAGTAGAGTAACTAAGACCCCTCCTCATACATTAACAGAATACAGAAAGCCTTCCCTCTGTCTCTGAGCTCTGCGTCCAACATGCAGAGACATAGAGACCCTCCATCTAATGTGTATCCGCTTGGCTTTTGGCTGACCTTGTGACTACTGAGCTTCCCTTGTCAGTTCATGCTGCTGCCATAACACATCCTGATGAATTCCTTCCAGCCATCCAAAAGTGGCTGAATTTCTTTGTTTTAAAGAGAATAATAAAAAGAATAATACAGAATTTCAAAACAAGATAGTAGAAAATTAACAATGATGAATATGTTGCATATTGTTATCTTCAAATAGTTGCTCACAATACAAGATATAGGTATGCAAAATTGATCAACAATATAAGCACCAAAGCAAAAGTCATTCTTTTCAATGAACTAATAGAAATTAATAGTACAATTGTCTTAGCTATCTTTTTGTCCCCTTCCTTCTTTTCTCCTTTTCTCTATGCCAGTCAGTTCTTTCCTTTTGAGCAGTGTCTTTCCCCTTCAAAATATCTACTGTACCTTTTGGATCCTATTTATTCTTTCAGTTTCTTATACACTAGGAAGATAATTTGATGTTTACACATGAGTCTGATTTATTTCACTTAGGTGTATGGTCTCTAGCTGCATCCATTTACCTATAAAAGGCTCAAGTCTATCTTTCTTTATAACTAATAAGACTTCATTGTACAGGAAGACCACATCTTTTTATCTATTCCTCTGTTGATGTGCATTTAGGTTGTTGCCAAGATTTAGCTATGACAATGTGTGCATATATTGCTGTGGTGTAGTGTTTTCAATTCTTCTGGGAAAATACCCAGGAGGGGAATACCTGGCTTGAATAGGACCTCCAATCTTAGCTTTCTGAGGAATCTCATGCAGATTTTCATAGTGGTTGTACCAGTCTATACTCCCACTAGCAGTGAAGGATTTCTTTTTCCCCACAGCCCCACCAGTACTTGTTCTTGGTTGATTTCTTGATGATAGCCATCCTTCACAGGGTGAGATGCAATCTCAGTGTTGTTTTAATTTGTACTTCTCAAATGACCAGTGATAGTACACATTTCTTCATATGTTTATTTGCCATGTGTATTTCTTCCTCTGAGAAGTATGTATTCATCTCAGAAGCCAATTTTTGGATTGGGTCTTTGAATTTAGGGGATTCAATTTTTTTCCTTTTTTATATGTTCTAGGTAGAAATTCTTTGTTTGAGGGACAACTGGCTAAATTTTTTCCTAATTCATGGATTTTCTTTTTGATCTGTTGGTGATTTCTTTTGATGTGCAAAATCTTTTTAAGGGCTGGGGAGATGGCTCAGTAGAATAAGCACTTGCCTAGCAAGTGCAAGGGCCTGAGTTCAATCCCCGGTTCTGAAAAAAAAAATCTTTTTAATAAGATGAGATCCCAGTTCCTGATTTTTTGAAATATTTCTCATGCAATTTGGCTTGTGACTGGACTTCTTGCCTGCCAACTTCTCTCTCTCCCATGGGTGCTGATTCTAGAAGACTCACTATCTCCTTCTACTTCTGTCCCAGGCTCTCTCTAACTGAAGCGTCATCAGCTACAGAAAGAAGATTAATGACATTTCATTTTCCCCAAGCTCAAGCTATACACCAAGGAAGATACTGTACTAGATGTGAAGGCTTTTTGAAAAGTTTAAAATAGTTGCTGATAAGAATTAAGATATTAAAATACAGGAGATGTTAATATATTGAAAGCATTCAACATTACATTAAAATGAATATTTTTCCAACCATCACAAAATTCACTTAAGTATAGAACTATAGTAAGTCCAGATATGTTACCAAGAAAATTCACTAGAAAAATCTTATTAGGATGTTTTTAAGCTTTTCTTGTAGAATTGACTAAATGTAGACAGTGTCCAATTTAATGATGATTGACTCACGATTTTTCAATTTGATCAAATGGTGCAGTAACATACAGTCAGTATAAACATTACTCCAAAATTTGAACTCAGGCCCTTTCTTTGGTTAAAGAAGCAAGTATGGTAAATTCACTCTCATTGTTGGGAATCCAGAATGAGCCACATACCCAATCAACCATTCAATCCGAAGAGGAAAAAAACAGATAATTAAAATACACTGTGCTGCTAAGCATGGAAGTGTGTCATTGGGCAGGGTAGAGTAAGTCATTTTCAATGTATGGGTTGGTTCATTGGGATGTAATCCCATCTCACATTGAGGAGTATCTGTAATCATACATAGTTGCCATGAGGCCAACAGATGATCTGATGCCCACAGTTAACTAATGCTTTATGAAGAGAGTTCAAAAGAACTCATAGTTAAAAATAAGCTTTGAAATTATCCAATATATATTTGATTTTCTATTTTCAGAAATATATGCATGACCATAAAACTACTACTTGAACCAAAGGAAGAATTCAAGTCCCATTTTAAAACTATTTCTGTTAATTTTAAAGTGTCTAGTACATACTTCTGAATGCAGGAAACTTACCTACTTCAAGTGCTATTTTTATAGTCACCAGGACAAAAGTTCTACAATGGCCCTCAGCATTCTATTGTAGTGCTAGAGTGATATTACTGCTGGTCTTTCTCCTCCCAGTTCTCTAAATCATCCTTATTACAGTGTTATCTATTTTTCCTTTATGGACACCAAAAAAGTCATACACAGATCTCTTTATTCCTCACCACTGCAATGGTCAGATTTATGAGAAATTGGCTGGCTTTCTTTGCAGAGCTCTAGGCAATCATTAACCATCCTTAGAGATATAAATTCCTGTTGCTACACTGGGGTAAGATACAGAGAGCTGCCCTTCAGAGGAGTAACATATCAAAACCAGTATCTACAAATAACGGAACTTAACAAAAAAAAGGGTATACAGATGAATGTTTATTTTGTATCTGTGTATTAAAAGTGGTTAGGATAGATATATAGTTACATTCTCTTAATGAATAGAGTGATTAGTTCTAATGGTGTTTGTAGATAGGATATCA
>NW_004524615.1:15867455-15874490 GCF_000260255.1 Octodon degus
CGGGACAACACGGTATAATGTCTGATGGCTTGCAGTTACACATGACTTCACTGATAGGAATAATAAACAGCATAAAGAAGCAAGATTTTTCTTAAGTGGACAGAAGTTTCATTGGCATTTTTTTGGAAAATGTGTCCTCAAAGACTAGAACATATGGCTAAGAAGAAATGTTCTATTTCTTAAAGAAAAAAATATTTTGTAACACAGCCATTAACTACCAAGAAAGAGATTTGTCAAGAGGAAAATTTCAATGGCACATCACATTTGCAGAACCATCCAAGAGCTAATACTGCACACAAAACAAGCTGCGTGTTGACAGACAGTACGAACCTGTCAGCGTAAAGTGGTGCCAACCTACTGACTGAAGACATCAGGCCAGGAACAGACAAACCCAGAAGAAAAGCCCACTTACTGGAGAGCCAGGAAAGCAAAAATTTATGATACCTGGGGAGTTGTGGTCCTTGCCACTGTTGTACAGTTCGGTACTTTTTTATACAATTTCCAAAATGTATTGACCTCTTGTGAAAAATGAATAACCATAAAAATAAAATTAAAGTCATATGAATACATGGTTTTATTAACCAAAGGGAGAAGAATTCACTGAACACAACAGGCACAATTGAGAATTTACAAACACTGGCAAATGACTCCCAATATGGAATAAAAGATACATCCTGAGGTAATGCCAATGACTGCCCATTTGTTTAATTTTCAAAAGATGAAAGAATAGTTTTGAGGTAAAGAAGGCAAGAAGGAAAAAGGGTCAATAAAGCAGATTAAAAAAGAGATTAACAGTTGTCAGAAACAGAATTCACTAGCAGGAAAGGAAATGGATCTGATCTAGATAAATCTTGTTCAGCCTTTAATTGTCCATGAGGCATATTATTTTCTGAAATAACTCTTCTAGCCTCTCGAAGACAAGATTAGTATTTCCTCATAAGGGCTCTCATAGTGCGCTGAACCTTACCCTTTGTATCACTTATAATTTATATAATTATGTTTTAATGTTTAGACACATATTTTCTCACCCTTCCACTGCAAGTTCCATAACACTAGACTGTGTTGGTATCTAACTCACTAAAACATCCACAGTACTTAACAAAAACTGTATGCTGGACAAGTACTAGGATCAATAAATTCAATATAACAAATAATACATATTACTTCATTCTTTAATATAAGTGGAGACACCCTCAGATAAAGAATGGGCATACTGAGTTCCACTCTCATAGCATCTTCCTCTCTTCCTTTCTGCTGATCTAAATTCTGTCTACCTATATTAGTGTAGGAGTTGGTTACTCTATCAGGGAGGCACAAAATAACAAAGCCTTATACAAGAGGTGAAGTTGTTTCTTTAACTATAAAATTCTCAGCTGACGTAACAACTGCAGTGACAGCAACAGGTGTTCAGATTCCTTCTGTCTCAGTATCTACTATCTTCATGCAACTCCCATAGCCCGAGATGGTTACCACCACTCCAAGATGTCTTACCTATGTCCTGCCCAGTAAGATGGGCAAAAAGAATAAGGGGTAAGCATACTTCCCACCTCAGGGACATTGCTTGGAAACTGTACATATGCTTGTCCTTAAGTCCTATTGGATAGAACAAGATCTCGTGCTGTGCTCAAATGCAAGGAGGATAAGAAGCACAGCCATCAGGTAGGCAGTCAAATTTGAGAGGAATAGATACTGGGGAAAACTGGCAGTGCCAGCCACACCATCCTTCAGATCCCATGTTCTCTCAGGAGTTCAAAGACTATTCGTTTTCTTCTTTTTCTGAAATTACTTTGCCTATAGACAATTAATATGCCCTACTGAAACTCAACCATTCGTTGATGGCTCCATGGGTTATCTCTTCTTCCATTTCTATTTGAGGGCCTTTTAAGGCATGGATCTGAAAGTATTGTTGCTCCATTCTCCTCATTCTGCCTCCAGGGTGCCTGGGCCAGCGCTATAATTGTAGTAGGTATACTTTTACTTGGTCTTTAAAGTAAACAGATATAGTAATTGAAGAACACAAAATTACATTAACATTTCAATAAATGTGTTCTGAAAAGGTATTGAAAATGTGACAGCTGATACTCAAGAGCAAATTGATAAGTTGCAGTTGCTCCAAAATACTGTTCAAATCGTTTATCAGACTTTGAATAAGGTTAGATAACTTATTACTTATATTATTGTAGCTATTTTTTAAAAACTATAGTTAAAATTACAGTTGATTCATTTTATTCAGAGCTGATTAATTACAAGCCTTGATCAAAATTAAGCAGTCAATGTGAAACTTCAAAAGAAATTATTGATTCTTCTCATGAGCAACAGCCAATTAAAACAGTATGGTGCAAGACTGCTCTAGTTCTTAATGTTCTAATTTTGGATTTTTTTTCCTCTTCACTTTTTTAAACAAAGAATATTATATAAAGACTTCAAATTAGCTCTTGGCTTTTCCCATTCAATATCAACCACTTACGGAGTGCCAATCATTTTACTGAACCTTTCTTTAAAAAAAAAAAAAGCAGCAGACTTTTGCCAGTGGCGCTGCAAGTGAAAAGAGACGATGAGATAATCGTAGCAAAATCTTGCTCCCGTGTGCTGCCTTTTCTTCCCTGATGAAAGCCCCACAGGATATTGTTATGTGGGAAAAGGACATGGGGATTCAAAGACAAGAAACGGGCTTTTGCCACACAGAATACAAGAGACCCCCAAAAAGAGATTATATGAGGATTTGAAATAACTGAAGGTTAGAATATTGATTGTTGTACATCTCTGGTCTCAGACAAACCCCTGGTAGTTCTACTTACGGGGAGGGGGAGGGAGTTGTAACATGGAGCTCACCATACCGAGGTGTGGCAGGATTTCAAGGGCTCTTTTGAGAGACAGAGACATGGTAGCCATGTCTAAAATATCTCCCATGTTAACCGAACATTCATTATTGTATGTTAAAAATTAACACAAAGAGCTATCAGAATTATTGCACACACCAAAGGCTCCTCATACTTTCTATACTCTACAACTTGCTTCCTTTTCATTCCTAAAAGGTATCATTTCCCATAGCGGACAACAATCCAAACTGTTTACTGCTGTATATTTACCAATTACTGTGAAAACAGCATCAGAGTAGTAAAAAATAATCTATCCCCCAAGTATAACCATTTTAATATTTTGTTCTCACCCAAGTTATATTCGCATTTACTCTGTAGCAGTAATTGTAACATAAATATAATTTTATGCTCTATTTTCCTTGCTTAAAATTAAAATAGGATATGTGACATTTTCATGTTGATATAGCATCATCTTAGTTATAATTTTAATGAATGTACATATTCCATTTAATTAGTATAATATACCTAACCATCAACATTTTGCAAGGAAGAGGCTTGGAAAATATAACACCTCTCTGAAAGCTTACCTTTTTAAAAATTCATGCTTAGTATAAGATCTCTGACCTATGCCTTTGCATTCAATTGCATATCAAACAAGATGGATATTTACTAAGCATCTACTGTGGCTTCACAATATAATAAATGTTGTAATAAATATGAAAAGGCATAATAACACACATCTCCAGTTGTGACTAACTTGGGCAGGATTTGGAATATGATAGAATTTTTGGAATGGTAGAAAGACATAGAAAGGGCATGCCACAAATAGATTCATTTTTTTTAAAAAATAATAAGTATTTTGTCCTCACATAACCTTCATCTCTCGTCCTTTTGGGTTGTTTTCATTTGTTTCTTTGTTTTGTAAAAGAAAACAAGGGCACACTAAGTCACTAAATGGCCCAGGCTGGGCTCACACTTGCAATCTTCCTGCCTCAGTCTCCCAGACTGCTGAGTTTACAAGCATGGACTTCCATGCCTGGCTAGAATACCACTATTGTGCATGTCAGAACAAGAGCTTTGGGAAGAGTGTTGGATTCTAAGCCACTCTGAGTCAGCATTGGATCTGTTAATTAGACATTTCATTTCTTCTGGTTTTGATGGCAATTGGAATTCAGGGACAGAGAACTGGGTAGATGAGCAATCATACTGTTGGAACAATGCTCATCTAATAAGAACAAGGAAAGAGTCCAGACCAGTGATGCAATGTGTTTCTGTTATCTGAGCCACCCAGTTTGTGATATCTTCTCATAGTTGCCATAACAAGCCAATAATGGTGTTTGTTTAAAAATCAAGGTTCCTGAGCCCCAAGTAGACCCAAACATAAAATCTATGGACATGAGACTCAAAATTCCACCTACCATCACTCCAAATGAATTGGACATACTTTAAAAATGTATGACTCTTGCATATGCAAAAGATTTAGAGACTACAATGTGTTTCTGAAGATCTACCTTTTTAAAAATTCTTCCTTTGTAGTACAAGACCTCTGATTGTTGACCTTGCATTCAATTATGTTTCAGACAAGATGAATATTTACTGAGCATCTACTTGGGGACATCTAGTAGATGTTAAAAGATAATGCCAGCATAGAATTTTCTAAGAGGGGCCGGGGAGATGGCTCAGTAGAATAAGCGCTTGCCTGGCAAGCACAAGGGCCTGAGTTCAATCCCCGGTTCTGGGGAAAAAAAAAAGAATTTTCTAAGAGAGATGACTTCATATATAGATATTATAAATCCAGGTGTTTCTATCTTCAATGAAATGAAGTAATAAGCTTCTGTCCAGCAAAATATATATGATATTCTCTATATTGAATTCTCACAACTGTATAGTAGGTAAGACAAAATGTTATATTAATCCCTTTTTATAAAAAAAAAGAAAGTGAGAGAGCTTCTCAACTTGTTGAACATCACATAGCCAGTAAGAAAGCCAAGCAATAGCTCCCAACCTCATTTGTCTACCTCCTTGAAAAAACGTTGAGTGCTGAGGTCAAAGCCAGTGGGACAAAAACATTAGGTAATGGGGTCACACAGAATCATTGTGGCTCCAGCTAGCTGGCCTATTGGGAACCAAGTATATATCAGGGTAATGTCTGGAACCCAGATCTGTAAAGAGGAAGTGGGTCCAGAGGGAGGAACAAGGCACAAGTTCTGCCTCTGGGAGCTGAAGAGGCAATGACAAATTAATTTCTGACCCTTTGTGAAACTATACAGATAGGTAAATCTACTACACCAGTAACTGCAGGCAATTTAAGGCTGTTAAGGCATGATGGGAACAGCAAAATATGTTGGGAGTGGTGGGCAGATCTTAAGGAAACCAAGCCAACTCACTCCTACCCCACATCCACAAAGTTTCATTCATGCCTAGAGATGCTTTGCAAATGTAATTTATGCATGTATGGAAATTAATTCAGAATCATGACCTATAGAAAGAAAGAAAGAAAGAAAGAAAGAAAGAAAGAAAGAAAGAAAGAAGAAAGGAAGAAAGAAAGGAAGGAAGGAAGGAAGGAAGGAAGGAAGGAAGGAAGGAAGGAAGGAAGGAAGGAAGAAAGAAAGGGAAATTTTCATTGAGAGTATTTAAATTCATAGCTACTGACATTTCAGAAAAGTCATAACTGTCACCTTCATCCTTATTTAAAAGCTGAGGAAAACAAAAGGACCTAACTTGTGTAAACAATGATTTCAAACAAAAAATGTTTTTAACCAAAATGATAGCCTTATTTTTTACAAACTGAATTTTTACTCTATGTACATTGTCCATTCTTAACATCATGTGGGTAAGTAGATAAAGTATGCTATACTTGGAACTCCAGAAACATTACTGGGTTTGTTATAAATATACATAGAAATGGTGGAAAATGGATACATGGAAATTATCAAAAACGAGAATGAAAATGTACTTCCCTACTACAGTATGACTCAAATTCCCCAAATAATTACTGCTAGGACCCATTGCCATCTAGTTGTATAAACATAAATGAGCCTCTGATAACACTCAGAGCTCAAAGAGTAATGACAAAGGTGGAAGAGATGATCTAGTCAGGCATGAAATTGATTTTATAATAACAAATATCTGTTGCTTTCCATGTGCTAAGTAAATAATTCTGAAGCAGGGGGTAAAGATAATAAAAACAAAATCATTAACTGCTTCTACTAAATCAAACACAGAAAGAAACCCATTGTCATGTTGACCCTGAAGTCTGTTTGATGGCTAATTAAAACAATTATTTTCATCATGACATAGTCCTTAATCATAAGTACCATCAGAGTGTAGGGGAGCTTGCCTGGTAACCTTGTTGGGAGTAAAGTTTCTTCTCTACCCCCAAATTTACATTAAAAATGTGTAAGACACTGAGACCAGGTGAGGTGGGAAAGGGCCAGAAGGAGACAAGCACAAAAGCAGAATCTACAAGAGAATCATTGACACCCTACAATATAACCTCTGAGAAAACTCATCAAGCTTTTCAGGGGCTCTTCACTTCTTATAAAGAACTATGCTAATTGCTGATAACAGAAGTTTATGATCAACTTTAAAAAGCCACTTCGAATGTCATTTTTATCATTTATGTCCCCACAGCTCAACGTGTTTCACTAGACTATAATTCTACTGACAGCACCATTTCTGATTCAAGGTCCTGGTGGGTCAGTTAGCTTTATGGAATCTCTTGGTCCCACAACTCATTTTTCTAACTATCTATTTCCAAATCTGAGGCTTCTATCCAGAGGATATTACTAAGAAAATGAGAAAAAGATAAAGTTTTTGAAATTTCAGAAATCACTCTAGAAAAGATCAAAGCAACCACCTTCTTAATGGCATCTGTGTACATTCATGGACCCAGGTAGAGAAAAGAGCCCTCTCTGCCTTCTTAGCACCTCACTGTCCTTCTAGAAGCCATTCCTTTCCCTGATCCAATACAAGCCCCAGAGAAACCACTTTGGGTTTACATGACTCAAATTCCTGACCTCAGCTAGTTGGATCAGAGGTTGCCATCTTTCCAAACTTGAGCCAAACAAAACTCCTTGCCTGTGAGTTTTGAAATTAACTTCAGAAAACAAGGCTGAAGCAAGAGGATCATTGTGAGTTTGAGACCAGTCTGGGCTACAAAGTGAGCTCAAGATTAGCCTGAGCTGGATAATGAGACCCTGTCTCAAAAACACGG
>NW_004524615.1:15874590-15875601 GCF_000260255.1 Octodon degus
AGAGAGAGATACAGAGATACAGAGAGACAGAGAAAGCAATCAAGCAAGCAAATATAAATCTACCTTTCCTTGATAATAGACACAGCAAAACTTCAGCATTTAGGAGCTACTGACCATGTTTCTATCCCTTTTTCAGGAGGCTTGACCTTGGTAAGAAAGACCAAGGCCACCACACAGAGAGAAACAGAGACAGAATGTGGAAGAGAAAGGCCTGGCACCATTTGCTTCCCAAGTTCTGTTTGTTCCTAAGCTCAGCTCCATCTGTGCCCTGTCATTGTTTTACTTTTTAACTCTTCGTTAGATGCCAAGAGCTGATAAACACTTTGTCTTTGTCTCTACTAATTCGAGGTGAGTTTCTGTCAGTTGCACACTACTTAAAGTTAATCTGAAAAGAAAGACATCTTCAGCTCTGCCGAACTTAGTATCAATCTGAACAGAGAGACATGGTGCTCTACAAAACCCCACCCCGCCCAGCTCAACATTATGCAGGCTTAGTTCTCTGTAAGCATGTGTCCCTGTTTGCTCAGTCCACTACTATTTCTCAGCCTCCTGTTAGTCTTGGGAGCACTGATTTCAATGAAAAGTTTCCAGGTCATCTTATCAATTTCTAACTTTGGGACCCCAACTGATGGAGCAGTGTTATCTAGTGATTGTCAGCGGGGCGTTAGAAAAAGACTTCTAGAATCTTGAACTAGAAATCAAAGGCTCCAGACTAGAAACATCATTTAGAAGCCTCATTTCAGTTAAGTCATTGGCCACAGTGTGTCACCACCTATCCAGAAGGCCAGGTATCCAGAAGGCCAGGAATTTGAGTTGTTAATGCAAATGACTTCCAACATCTAGTGCTTCACAATATATAAAGCTTTTCTGTTTGCAAATTGACCAAGCTTATTATTTCTAATAGCATGTTATGTGGCTCTTTAGACTTAAGTCAATGATTCTCATTTTTCTTCTTTTTCTAAATTTAGCCTCTTGGCAAGCTGTGCTATCTCTTTTCTTTCTTTTTTCTTT
>NW_004524615.1:15876101-15888615 GCF_000260255.1 Octodon degus
AGAATTTAATTTTATATTATAGATACTAGAACTTTACCCCTTCACCAGAATTTTCCATCTACTCCTACTGCAGCACTCAGAAGTTAACTTTTTCCATTAAGACTAAAGCTAAATTATATCAACATGCTCTTATTTCTGTTTTTCTAAAGATCCAAACCAGGATTAAGGAGAAGGAATGCCTGTACTTATTAACAAAAATGCAAAGTGAAAAAGAATGAAAGAAAAAAGAAAAAGACTGCCAGAATGAGAAGCTGAAATGCATTTCACATAGACTATTCCTTGGGTGGTGAGATATATTATTAGTGCTATTTTTCAGCAACTTTGTAAGTGAAATGTCCTTTTCATGGACCAGTCTATAGACCTCACTATCATTTGTATCACTGAAATACATTTTACATTCTAAGCAACTAAATTGCATATTCACTTTCAGAAGGCTTATATTTTCTGAAGGCAAGTTTATCCGAATGTTACAGGTACTAAGTCAGGATAACTTAGTGAACTGTCTAGATAGTTCCTTTGCCTTACAGGCCATCACTGTCCATCATGGCTGTGCTTCGTGCCTTCCACACCTTGCCTTCATTCAGTCACCATGTACTGAGAACCTCCTGAGTGCAAGGATGGAACGTAGACTAGTGCTGAGTGAGCAAGAGCGGTAGCAGGTCTGCCGGTGGCCTGGCCTCATCTCTGCCCCTTCCGTATGTTCTCTGACATGCAAAGAGAGCCTAAAACCCCAATCTTGATGATGTCCTTGCCCTTTGGTGCAAAGTTAGTTACTCAATGAGAGAAATCCATGTGGAATCTGGACATCTCTGGTGGCAATTACAGACAAACTCGTGGGCAGATGGCTAGTTTTTGACAGTCCCTAAGATCAGAAGTGGTAGTTCTTGCTGACATGGGGAGAGTCACTGAGACAGCTTCTGCAGCTATCGCCTGCCCCAAGCATCTGCTTCCATGACCTTCCAAGGTGACAGAAACCTCTGCTCCTTACATGAAATCATTCCTATATGGATACCTGGGTGATTTCTGTCATCCCAAGTCAAAGCTGGTAGACAGAGAATAGCAAACACCATCCTGCCTTTACAAGCTAACATTCTCATGAAGAAAAAAATGATGACACTTGAATCAGTCAGCTCTCTTACAACTGAGACACAATTACTGACACACACAAGTTTAAAAGGTTTCTGTGGCCACAGCACCCAGTGGCTTCTGTCCATGGTTGCCTGGATCCGAAGTAGAAGCAGCATGATGAAAGGATGTGGTGGAGGAAAACTCTTCAGCTCACGGCAGCCCAGAAGGGGAGAGAGAAGTCTAAGTGGGTACAAGAATATACTTTCTCAAGGAACACCTTCAGTGATTTACCTTTCCTAACAAGGTTCTGCTTCCTTCCTTTCTTTCTTTCTTACTTTCTTTATTAATCTTATTTATTTATTTATTTATTTATTTGGTACAGGGTCTCCACATAGCTCAGACTCATAGTAATCTTCCTGTCTCAGCCTCTCCAGTACTGGGATTGCAGGCATGCACCATGTCCGGTCTTGGTGGCTGGCTCAGCACCCCGGGGTTCTGGGTCTGGCATGGCTTGCAGTATCAGGCATTGAACCCAGTCCTTGAACCTACCAGACAAGTGCTTAGACTGCCAAGCTATCGCCCCAGCCTCAGGTTCTACTTTCCAACAGCACATTCAGCCATGAATTCATCAGTGAATTAATCTACTGATACAGCACACTCAAGATCCAATTACCTTCTAAAACTCCCACCTCTGAATATTTGAGAGTTTTGAAGGAATAGTTTAGATCTAACTGTTACAACACATAATTGTGTGATTGTCAGCTGTAATCTGAAGCCAGCTTCTACCCGTTGTCACAACTGTTTTCTACATTTTTGAGAATTTTGAGCAAGCCAGTCATTAAACACAATCAAAATTTAAAACTAAGTTATATAAACTTTCATTATATAGAACAAAAATATTAAGTGCTTTACAGTTTCGGGGGGTTTTGTGCAGTTTTCTGGTTCTTAATATGTATATTTGCATCTGTATGATGAAAATATTACGTAAAAGCCTGCTATTTACTGAGGACCTCTCAACTCCAGGTTCAATGACATCACGCTGGTAGCTTTCTACCACTATGCTGGTAGTATCTACATCAATGAGATCATCAAATGTCACAAATCAAGTTACTTTTCTTTTGAAGACAGTTGTTAACTCTTTTTTCAGAGCCAGTTAATGGTGCACTAAAACATCAATGGATAAATACCAGAAAAATAAGTACATATTACCAAAGATCAGAAAGCCTGTCATATGCTAAGGTTCAAGGGCACTTCCTGTAGGAATTGATACTTGAAAGAAGTGATACTTGATTTGAGCTGTGCAAGTCAGTGGAATGAGGGGGCTAGAGAGAAGCATTCTGAGAAAAGGAAAAGCTCTGTGAATGGGGGAAGATCTTGGTCCAATCAAAGAACTGAAATCTTCAGGGGGATAGATGGCAAAGAAAGAAGATACATCATTTAATCCCACTTTACCCAAGTTTCCCTTATTGTCAGTCATCTTCATCTGCCATGTGACCCTATTATTTATGCATTTCTCTCTCATTCAGTAGACATTGCGGACATCTCATTTGCAGACAAAAAACTTTTCCAGGGACACACTGGAGCTTCCTACACATCCTGAACATATTCCTAAATTGGTGAATGAGTGAATCCTCCCAAGTTCAGAAAACATGAATTTTCAATTCTCCAGAAATGAAGACAAAAATTAATAATCCAAATTTTATATTAAGCTGCATTAAAATAATAGGTTTTCAGTTTTTAAAAAGTCATTTACTATGTATAGTGGTCTAACTTATAGAAGTTAGAAAAGTAAAATAAAGAGCTGGCCAAAGAGCTCAGCAGATTAAAGTGCCTGCAAGTAGACACAGAGGCCAGGGATTTGATCCCCCTGGGGTGTGCTGAGATGACAATTGAGACTGGGCGTGGTGGTGCATGCCTGTAATCACAGCTCTTGGGAGGCTGTAAGCAGGAGAATCACTACAAATTCGGTCTAGTAGTGGGACCCTGAACACCTGTAGACCCTTCCCTAAAAAGTACAAGGAAAAAAAAAGTAAAATAAAACTATGTTCGATAGCACGTGTATCAGTAGGTTCTGGCGGCCATAACAAAATCCCACAGGATGGTTGGCAACAGCAAAAGAAATTTATTTTCCACTATATTTGAATCTTGAAAATCCTAGAAAAAACTGCCAGCAAGACAGATTTACTAATGAAGCATCTTGTCACAGTGCATGGGCATCCACCGTCCTACTGTGTGTTCACGGGACCTTTACGCACACACGCACATACACATACACATACACATACACATACACATACACATACACATAGAAAGTTTGAAGGTGTCTTTTCCTTCTTCTACAAGGACACTTTCCCCAGTAGTTCAGGACTCTAAAGACTTGACCTCCTTTAAACTTACCCATCTCCTTAAGTGCCCTGCAGTCAAATAGCTGCACATAGAGTTTGAGCTTCAGTACATAAATTTAATGTGGACAAAATCAATCCCAAGCAATACATTCAATACAAAAATATAAAACATATATTTGGCTCAAGAATATTAGGAAGTCCCTTCTAAAATTTCATCAGTAATCATGATAACTATTAATGCATATAGATGTAAATTTTCATACAACACTGAATAATAAGGGCCAATGAGATAGCTCAGTGGACTAAGCACCTGCTTAGCAAGTGCAGGGACCAGGGTTTGATCCCCAGAACCACATGCCATGCCAGCCCCACCTCTGGTCATGCTTAGCTGGCCACTGAGACCGAGTGTGGTGGTGTACACCTGTAATCCCAGTGCTGGGGAGGCTGATACAGGAGGATCAATACGGGTCGGAGTTGTGTAGTGAGACCCTGTATCAAATACATTTTTTAAAAAACCCTGACTGATACTCACTTGAAGTGATGTGATTTATTTCATCTATGTATGTCACATCTTACATAAAATGTATGCTGTAGATTGACATGAAAACTTTGAAGTTATACAACCAAGAATATACACGCCTCCACACATGCATGCATTTTTAAAATCACCCATGAATTACATCCCTTCAAAACTGACCACTGATTGCCTTTGTGTAGTTCTGTAGGGCACAAGTACTTGCAAGTAGAATTACCAGAAATAAAAGTATCCCATGAGCCACACTTGACTTGATATCTGGGAACATTTCTGAATGATTCTGTAACTATTGTGTTGTCCTTTTTAATGTTCAATACTATTATAATTTATAATTGTTTTATGTCCCATAACAGTAGCCTATAATTCACTGAACGGCACTGTTGTTAAATATGCCCTAAAATCCAGAACCATGGAGAAAAATTAGATGTCCTAAAACACTGTGGCTATGGTCAAAGTTTTATGGATTATTTATCATGTGTTACTTTTATATTATTTGATATACATAAAATATATTTAAGGGCTTGGGAGAGAGCTCTTCCTTCTAAGCATCTAGTTGGCAAGCACAAGGACCCAGGTTTTATCCCCAGTATCACATGCCATGCTGGCCTGGAACCTTGGGCATACCATGCCAGCTATGGAAACTGGGCATGGTGGCACATGCCTGTAAGTTCAGCACTAGAGAGGTTGAGACAGGAGGATCACTATGAGTCCAAGCTGTGTAGCAAGATCCTGTAAATAAATACATAAACAAATAAATAAATGATATTTTTAATTTAAAAATATATTTAAAACTAAAATGGGACTAGAATTGTGCTAGATGTATGAACTCTGGGAACATATCCCCTGCATTATAATTCATTACAATAGAAAAATTAGTGTTGAATTATGTGAGATTTTAAAAACACAAGGCTTTTATGAACCCAGTATTCACTTTAAATGTAATTGCCTCATGCATACAACTGAGAAGCATAGACAGCTGACTAGAACAGAGAGAGGACTGGAAAGCCACGGTACTGCCCTACCTGGAGTGTGCTTTCTTGCCTTTTTATAAATGTACATCTCTGCAATTATTTAAGTAATTTTCATAGACAAATTGTACTTATTTACTTGAATTGGTACCAGAGTGCAATTGATATAATGTCAAGAATTCTAGACCCAAAAGAAAGTTGGCTCAGCAAAATATTCTAAAAGAGTCCAGTAGCCCATAATAGCATTGGGTCTTTTGTTTAACTGGCAATGTCAGAAATTGTTGACCTGAGTCCCCTACAGCTCAACATAACACCATGGCTTTACTTTTTATACTTCATTTTTGCTGAGTTAACATACCTATAATATTCAAATGATGGAACTAAACAAAAGAGGGGATACAGATGAATGTCCATTTTGTATCTGTGTATTCAAAATAGTTAGGATGGATATATAGTTACATTCTCTCAATGAATAGAGGGATTTGTTCTAATAATGTTTGTAAATAGGATATCATGTCTGCATCTTGTACAGCAAATAACCACTAGGAAAAGAGTATGTAATGTGTTAATTATTGAGACTGTCCTACCAATTTGATTTGAAACTGTCTCATTGCTATTTGTTTCTCAATAAAATTATGGGGAAAAAAGAAATTTGGCTTGGCTCTCCCTGAGTTTTCAATTCTAAATCAGTTTTCCCAAAGATCATGTGATATATGAGACCCAACTCCCACCAGAATCACGGGTACACAGACTGATCTGACATTCCTTTTAGTCTGATAACTCAGTAATTATTGCTAGTTCAGTATGTTGCTATGTTGAATTGTACCTTTGGCTTGAGTCTAGCCCTTCTGCCCTAAACAACTGGTTCAGCCAGCTGGAGGATCATCTGACAAACCTTGGTCTCTCTCTCTCTGCATTCAACCCCTCCCTCCCAGCAGGACTCATGGAAATGCAGCAAGGGACAACCAACCTGTCTTCCTGAATCAAGCCCGTGATCCCAGGTGTACCTGTCTTTCTCAAAAGCCAATCTTTCCCCAAATTCCACTCCCAACTGGACCCCCTAGAAGCCCATTGCTTTGAGCTACTCCACAACTTATTTGAATCTATTTCATGTCCTATTCTTTTTAATACAACAGGGGTTCTCCCATACTGAGCCCAAAGGTAATGGATCTCCCAGGAGAGACAATTATACCTTCCTCTCCTTCCACTCATATACAAAAGTCTTGATTTTTTTCAATCTAGCTCAATTTCTTATTCTAACCACAGTCACTTGCAGAGTCATTTCTATGTTTGAAAGTTTACAAAACAGTTCCTATTAGCAGCAAGAGAATTAAAAGATACAGGCTAATGGTTCATTATGGAACTTTTTTTTGACATTATAACACAGGTTTACTTATTGTTAAGAATGACTGTCAAGTCTATCAATACCGCATTACATTAGGACCATAGCATTTTGCCCGTGGACCCCCAAAGTCTCATGTACATCCCTTTATTCATTATGTAACTTAGAACAACAACATGGTATAATAAGGCACAGAGCTTTGAAAAGGTCTCACATAGATTTTTTTTAATAAGGTAAAAGACATTCAAATAGGAGAACAGACTCTTCTCATTGCCCACTAAGGAGAAGCCAAAGAAAGTAGCTGAAGATGAAACCTGAAGGAATCCACATTACACTAAAAACAAGTACTGCACGTTGTCTCTTATATGTAACACCTTTAAAAAGTCAATCTGAATAGAACAGTCATTAATGAGGCTGAAAAGGGTACCACATTGGGAGGACAGAGGAGGCCTAACAAAAAGGATAGCTCAGACCAAACCACAATTAGAATTAGTAACTTCCAGTGCCCTTGAACACAGTGGTCTGACTATAGTTCACAATAACCTAATATATACTTTATGAATAAGCAGAAGGACTTGAAGCCTCCAATCTTAAAGTAATGGTAAGGAAAGAGAAATGTTAATTACTCTGATTTGAGTAATATATACAGTATATGTTACATTGAGCTATCTCAGAATAGACCACAAATATGTACAATTAAAATAATGATGATGATAATAAAATTTAAAACAATGAATACTTAGGACCAAAGATGGGGTAGCTCTCCCCTATAATCCCAGCACTCTGGGAGGCTGAGGCAAAAGAATTACAAGTTCAAGCCCCTCCTGGGAAATTTAGTAACTTAGCAAGACACTGTCTCAAAAATAAAAAATAAAAAGTGGCTGGGATGGAGGTCAGGAAAACAGCCTTGGCTTCAATCCTCATTGCCAATCCTCAACACTAAAACAGATTCAAGATTAGGTAAAGAAAAATATTCTTTCCTGGTATTATATTATATAGGAGATTCCAATCTTCCAGGAATGATTAGAATCTGCAGTTCAGTACAGCCAGACTGAGAACACCTTTGAAGCAGATGACTTACCAATAGCTAGAATGAATGTGGGATGTATGCTTCTATGGAATAGGTAGTCAATAAATACTCTTTTGAAGGAATGAATGCCTAATCAAAATCTAGTATATGTGCTGCCGCAGTGTGCACTGCCTAATCAAAATCTAAAGATGAATATGTTATACTTAATATATTCAGCTAATATTATCCTAGAAACCTTTGAAAATCAAAAGGACCTCAGAAATCTTGAGATGTGTTCGCACCTGGGGAATGGGTATAAACCTAGCATTTGGGGCTCCCTTATATCCTGTCAGTGAAACAACCACGGGACACCACTGTAGTGTGGGTAGAAAAAAGATGGGTGAAATTCAAATGGAGTGCTTAGCTTGGATTGGAAATGTCCCCCAAAGGCCCAGGTGCTAAAGACATGGTCAATGTTTCACAGCACCACCAAGAGCTGGGGGTGGGGGGCGCCTTCAGAAGGCGGAGTCTGGTGGAAGCAGAGCAGAGCACTGGGAGTTTGCCCTCAAGACAGACACTGGGAATGTGGCCCAGTCACCAGGAGATACATAGGTCTGCACCACATGGGCCTGCCACCATAAAATCAGGAGAGCCATTTGACCATGGGTTGAAACCTCTGAAAGCACAAACCAAAATAACCCTGCCCTTTAAGTGTGATTATCTTGATATTTTGCTGTAGATACACACAAGAAAGAAGAAGAAGAAGAAGAAGAAGAAGAAGAAGAAGAAGAAGAAGAAGAAGAAGAAGAAGAAGAAGAAGAAGAAGAGAAATGAAAAAAAGCTAATGTGGAACATCAAAGAATACTTATCATGTCATTTTGAAAATAAAATCTACTTTTTTATTTTTAAATAGAACACAAAAAAAGTAACAGGACAGAAATATTAGAAAGATACGGAATTTCACTAAACAAAATGATCGGAATTCTACAATGGTTGTTATATTGCTAATATTGTCTTCAAATTGGTTGTTCAGATTACCAGATATAAGCATGTAAAATTGGTCAGAAAATTATAAAAAATGAAAAAGGAGACAAAATATTTAAACATTAACTGCTCCTTTCAACAGACCAGCAGAAAACAGCAGTATAGTTATCCAAGTTATCATACCACATCTATCTATCTATCTATCTATCTATCTATCTATCTATCTATCTATCTATCTATCTATATTTCCTTTCCTTCTTTCTTTTCTCCTTTCCCTTATTCCATTTATTGTTTTCTCCTTTCCTTTATTCCCTTATTCATTTCCTTTGAGCAATTTCTGAGTATGATCTCTAGTTACACCCATTTACCTATAAAATCCTCAAGTTTATTTCTTTTATAATTGAGTAATACTCCATTGTAAAAAAAAACAAAGCCACATCTTTTTTGTGCATTTCTCATTTAAAAGTAAAATTTTGGCTGTGTGTGGTGGTATACATCCTTAATCCTAGCACTACCCAGGAGGATCACGTGTGCAAGGCCAACCTGGCTACTAGCAAGACTCCATCTCAAACAACAATAATAACAATTTTAAGCTAATTTTTATTTTTATTAACACAAAGCAACTATAAATCATTTAGTGGGAACAATGATGAGTAAAATACTTTTTCCTATTCTTCTGCACAAACTTTTTCCCCAGATTGATGGAAGAAATTTTTCACCCAAGCTCATGTCCCTCTTACAAACTGTTCCCTAGTCTCTGACAGCATGCTGCCTGGACCAGACCCCCTCAATATTAGGGTCAGGAATTACTATGCATCTTATCACTGGAGCTTGCGTCCCTCCAAACTGGTAAATATGGATGGCACTCTGATTCGGGATGTCCAAGGAACTTGAATGGCTTCCATTTCCTCCAGAACTTCAGACCACACGTCCAGTGCCTGGACACCCAGTCTTGCCACAGATTCAGACTGAACTAGCACATCTTATATCCATACTCTCCTGGCATTGCATAGCTCTTGCATGTGGGTCATTGCTTCAGCCTCTGGACCACTCTGCAAAGTAGGAATAATCATGCCTATTTTATAGAATGAAAAGATAAGCAAGTAGTCCTACTAATCCTCAACTATAATAGATTTGAAGCCAAGTATTTTGATGTCTGGAATAATGACAAGATTCCCTTGGCAATTAGGTAGAATGATCATCTAGTTTGTCATTGTTAAGAGGCCAGTTTTGAGAATAAAATGGCCATGGCAATAAGTGCAAACCGGCTCTGCCTGGACAAAATGGGAAGACGTGCATTTTGGTCCTCCCAGCCACCCCTTCCTCCAGCACAGCAAGTCTGCAGTTCAGTCCATCTTGAAGCTGAGTTCTTTGGGTTCTTCCTGTGTGTTCTTAAAATTCCTAACTAGGAACTTTCACTCTTCACACTACAAAAATAGCTACTGTTTGAAAGGATGCTAAGTAAACCCGAGTCAATAATGTTGAGGCGTATTAATTAAATGGGGGTTTATTACAGAAAGTCAATTTCTATTCAAAATTTCTAAGGAAGAGTAAATGCTTTTTCTGTCTAGCACAATATCAATAGTACTTTACAGGGGGATTGAAAGAGGGGTAGGAATAGGTTGGATGCTAAGACCTCAATTTCCTACACAATACCACAGTGACGTTCTCTATTTATGCAACAGCTTTGGGTTGAGAATTTGACATGAGGGATTATTAGCTGGAGAACTTCTCAGTGAATACTAGAAAATGTCAATTCCTACTTATTATTGCTTAATTAGAACTTTTATAAAGTTATTTTCAAATTTCAGCATTTTGAAATGTCAACTTGTATCACTTGCAAATATATATATATTTTTAAATCTGTACAAGCCACGCTTATAACTTTGCCTTTTAGAAATAACCCATGGTGACAGGGGGTTGCTTTGGAGAACTGCAGAACCTCTGATCTCCCCAGAGTTCACTTCCCTGTACTGTAAAATAAAACCAGGAAAAGGACTTGAATAGAAGTTACATAGGTTTGAGCTCAGAGTCGCCAGTTTATTTTCAGTTTGCAGTCATCCGGGAGGGTCAGGCTTCACTTTACAGACAGGGCATCTTTAAAGAGAGACCAGGTTGTTCATTATTTGGCAGTAACAGGAATAGAAGTAATCTAATTTCTGTGCTCTGTGACCTGTGTGAATCACTTCCCCAGTGTGGACAAGCCCAGGCCAGCTAGAATACTTCCCTAGAAGTCTAAGGGCTTTCTGCAGCACAAGGAAGTTGGCACTTGGTCTCACAGCTTCCAGAGCACCTTTCAGTGTGTTAATTCTTTTAAACATGCCTCTCCATGGACAGGAAACACATTGCCTTCCATGATCTTTCCTCTGCTCTCTTGCCCGTTATCTTCCAAACCTCTTAAAACATGGCACAGCTGGTCGAAGGAGGTATCACTGCATAAATATGGAAGATGAGCCCTTACCAATCTTTGCAAAGGGAAACTGCATTATCTGACAATAGAACTAAGACAAAACCATATCACAGGTATGGATTTGTATAGGTATTATTAGAAATCATTAGGAATGATGGTGAGCTACTTTGCCCAAATGCCCACCCAGATGGAGCCACTAATTCTCCAACATTCCCATCTACCCACAGTGAGGAAGACCTAGCTAGAGAAGGTCCTACCCCCCAGACTGGCACCTAGCCCTGTGGGTTGGGCCAAGTCCTTCTGGTGCTGTGGGAGATACAAGTTCATCCTGAGACCAGACATATGGCTATGATTATTGTGAATTCCCTTTAAGAACTTTAAGTTCCTTTTCAAAAACTCTGTTTCCTGAGCTGGGGAGATAGCTCAGTGGTCTAAGCAAGGACCCAGATTTGATCCCAGGTACTGCATGTTATGCAGGCCTCTTAAGTCCCAGGCCCACCATGCTGGCCCAGGAAACCTAGCATGGGAGGGTACACCCCTGTAACCCCAACGCCAGGAAGGCTGAGACAAGAGGGTCACTAGGAGCCCGAGTTTTGTAGTAAGACCCTGTACCAAATAAATAAATAAATAAATAAATAAATAAATTCTGTTTCCTCTTCAAGATAGTTGTTTACCATACAATATCATAAAGAGGAGGAAAATATTCAGATTTGAACCTGGATCAAAAGCTGCTCTGTGCTTGTCCAAATCTGCTTTTCATTAGTGAATAGCCTCTACCCTGTATAGAAAACATTTGAATCTTTTTGCCACAGATTATACCAGTTTTTGTGACTCATTAAATATTTAAGCTTTATACATCACAAGCACTGAAAGTGTCATTTTCTAAACATTCATTCACATTCTTTGAATAATTTTCAATCCAAATTATACCAATGCTCATAGCTTCACAAGAAAGCTAAAGCTAGAAAGATATTCTCAAATACATCAGTATTTTCTATCAGATCTAGCATTCCAAAAAGTAGCACAGGCTTGATTTATCTTCCATTTATTGTGTTATTCACTTTACCTTCTATTATGAAAGTTAGGTCAAATACAGAGTATAGTCTGGGAAAATGTTTTACATGAATGGTCTCAACCTAGAGTCCTTCAACTTTCAAAGGGGCCAGGGAGAACTCAGAGAACCTATTGATTGGAAGAGAAAAAAATCTTAATTTTCTTCACCTCCACTGGAAATTCAATATTTCATTTCTCTGAATTATAAAATAGGCAATATGTCACCATAGGGTTAACCAAAATAACATAATGATTTTGATAACATACTCAGTTGTAACAGCTTTCTTACAGTATTAATTACATTTGTCATTAATTCAAAATCTTACCACCTGCCATATCTACCCCATATCACATTTTTGTTTAATAGAATTTTTAAGAATAGTATTTCAACACAAACGTTTTCTTTTGTCACCCTTCATATTTTGTTTTGCATACTCAAAACACTGATAATTGTTAACTTTCTATAGATAAAGTGAAGGAGCTGAAGGTATTGAATAGGTTACAATTCACTGTTAGCCACACATTAACGTAAATAAACTTATATACAAATATAAAAGCTTTCTATACTCCAGTGTTTAAATAATATTTTATAATATAATGTGCCCTATTCGAGAGGACTTCACATTTTAAGTCTATTTTGTTGAAGAGGTGTCCTTTCTTGAGAGGTGAGAAGGGAAATCCCAAGTCTCTGATGAATGCAAGTGTCTGACTAGTAGGGCAGATGAGAGCTAAAATATCCACCAAAGGCTCATGTGTTGTGACAGGATCCCCAGGCTGTGGTGCTGCTGGGAGGCTGCTCA
>NW_004524615.1:15889080-15892448 GCF_000260255.1 Octodon degus
TGCCACACACACTCCCATCATGATGTACTGTGCTACCAGGAGCCCAGAGCAACAGCCAAGCAACCATGGACTGCAGCTTTTGCAATGGTGAGCTATAATAAGTGGGCTTTCAATCTATTTTTTAAAATAATTTTATTGAGAAACAAATATCAATGAGGCAGTTTCACAACCAATTACTGGCACATTGATAGTAATTAATACATTGCATATTGTTGTCTTAGTGGTTATTCATTGTACAAGATGCAGACATGGTATCCTGTGGGCTTTTAATCTAACTTAAAATAATATGTTGCTTAAATTGATTCCTCCAAGTAACAGAAGGACAGAAATCTAACATGGCAGGTTTGTTCTCCTGTAAGCCCATGATGAGTAGATTATACACAAATGATCATGCTGCTCATGAAGATTGTTTCCAAAGAATTTTACTTCTGCTTTTCTTGTTACCTGATTTTTCACTTCAGTAAGTCTAATTACAAACTAAATAATACCCTGTTTAAGGGAATAATTATAATCTGGGTTTGCTCATAATTTTTCTGACTTTTATGCTCTAAGAAGACACAGGCTATCCTTAAATAGTGATTGCAAGAAACAGAAATATTCATCCACACTCTGCATGGATTTGTCTTACTTAAATGCTTTTTAACTGGGAGATTAAAACTGGGAGGTTCAGGGATAAAGTTTAGAGTAAGACATAAAATTCTTCTACCCTATCTTTTGTAAATACAAAATTATTGCCTTCCACTCTTATTTTTCTGTCCTACTTCTCACTCTTGAGGGCTGTATTTTTCTCACACCATCACTCATTTAGAGCCAAATGGCTACGTGGCCTTTCTCAACTTCTTGGGGATAACGATGCTTAGCTGTGATTTTGTTGGCATCTTACTTTTGACACGTTCTTAAACGACAGTTGTGATTCAGCATCCTGATGACTTTCATCACCTCAGATAAACACCACACGGGATAAACCCTCTCACTGTCATGGCAATGTACACTGACTCTCCGAGAGGATCCTAAGATTCCTGTTGTACCTTTGATAAGCAGTTGATCACTGATCCTGCCCTCTGTCTCTTTCTCTAAGAGTACCAGGTCCGCTGTCCTCTGTATTTTCTGTGGACCCCTAACACACTGCCAGCCTGGGATAATGTAGCTTTGTCTGGGATCATAAAATCCTTGATTTTTATGTTTCAATGTAAACAAAATGTACAAAACCATGGACCATTTTCCCCACAGAGCCAATGCCTCTAAATATTTTTGTCTTTACATCAGTTACCAAACTTTTGAAAACAGCATTTTAAGGGCCCTGTATTTCAACTGCTTCAATCCCATAGCTCTGAAGATAAGGCACACTAAACCAGACTGACTGCTTTATAAAAATTAGTCCGTGAAAGAGTGAGGAAAGCAAGTTTCCTGTGCTTTTTCAACCTCACGATGTCATCTCCTAGTCCTCAACTATAGAAACAACACACTCTTTTGTTTGTGCATATTTGATAAACTTACTTTTTTAAATGTGTTTGGTACAGGGTCTCACTATGCAGCTCCAACTCATAGTGATCCTTCTGTTTCAGAATCCCCAGAAGTCTTGGTGGCCAGCTCAGCACACCCCAGGGATGGGGCTGGTGCAGCATTTGGTGCTGAGGATCAAACCATGGTCCCTTCACTTGCCTAAGCAGGGGCTTAGTCTGCTGGGCTATCTCGCTGGCCCATACATTTTTAAACAGCAGTGTACACTCAATTTTATCTTTTCATTTACTGCTCTACATGCCCTTTGTCAACTGATATTCTCCTGTATCTTATTTGGCATCAACAATTTGAAGTCTACCATTACTTACAAATATACTCCTGAAAAAACTGTGCTACTTAAAAGTGTTTGTGGGACCAGGGAGATAGCTCAGTAGAATAAGCACTTGCCTAGCAAGTGCAAGGGCCTGAGATCAATCCCCAGTTCTGCCAAAAAAATAATTATTTGTGTTACTTTTCCAACTACTAAAAAAGAATCCTGTTGTGTTATTAAAACTTCCTAATATTTACTAACGCATTTCTGTGAAACTAAATATAAAACGTTTAGGACATAATTCATAGACATTTTTAAAATGAAGAATTTCTTAAATTGAATAGTCTTTTCCTAGAAAAATAAGCCCAAATAGACAAATTTATGTTTTATATACACCCCGATTAATGTTTACTATAAAGCTCAGGAAGTTGTCAAATATAAAAGAAATTAAAATAGGAGGCAAATAGACTAAAGTCTGGTGATGACAAACCTCTTGGAGCTTTCAATGACAACAGTCTGCTGCAGCACATAGGTTCACCCTCACTGGGATAAACTTTATGAGAACTGAATCAGTGAAAAGAAAAACTTTTCAAAAAGCCAAGAGAGCTAGGATCCTTGGAAAATTATTCAAGGAAGGACATCAAAGAATGTTCACATATAGGAGTGTGTTCAATACTTTGCTTTACTTTTTGGAGCTCAAAACAAAAGACTATATAATAAATAAAAGGCTCAGATTCTTACTTTGTATATCTACAGAGCTCAAAAGGAAAAAAAAACCTCCTTCACTGAAACCACAGAACCACAAAGAAAGCAGGATTTCCTCCAAAATAATGCTACATACACAAATCATGGTTTAAGGTAGCCATCGGTTTAAATTTTACACTATAATATGAAAGTTATTGGAACTAAAAAATAAGAGATAAAACTTTCTACCTCTCCTCTTGGTCTTTGGTTATTCTGATACAGGTGCTATTTGATGGTTACTTCGATACTTTTCCAGTTGAACAAGTCCAGATAGAAAAGGGAGAAGTAAAATAGATGAAAGGCCCAACAATGAAACTTAAAATTTATAAGAACGTTGTTATGGCTTGTGCCTAGGTGTTCTCCCCAGAGCTTCATGAGGTCATGGGCAGAGCTTTTCAGTGGTGGCTGGGTCTAGTGAGTATGATGCTGGGACTAAGTGTGTGATACTGGGATTAAGGACGTGTGGTTACTAAATTAGTCCACTGATTGTTCTGGCATAGTTCTGGGTATGGATAACGAAAAGGACCCCCTGGGTGGGGGTGGCACCACCCAAAAGCTGAGTAATCTGGAAGAGATCAAAGGGAAGAGGCTGCTGTTGCTGCTGCCCATCATGAACTGTTCCTCCTCTGCGATGCCCCTCTGCCGTGCCCCCCTGTCTTGGAGCTAGCCATGGAAGAACTGAAACCTCTGCAAGCTGAGCACTACAGTGCACCTTTCCTCCTTCTGCTCTGCGTGTCATTTATTTTGTCTCAGCAATGAGTAAAGTGACTGAGCCAGGCCCTTGCCTCAATCCCTACTATTGGAAGGAAGGAAGGAAGGAAGGAAGGAAGGAAGGAAGGAAGGAAGGAAGGAA
>NW_004524615.1:15892804-15935158 GCF_000260255.1 Octodon degus
GAACCTACTAAGCACATTTCCTTTAACACACAGGAGCTCCTTTGAGTTCCACTTGGACTGTATGAAAGCCTATAATTTCCATGTCTCAGATAGGCTCAGTCAGAATAACAAATCTCTGAGTCAACATGATTAACACCAGACCCAGAATTTCAGTAAAATCCTACCTAATCCCAAATCCATTGCCCTTTTTTCTGTGTCTTTGTGTATTACCAATGCTAATGTTATTTTTTTGTAAATATCAGACACAACAGCTGGAAAGTAGGTAATAAAATGCCCTTACTTAGATCATTCTGTGGTCGTTGTTTCTGAGCCATTCTATCCAGGATTTAGAGCAGTCATTACCAGACACTGTGTTGTCAGGTCTACGAATGTTTCTATATTCCAGTTTCATTCAGAGAACTCAACAGCAGACATACTAAATCCACTGTGGTCTCATCCAGACTTCAATAAAGAACGATCAGCTCAAAGCCCTTAAGATTCAAGGGCTGTACCACTATGCTTAACTCATAAAAATAATTGCAAAACTCAAATGCAGTTTAATATTTTATGACAGTGATTAAAATATTGATAATCATGGCAACAATGTTAACAATCACAACAGTGAGTGCAGCAGAATCCCTGAAAAATTCAGCGGCACTCAAATAATAAAACCAAACAAAACCTACATTTGTTCCCTGGGTGCATTATTCCCAATAAAATGCCCACTCTTGTAATTCAGAGATTTTTATTTTGAAATCCCCCATAGAATGTATTTCTTCCATTTTTCTCTATGATAACCTACTGCTGTCTACAGTCCTCACTTTTTTTTTGTTCTTTCATTCATTCCTATATTTATGCCTGTGAGCATTTCAAAGTTAGTATCGCCAGAGCCTAGTGATATATAGAAGCTTTATTTATTCTTTGTATTTACAAATTATTTATAAAGTTTTTGCTAAGTATCATGCAGTACATACTTTACAAGCACTCATTCATCGCTTCCAATAATACTATGAGGAAGGTACTACTATTACTTTTATTTTTTATTTTAGTGACATAGAACTGTTTATGCATTTATTAGGCACAATGTGACGTTTTGGCACATATATGAATTGGTTAGTAATCAAGTGAAGGTGATTAATATGTCTATTACATTAAGCATTTATCAATCTTTTGTTGTCAAAACTTTCAAGATGCTCTCACCTAGCTACCTGACATATACAATGCATTATTGTTATCTCTCCCCATGTAATTATGAGTGAAATAGTGAAAGGAAAATTAAGTAACTTGCCAAGATCAGAGCAAGGTTTTGAACCATTCCAGTATAATATTGCTCTAGCGAACAGGCAAGCTACTTCTCAGATAGGTATGATAAGTCATATAGCAAACTTGAATAGAAATAGCTATATGAATCACTGGAAAACTGCAAATAATCTTTGTACAACCTCTGACTTTGAATCAAAGATCTTTGCATACAGATCCTATTGCAAGACTCTGAACTCAGTCTTAAGATACACAGCAAGAAGAGGGTAAAGGCTCTTCTAGGTCTGGGGAGGTAGGATTAGCAGTGGATATTCCTTTCATCTCCGAATGAACTCATTAATCTCAAAGTCCCAGTAGGATTGCCTAATCCAGAGCAGTCAAGGAGCTGAACACCTGCCTTCAGAAGAATCCTTAGCACTTCTCAGAATGACCACCCACAGGATGAGTCTACTGGTTCTGAGCACAGTTATAACACTATTTCATCAAAAACAGAGACCTCTTTTGAAAAATGATTCATCTTCAATAAAACCAGATTCCAAATCAAGGCTGTCAAGCACAGATTGGAGGATTATATATCACTGTTTGCCTGGGATGATTCCAGATTTTACCTGATGCCCATTTGTAGAATATTCTTTCACTCTCAAAAGCATACCTACTGGAGTGAGTGATAAAATATGTTGTGCTTTAGATAACCAAAGACTGGTCATAGCTCTTAATACATCCAGGAGAGAATTATTTCTGATGATAAGCATACACGGTTCACCTAACATTCTCAAATTTTACCATATCTGTTTTATGACTCTTCATCTAAAATTCAGTTCTATTACTAAATCACCTCAAGCATTCTAACTGGAGGGGAAATTTAAAAAAATTTTTTTAAAAATCTCTTACCTATAGAACAGCCTGCGCAAAGTCCTACGAAAGTATGACTAAAGGACCCTTTCTCCCTAGATATGCACCATTAGTTGGATGAGAAGAGACTGAGAAGGCCCCTGCACCCCACTACAATTCTGCTAAACCCCATTACTACATGGCAGGATCCTCTGAGACAAGGATCAGTGCCGTCTTCAGAGCAAAACAAAAACCAACACTTATAGGTCACTGCTGAGCTGATCAAGTAAATTAATAAATCAGACACTGGAATTTGGCTTTCGTTTCTACTGTACTTTAGAGATGACAAAATGCTTTAATATACACAGGACAAGAGTGCCCAAGATCCATGTGACTGGCTTCCATTCATTATACAGTGAAACTCAATTTTCTTCTGGCATCAATTTTAGTGTCTCTACTACTTGAGGAAACGCTGCACTAAGCTATGACCTGACAGTGCTGCCATTGCCTGCACAGGGGCACTTGTGTATTCAAATATGTTTTTTCTGTTCTGTACAGTGGAGTAAAAGCAAAATAAAAATGTTAATATCAGTACTAACACAATTTAGGAAATGCATGCTATCATTAAGCATGAAAAAAGCAAAACATCAAAAGCTCCTGGGACATGAGCTGGTCAATAATGAGTTTATTTGTGAAGGAAGTAGCAATTATTTAATGACATCCGTGAAATGATGGAACTAGGATCAAGCACAGTGTCTACAAGGGAGATGCAGGGGCAGGGAAGATGAAGAGATTTATAAACTGTGAGCTAAGAATCCAAATCATAAAAGCCTTTCAGTGACCGATATAAAGAGAAACTCAAACATGCCTAGAGTTGTTTCTAGGAATAAAATAATTTTCCACAGGCTTATTATCAAGTGTTATGGTTTGTGTGTATTTGTCCCCCCAAAGCCTCATGCAGTCATTGTGGCGCAGTTCTACAGTTTGTAATTAATTCATGATCCAAGGCTGGGATTATGGGTGTGAGTGCTACACCCACCATGGGGCAGATAGACTGAATGTAACATGAGAGAGACAGAGAGGCAGACTTGCTCTCTGTCACCATTGTTGTTGTTACTCCTCCCTTTTGCTTTTGCTCTTGCTGTACTATCTTCTGCCACCATGAACTGCTGCCCTCTGCTGTGTGCCGCTCTGCCTTGGAGTCAGCCGAGTATGGACTGAAACTTCCAGTAACTGTGAGCTAAATAAACCTTTCCTTCCTTCATTTTGGGTATCGGGTATTTGTCCCAGCAATGAGAGAAGAGTAACTGAGACATCAAGAAAAAATAAAAGATGACTCCTTCTTGTCCGAGTACATTTTGTATGGAAGCCTGTAAGTGCCCATTAAAATCAGATCAGAATTGTGTGCTGATTCTCCTAAAAAATTGCAACCAGAAAGCCTGTCTCAATGTTATACAAAACATTTCTTCTATTTACCTATCTTCAAAAGACCTAAAACCTTCCATAATACTTTTTTAAAACTATGTTGGTGGAGATTGAACATCAGCAAGCACCCTTTCACAGAGCTATAACCTTAACTCTTAAAATTATATTTAAAATAAATACACAGGGCAAGAATGTAATGTTTGATATAATTTTAAATATACTAAACAACTATGTACTCCATAAAATTTAGAAAGAAAACGGTAGAGCCTGTATGCTATACTAGATACCATCTTTGGGATTGGTGTCCTGTCCTGTGGAAGCACCCATAAGCACATGCTGCTATTAACCTCTGGGTCTGTATTACTCAACTTTTGCATGTAATTTCCATCCAATTTTTCATATGGATATTATGTAATAAAATATGATAATGCAAAAACTTTTTGCTCTCAAAGAAAGGCATAGCAAGTAAGAGACATCACCGTTGCCTTAATTTAGAAGATAAATTCCCTGCAAATGAAGATTTACTTATTTCAGAATTTCCCTTGCCAGCCTTATTCCAGGTAGGTGGCAGATATTAATTGCTTGTTGAATGGTTATTGTGTTTTTGTTTTTGTTTTTTTAAAGAGTCTAAAAAGTTAGGAATATTTGCAAAAGAAAAAAATAGAACATCTTTTCTAGCCTCACTTTCAGCACTTACTTTGACTCATTTTTAACAATTGGTTTTTCAACATCTGAAGTCCATTTATAATTCTCACTGAACATAGGCTTTCTATTCACTGCTATAGAAAAAGCCACAAGGTCAGGAATAAACCTACTCAGCTTTTTTCTTTAGGTTTGCAGAGCACACAGCCTTTTCTTTTCTGGAACAAGCTGAAGTTCCTTCTTCAAAAATAAATTTTTCCTTCTGGGCAAAATGTCTCCTGCCTCTGGTTCCTCTAAACCAGACAGTTTCTGAGCCCCCCACCCCCGAGCCCAGCCTTCCTGTGAGCTTTTCTGTATCTTCACACCTCAGAGGCCTGAAATTGCTTCACTTTCTTTGGCTGATTGCCACAGAGCTCTTCCAGGAGGAACTATAATGATTAACAACAAATTGTCTTTTTAAAAGACAAGGCATTAGGGAAATAATAAGGTAGATCACTGGGCGCGGGTAAGGATGGCCAACATTATGTGCTTCTCAAAAGGAAAGAATAAATTATAAACCAAGATGTCCTTTTGCCAAAAAAAAAAAAATGGCCTTCAACATCTGTATACAGCTGTTGTTTTGTGTCTAGTTATCCCCCAAAAGCCTCATATAAGTCATGGGGCAGAAGTGGCTGGAGGAGCAGCCAGTGGTTCGGGGTCGGGGCCAGAGAGTTGCAAACCATTAAACAGGCAGCATGCGCTCCGCCCCGCCCCCAAGCCTGTGATCTCTCAGAGGTGTGGAGCGGGTCGTCCTGGACACCTCGAAGTCCCAGCCTCTCCTCCAGACCCTGTAGCACAGGGTGGCGGTGTCCGCAATTAAGGTCGCTTGCGATTAAAGCTCCGAGGTCTTGCTACATAATTCAGGCTGTTTTAAACTATGAAACCTCCAGTAACTGTAAGCTAAATAAACTTTTCCTTCCTTCCTTTTGAGCATCACGTATTTGTCCCAGCAACAAGAGAAGAGTAACTAAGACAATATCTATAAATTGTAAGAGAGCATTCCAAATGCCGGAATTAAGATCAAGAATTGCTCTTTCATTCTCTGTCCTGATGCAATGTTTAAAATATTAATTATGAATGCAAAGCAACACAGAAAAATTTTCAGTTTTTTCCACTAGGCATTTTTTAAGTCTTACCCTAGAGACCACATGCACAATGATACACAAAATATGGCCTCATCTTGGGAGAATCCATGATATCAGTGAAGTTGAAAGACAGATGCCGTGCATTTTCACCTGGAAAGATAGACTCCACTCATTTTGCCTCAGATAGATAGATGATAGATAGATAGATAGATAGATAGATAGATAGATAGATAGATAGATAGTTTACTCCTAGAAAGGACAGAATATAGTCACTGACTGCTGTCATATCAGCAATATGAAAACATAAGAAGGTCAATATAACTCAGTGGTAAAAATAGCTATATGGCTATAATTACTTGCTAATGGAAACACAATATAAAAAGTGTAAATTGTGACATTAGTAACAAAATGTGGGGAACAAAGCAAATTTGGAGCATATTTTATGCAATGAAAACTAAGTCATTATTATCCTAAAATAGATTTATAATCGCAGTAAGTTTTATATAAACCTAGCAGCAGTCGCAGGAAAACACCTGTGATCAAGATACAAAAGATTTAGAGGAAATAATGAAAGCATATCACCACCGAAGTCATCAAATGACAAAGAATGACAGCAAGAGAAGAATTAAGAGTGATGGCACAAAACAATCAGAAAATAATTAAACTGTCTCTACCTATCAATAATTACTTTGACATAAATAGAGTCCATTCTTTAGCCAAAAAAATACAGTAATGCCTCCTTTTTCCCTTTCTCCACCCACCATAAACTCTAGTTTTCTTTTTGTTACTGTGAATTCAAGCACTTCAGATACCTCATGTGAGTGGAATCACACAATGCTTGTGATTTCATGTCTGCTATTACCTACCACGATGTTCTCGGACTTATGTATGGGCTACATGTTATTTATACCTTTATTCACCACTGGACATGTGTGTTATTTCCACATTTGCACAGGGCAATTTAATGCTGCCCTTACCTTCATATTTTGACTTTTAAAAAAAATCCAACTCTAGTAGGCTGCTGGGTATGTTCATAGATACTGGGGAGATGAAAGCATGTGTATTACAAAGAATATGAGCAACCTAAATTTGACCACTAAATCACCCTGCCCTCACAAAGTCCTGTGGACTTTATTACCAGCTGTGTGTCTATTTCTAGGTAATTTTTCCAGCCACATCTCAATCTCCCCTCTCCTTCCTCTCACTTCGTACTCCTTTTCATCCCTTTCCTTCCTTCCTTCCTCAAATCTCTGTTCATTGTGCATTGAGCATTTAGCTTCCTTTCACTTCGTGTTCCATAGTTTCTCTCTGAGTCTCAGCTGGCAGCAGAAAGCGCAACGTATTTTCCTGAGCACTGCTGTTTCCACTACCTACGGAGAAAGATTTCTGGGGCCCACAGTTAAAGTAACATACAGTATTTCTTCCTCGCTATGTTGTGTTTGAAGGGGTATTGGACCACAAATGCAGAAAATTTCCCCAGAGTTTGACAGCAGAGGAATGAGATTTCAAGTCATCTTCTAGAAAGAAACAAAAGACAAGATCAGAGGGCAATGCCCATTCAGAAGACAGAGCAGGAAATGCAGCTAGCATTGACGATATCTGTCAAGAAATCCACAAACTCTTATAAACCTATTGAGGGATGGAAAGGGGGCCCATCAGTTCCATTATCTGACATATGTGAAGATTCTACATGCAAAAGATTTCAAAGACAAACTGATCAGTATAGGCTACCGTATCAGTTTTACATGTATGTGCTCAGAGTTACAGGTAATACTCACAAATTGAATTTTTTTCTGAAAATATAATGGACAGCAATTTTCAGGTGTTAGAAGCTTGTCACTGATTTTAATTGGAAAATTTAATATGTTCCCAACCAATCCAAATATTTATGAAATTCCCTCAAGTATCAATCAAATATTTACATAATAAATCCGTAGCAACCTACCCAGGATTTCTTACTGATATAAGTGAAATAATTAGAAATACTAATTACCTAATTATTAACATATAATGGTGGGGGTGCACACCTGTAATCTGAGCACTGAGGAGGCTGAAACAGAGGGATTGCTGCAAGTTCAAGGCTACCCTGGGCAATAAGTGAGTTAAAGGCCCGTCTGAACTACATAATGAAACCTTGTCCCAAAAAAGACCAAATATCCTTTTGGAAGATTATGTTTCTATGAAATACAAAAAGATACAATAAATAAGAATTATATTTTCCCATGAAAATTAAAACAACACTAAGTTTCCATCTCACACCAGGAAGACTGGCTATCATCAAAAAATCAACCAATAACGAATGTTGGAGGGGTTGTGGGGACCAAGGAGCCCTTCTCCACTGTTGGTGGGAATGCAGACAAATGCAACCACTGTGGAAACCAGTGTGGAGATTCCACAAAGAAACTAGGATTAGAGGTTCCCATTCAACCCAGATATTTCTCTTCTAGGTATTTTCTCAGAAGAAATGGAAGCATCATACTATGGTGACATACGTGTAACCATGTTAATAGCAATGCAATTTGTCATAGCTAAATCTTGGAAGCAACCCAAACATCCATCACCTGGGGAATGGATTTTTAAAAAAGAAGGGGATTTTATACAATGGAGTACTGCTCAGCTATAAAGATAAACTTGAGACTTTTATAAGTAAGTGGATGCAACTAGAGACCATACTCATAAGTGAAATAAATCAATATCACATGTGTAAACACCATATGTACTCCCTAGTATACGAAACTGAAAGAATAGATAAAAACCAAAAAATGGTACAATGGATATAGTGAAAAAGAAAGAAAGTGCTCCAAAGGAGAGAACACCTGGGAGAGCAGCAGATAAAAACAGAGGAGGAAAAAAAGATAATATATATGTACACATGCTAGCTGAGCTAATTGTCCTGCTGATTTATATTAGTCCACTGAAAAGCGAAATTAGTGCCTGTATTATTTGATCAATTTTGCATGCCTGTACCTGGTAATCTGAGCAACTATTTTTAAGATAATATGCAGTATAAAAACCAGTGTTAACTTTAATCATCTTGTTTTGAAATCCTATACCATTTTTTATTGGGGTTATTTTTTGTCTCTTCAATTTTTTTTTTTTTTTTTTTCAGATCCAGGGATTGAACTCAAGCCCTTGTGCTTGCCAGGCAAGAGCTTATTCAACTGAGCTATTTCCCTGGCCTCAAAATAATCTTTTTTTTTTATTTTTTTTTTTTTGGAATCAGGGATTGAACTCAGATCCTTGCATTTGCCAGTCAAGCGCTTATCCTACTGAGCCATCTCCCCGGCCCCTCAAAGTAAAATTTTTAAAGAATGTATTTTCCCTTCAAATATACAAAGGATACATACTATGGTGTATATAAAGAATGGCATAATATGTTGGAGACACTAAAGATCCCAGTTAAATTGGAGTCTGGCTGCAAGATGTTTTAGAAGAAGGCTTTCAGCAAAAGGGGACTGACACTCAGAAGGCCAAACCTTCAGGAAAGGCAACTAGAAAGGTCACAGGGAGCCTGCCAATGCTTTTAAAGAGCCGAACCTAAGACTGTAAGACCACAGCCTTCTTGCAGGGCTTCCTTTTGCCTGAGCTCAACTGCAGCACAACCATTGGTGCAAGCGTGCCTGCTACATGAGTAGGACTCTGAGTCAAGCTGTGAGTCAGGGTTACAGTGCCTGCTAATCCTCAAGACAAGCATGCAAAACTGAGGGTTGACATAAGGAGGGACAGCCTCCTTAAGAGAAAAACAGACTACAGCCAATGAGAGGATAAGTTTACTCTCACATGTTAATTCTAAATTAAATCCGAATTTTGAATTCTGCATTAAAGGGACTACCATTACAAACCCCATATATGAGCGAGGACCTAGGTGGCAGAGATATCGGAAATACAACTAATATCTGTAAGAGTATATAAAATGAAAAGATTCCTTCAGATTCGCAGAGATACTGAACTATGAAACTGTATTATACAATATGTGCAGCTTCCAAATTCATCCCTAAAATAGCTACATAGAATATGCTATATGGTCAACTTGATTTTTCCAGTTCAAAGCCATGCATCACACAAAAAGGGACCAACAGCAACAAAGAAGAGGTTAAATTCTGACATGCATTTCTTTGACCAAAGATTCTGTTAAACAGACCCCTTGCCTCAGAGGGAGGAGACCTCAAAGACCAAAGAAACATTCTTCAGACAAAATTTCTTCCAGAAACTTTCTTCTGAAAGCCACTATTTTAAACATTACCAGAAAGACAGAATATGCTTGATTTGTCTCCCCAAATTCTCTCAGCTCAGAAGCAATGAAATACCAAATAGTCATTCTAACATTCATCCAAATCTCTGCATATCCTCACAAAAACTGTGAATATTTTGCACTGTCTTTTTTTCTTTTCTTCCAGGTTTGTCTTTAGCAGACACTGAACCAAAATCAATTACCACTCACAAGAAATAGTCCCACAGAAAAATTATTTTGAAGCCTGTCCCATCTTTTACACTATCTGGCTCACGAAGTCGTAAATCCTCTCTCAATGGAAATCCAGCCCACAGCAAGAGAGAAGCTGCACTTCTGTGTGGTCAGATCTTCTCAAGGGATCTGAATACAATTTCACTGTTGCTTTTAAGCATCTCAGAAAATCCTTACATTTGCTAGAAAGCGCAGATTGATGTTTCCTATACACACACATACACACACACACACACACACACACACACACTGTATTTCTGAATTTCTGGAGTGAAGATGTGGAGAGATGCTATGGGGCAGTTTCTCCAGTAAATTATTCCATCAACTTTATATTTGTAAACGTTTTTGGAAGTATCTGCCTTAAAATCATGTAATTTAAAAACCAGAGTAAAGAAATCAGTTTCAATCAGTCTGATTCCGCAGAGCTGTCCCTGGACCAGAGTGAAAAGTAGCTACCTATTTTCTTCAAATAACTACTACAACGTCGTGATAACGACTCTCAATCTTTTGACCCTTCGGCATTATAGACTTCATCCTGCCACCTAATCTAGTTGTCTTCCATTGCAAAATGTCCTTATTCTCAGGAAGGGAAGAATGAATGAAGAACTGTGAGTCAGAGGACCTGGTGTGGTGACCTGGTTGGCCACATTTGCTGTGTGATTCCATGCTAGTTATGGGACTTTGTTTCTTAATTGTTAAGAGAAATTACTGGGCCAGATTGTCTTTATAGGTCTCATCCTTGACTAAAAGAAACTCCCTACACACCAGAAGCCAAACACACACACACACACACACACACACACACACACACACACACACACACGGTAGCTATAAAACACAGTAAATGTTAAAGTTTTTCTTTAAAACCTTAAAGTAAAATACAGTGTTAAGAAGATGTGATAAGTGTGCTCAAAGCAAAAAATAGTATTTTGAATATTTTCAGGAGGATTGATGACAGTGTGTCCTTTACTGTAGTAATTTTCAAAGTATTATATTTTGTTATCAAACCTCACTAAGTTTATATTTAAGTAATACTTTCGGTAGCTTTTTTTTACTCAGACTAACTCTAATTTTTTTTAACATTTCAAAAACTTTACAGTTGGTTTGTCCTAGAGAATAATAATTTAAAGTACTCTTCAGTATAGTTTCTTTTTTAATTTTTTAAACAAAATTTATTGAGAAACAAATAGCAATGAGACAGTTTCAAAACCGATTAGTAGGGCAGCTTCAATAATTAATACACTACATATTATTGTCTTCTTAGTTTCCGCATAGTTTCTTCATGCTACATTCCTTGTGAATCCAAGTTGCTCCCCTATTCCCACATTCTCACTTCATTCAGAGAAGGGGCAGCCTTCCATAGGGACCAACATTAGGGAGGAGAGGAATCCAAGTGAACCTTCATGCCATGACTTCTGCAAGATCCCTGGAAACTCAACTGGAGCCAGTGGCAAAGGGAGCTATGTATCCAGTGAGGAGACTCAATTGTCACCTAGGATCTTGACTTATCAAGAGAGCTGAAATGAAAAAACCTAAGTTACATCAGACACTCAGGTGGTGGTCTTATTGCTGTATCTCTCACAGTCTTCTCTGAGTCTCATATCAGCCACAGGATCCAAACTCCACGCAACGACTGCAGGGCTAGTTAGTCCTCAACAGAGTCCCAGATTAATCTCTTTGTTTGCAAGTGTCATATGTCAACCACAAATCAGCATCTTCAGGAGTTTAACTTGTATCATCTGTGGTGATTTAGTAACAGCGTACAGTAAACATCCCAGTTGCTGATCTCCTTCTTCCAAGTTGGTTAGGATAGAAAGCCTCACTGCTTCTGACAGTGATTAAAATTAATGTTCAGTAGGTATGCACACAGACCTCCAAGCACAGACATGTGAATAACATTGAAAGTTAATAGGTGTTAGTGGCAACAGCAATTTTATTTTCAAACATGTTACTCCTACCTTAGAGAAAAAGTACAATATATTCAAATTTCTCTTGAGAGCGACTGACAACAGTTCATTATCTATGTAAGGAAAAGATCACATTTGGCAGGTTTGTATGACAGGCCACCCATAGATTTCAACCGCTGGCAGAATACACCTCAATAATTAGCACCCAAGGCATCATATTTCAATTCTATTTCTTCTGGTAAAAGTTTCAAGCTAGCTTGTATAATTCAACTGTGAGTTGCCCAGAACTAGATGAGAAACGCTGTTGTTTTATTTTGTTTTTCCTTTTTATTAATGCCAGAGAATGCATAAGAACTCGATTTGCTTTGTACCATGATAGTATTAAGCATTTCTGGTTCATCATGATGACATCTTCTATTCTCCTAATGCTTTTAAGAAATCAGGGCCATCAGTTCAAAGCAAATTAACACACCTTGATTGCTTTTGTGCAGTGTCATAATTACAGGGGAAGAAAAACAGTCCTCTTTTGAGGCAGAAAACCTCTAGTCTGTAAGTCCTTACAAGGACTTTCTATTACAAACCTGGGTTTGATGTGATATGTTTACTTTAGCATAAAAACGAAGTGATCACTTTGTCAACCCACTGCCCTATTAAGTATACCTAAGAGATTTTCTAATCTCACATAGATACAGTTCAAGTATTTGCACTTTTCAATTCCTACCATTGCACTCACAAAGATGGAGCCCACAATGGAGAAGAATGAAATCCTACAACTCTGAAAAATAACTATTTTCATTAAACCTGCATGTGTGAGTGATCTCATTCCCCTAAAGGAATGCCTAAACTACTGTGCTAGAGTTGAGGCCAGCTTTTTAAAACAGCTTAATTATCTTCCCACATTCATTTTAATTTGAAGAAATTAAGATTCTCATGGGGCCTTCTGCAGTTTGTTTATCCTGAAGGCCACATCTCTCAGCATAAGGGCTTATCAGAAGGAGATAATGACATTTCCAGAACTGAGACAAAACTCCTCTGTACCACCCACCTCCCAGAATGTGTCTGAGAGGCTAGGTGGTACCACTAAGCCATTTTATGTTCTATCTAAGTTCTCATGTAAGGTAAATAAAAGTGTGATAATACTAACCAACTTGAAAAGCATCCCAGGAAAAAATTAAAACGATCATTTCCTTAAAGAGCATCTAATACCCTCCAAAGAACTATGGATGTTCATGCAAAGATGGTCATACTTAAAATAGAAGCTGCTAAAATCAATAAATAAAATAAAATAAAAGCTGCTGTGACTAGATGGAGCTGAAGACATTACAGTACTACCTGTAGGATGCTCACAAATTTAATGATTGTCTAATTACTCAAGCAGCATCAATTAGCAACCTTGTCAATTATTTAAAACTGACAGCTTTGTTGTTTCAAAAAGAGCAATCTTATTCCCAAAGGGCCTGTCAGTGAGGGTGATTAGCAAGTTGTCCTGGCAAGAAGTTTTATTAATTAAATCATTCACAAAACGTGATGCATGAAACTATTCTATTGTAGCCTGAGCTCTATACTGAACACATTGAGACTATTAGAGAATTTTAAAATATGATCCCTGACCTTGTGGAGTTTATAGTCTGCCAAAAAAACCAAGATACTAAAGAGATGCTTGACAAACAAAACCAGAACTTTCAACACTAGCATTCACCATTTGATTTGCACTGACCAACACCATAGCCAGGAACTGCTCTTTCATTTCCCTGTTTTATGTCTGTGAGAAAAATTACAGTATGTTAGGGCTACATTACACTTATTTTATTCGTTCATCTGTCAATGAACATTGAGCTACAGATTTGCTGCTGTGAATAATCCTAGAGTAAACATGGGAGCACAGATATCTCTTAGAAATCCTGATTTCAACTCTTTTGGATATATACCCAGAAATTGCATGATATCTTAATTCTCTAAGTTTTGAGGAAGCACCGTGCCTTTTTTCATACCAGCTCTCTCATATTACATCTCTACCAAGAAGATACAAGAATTCCAATTTCTCCATATTTTCACCAGCATTCATATTATCTCTCACTGTATAGTCTTTATAAAAAAGTGAAATCTTGCCTTATGTAATAACATGGATGAACCTGGAAGAGAGAATGCAAAGCCAATCACAAAGGATAAATATTATCTGACTTCATTAGCATGAAGCAACTAGAACAGATTCCAAAACAGAGACTAGATTGCTGGCTGCCAGGGGTCAGTGAAAGGAAGAGCTGGGACATTACTGTTCAGCAGGCACAAAATTTAATACTTCTAGATGAGCAAAATCTAGAAAGCTGCTTTACAATATTGTGTCTATAGTTATCAACACTGTATTACAAAATTAAAATTTTGTTAAAGAAGTAGATCACGTGGCTATTCTTTCCACAATAAAAATAAATTAGATAAAATTTCATACCAGGCTTGCAGTTTTTTCTCCTGGATATGCTCCTGTGGTTTACAAGTACACATAGAAATGGGAACATTGAGGGAGGGAATGGACTTTCAAGGATCCAGAGGACCTTGGCAGGTTAAAGTAATAAAGAAGGTGCTCGGGGCCTGGGCAGGAATGCTGAATTCTAGGGTTAGAAGCAAGCTTGGTCTGGAAGCACATCTAAGGGTTTGGATGTTTTGGTAAAGAACAGTGCAGGGATCCCACAGCAGGACACACAGACTTTCTTGTCTCGCTTACAGCACACTTGAAGAGCAAACTGCTGGTGTGACAGAGAGGCACAAGGTACACATCTGAACTCTCTAGGCCGAAGCACCAGGAGCTGAGGGTCCATCTGCCATGGTTTATCATCTCTGATCAGATTATATCCACGGCCCCTTGATATTGTGTCATTTCTAGTATTTTGATCTCGTTCTCTTTAAGACTTTCTTGACAAGAAGTGCTTGCAGACTCTCAGGTAGCTGACACTCTAAAGTCATGGTAGCTGCCCTAAAGACAGGCTTCCTGACCATCAGTTGCCATTCCTGCTCTTTACACAGGTAGCCTAAACCTTGGGCTCTCTGCCAATGTATTTATCTACCCCGCCATGCTCTCAGATGGCCAAGTCTTCAGTTTTAGAAAGACAACACACACAAGCACAGAGAGAAATCCTTTTCCAGCTTTTCTTGCTATGTGGCAGAAGGCATGGGGATCCTTGAGAGATGATGCTTCAGGGAGTCTAAGCTACACCCCTATCTTTTTGCACCCTACTTTCCTTCCCTAGCCCTGTGGAAAGCCCCTCCCACATTTGAAAATTGTCCTCCTAAAGTTAAGGTAGAACTTTACATAGGATACAGTTGACAAAAATATAGTTTCTTGTTTTGGAAACTGTGACAACATTTCAAACTATAACTGTACTTTATTCTTTTAAACATGTTCAGTATATAAAATATGTTCATTCAGTAAATGTATATTTTTTTCTTCAACATAAGGAAATTTCACATTCTCAACATTCTTGTTGAGCTCATAATTCTGCTGTACTTCTGCAACAAATTTCAACTCAATATATATTTTATGCCTGAGAGTCTTTTATTGATCACCTTATCATACATATCTGAAAAAATGCCAGTAAATGTAAGTTTTGCAATCTCCTGGGACCATAAGATTTGAAGCAATAACATTTTTCTTCTGCAGCAGGTTCTCATTAAATTACCATTAAACACAATTGATAAACACAGTGCAACATAGTTTATATTTTGACAAATATATATTAGCTATATAAAACAGAATTCAGGTGGAACTATCAATTAAAATGCTTTGATTTTTTTAATTATTTCATGAACCCAGGGATAATATAAGGATGCAAGAATGAGGCAATATTCTAATCCACATCAAACTTTATTTCTATCTTTCATTTTAATGTAAGTGTCTAGAATGCTTTTTTACATAAATAGACAGAAATAGAAGGAGTTTTATTGTAACAATATCACTCAATTGCTAAAACTCCTTCTGAGCTATATGCCAAAAGCCAAACAGTGATTCAGCAACAAAAAATTATTTTTAATGATCTATCTACTGACAGTTCTATTAGACATTCCTTTCATTTTATGGAACATGAAAAGCAGAAAGTACTTGAGTTGCAGAAGGATTTATTACCCTCTCACTTGGCCCCATCACTTTCTTCAGATAAAGCTACTGCTTCCATGAGGCCAGGTATGGAAGTTGCTTGGGGGAGGAAGGTGAGGGTCTGCATCCTTTTGTCATCAGGCCACAGGTCAGTAAGTCTCCTCACCTGGGTGTACCAACCACTGGCCATTGTAAGGCATGAACACATCCTAACTTCACCCTCCTGTTTAGATCCCTGCCTGTCCTTTGTCCAAGGAAAAGTCACCATGTCTTCTTCAAGGAATGTCTCTTAACACATCTCTCTGCACCCTTCATTGGTTTTATGTCCTTTCCATTTATTCTCCTCTACAGGATAAGATAAACTTAGCATCGCTGACCTTCCACAGACTCTTCCCTGGCCTCTCACCATGTAGGATCAAGTACAAGCTCCTTTATTATGTGTTGTGGTTTGTGTCTTGTTGCCCCCTCAAAGCCTCATGCAGTCATGGGGTGGGGACTTCTAGAGTTCGAGATTAACTCATGATCCACTGGGATTATGAGTGGGAGTGCTGCTGGGATTATGGGCGTGAGTGCTACACCTGACCTGGAGCATATAGCCTGAATGCAATATAAGAGAGACCGCCAGACTTCCTCTCTGTTGCCATTGTTGCTGTCACTCCTCCTTTGTGCTCTCTTGCTGTTTGCTGCCACCATGGAAGGCTGCCCTCTGCCATGTGCCACTCTGCCTTGGAGCCAGCTGAGTGTGGCCTGAAACCTCCAGTAACTGTGAGCTAAATAAACTTTTCTTTCCTTTGTTTTGAGTGTCAGGTATTTGTCCCAGCAATGAGAGAAGAGTAACTGAGATGTTATGGTTTGCAAGACACTAGGAATCTATTCTAGACTCATCTCCACCACTCCATGGAGTTTTATGAAACCCATGCTTCATAAAAGCATGAAATATTCCAAAATAACTCAATATTTTTAAACTCACTTCAAACTCTAACCAATTTGAACATCTTTCCTTTTTTTTTTTTTTTGAAAGGATCCAAGGCCCCCAAACATGTTGACCCCTCTATCTCCTTCATCTAATGCCTACTTTAATCTAATGCTTAGCTTAACTGATATTTTCTCCAGGAAGTCTTTTCTGATCTGTCACTTTAAACACAGCAGCTTAAAATTCTCGTGGTGTTTCATAAAATAAACAATGCATTAATATGTATTATAGGAGCTGGGGAGATAGCTCAGTGGTCTAAGCACCTGTCTGGCAAGTGCAAGAACCCTAGTTCAATCCCTGGTACCACATGCCATACTGGCCCCAGCCATGCATGGTGGCACATGCCTGTAATCCCAGCACTGGGGAGGCTGAGACAGTAGGGTCACTACAAGTCTGAACTGTGTAGTGAGGCCCTGTACCAATAGATAAATAAGTAAGTAAAAATTTTAAATATATGTATTATAGTCTTCATTCTGCGCCATAATCACTAAGGCTTTTTACTTTGTGTAACCAAAATGTTGTACCCCTGGGTCAGCCTCTGCCTTTTCCCACCCCTCTCCCATCCTGTGGACCTCAGTGCGACAGATGTATTTAATGCATCGTGTCACAATGAGTCTGCCAACTTTCTGCTGCAAGAGCCAGGCCTATATTACTTTTGTATACGTAGCTGTAACCCTGGAATGCTGTAAGTGCTGTGCAAATGAACTATTAGTAACACAAAATATTTTCTTATTCCATGAGCTAGATTTTGCCAGCATATTCACCTTCCTCTCATTTGCTTGAAATATATCATTCTCCATTACAGTCTGATAGCAAAATTAGGGTTCCTTTCTGATGTTTCATAAAAGCATGAAATATTACAAAATAACTCAATATGAAGAGCTGAGCACCAAGAGTTTGTTAGTCTTTTGCATTACATGCTGTTAAGGGGGAAAATCTCTCTTGAGAGGATGCAATGGCTTTTCCCAGCCCTCATTTACACAGACCCTCGTCACATCTCTACAGGGATCCAAGTAGACATTTAATGGATTTAAAGATTTTCTTCCCCTCAAATGCTCTAAAGAGATATAAAATAGAAGTCATTAATTTCTAACAATTTCCATATACTATATTAATGCCTGCCTTGCCTCTTATGTATAACCTGGTTGCACGATAACATTCAGTGTTTTATCTGCAAGCTCACAGTAATTGACTATTAAGGGTCTCAAATTTCTTTTGTACAGTAAAAATTAGCAAAAACAAATGTATAATTGGCTCTAATAAAACAAATGAGTGCACTGCAAAAAGTATTGTGTTTGCTAAGAACACAGTTAAACTGTATTTCCTAACAGTGTTTTCCTTAACTATCTACCCAACCTACCCACTTCAATTGCTTCTGTGTATAGTGTCTTTCATATAAAGTGGTACAATATGATAAGCCAACTTCTGTTAAATGATCAATTCGGTCTGGAGCAGGTGCAGGAGCCGGGGGTTCGATCCCCAGGCCTGCCGTGCCAGCCCCACCCCTGGGGCACACTGAGACTGGGTGTGGTGGCACAGGTCTATAATTCCAGCTCTTGGAAGGCTGTAAACAGGTGGATCACTATGAGTCCAATCTAGTAGTGAGACCCCAAACACCCTGTAGACAAACTAAATAAATGATCGATTCCATTTATGTGGCCAGATGAAAAGATGTTATTTGTATTAACAATCTAAGATGTAAGATACTCACCAAGGGAATTATTTGATATAAATAAGTACTACTCATGTAAATAATTGACCTTTATATGAACAATTTCCATGTCTGTGCTCTGCATGCATTAGCAGGTATACAGATGCCGGAGATCTGATATCTGCACTAACTTCTCATCCTTAACGTCTTTGTGATTTCTTTCCTATATCCTATCCTAATTCCATCTTTGAGTTAGTTTGCCTGAAGAGATACTATGAGGATAAAGTCTCTCCTAGAAGACACAGAAAACTGAGCTCCATGAATTCCACCCTCAATCCCTTTTACTATCCCTTCTCCCCACCGTCACAAGGATAAAAACCTTTTGCAGGTTCTCAGCCTTGTGTTGTACCTCTTCTGTCCCTGTATTGTTCTGCCAACTCTTACCACTTACGTACTGTGACACCCAGGCACACAGTAATCATCCACAGCCTGGATCATTTTTATCCTGTCCCTTCACACTGACACCAAAAGTAATCAACACCTTGAAAAACTTCACCTCTCCGTGTATTTCACGACACATGCTGAAAGCCAAGCATGCTGTGTAGTGCAGCACCACAGTGCATGTGTAGTGAAACATGATCAGAGAAAACAAAAGCCTTGACCCCACCAGTTTTCCAGGCATACATAGTTCTAAGTTGAAGTTTTGTAAAGAAAACTGAAATGGGGCTGTAACGGGGTTGCCATAGCAAAAGGCTAGAAACCCAGGAGACAGTGGAAGGACAATGAGGCATGTATGCTACGGGAAGGAGTCCATAGTTAACCGAAGAAGCCAAATTGGGGTCAACTTCAAAGAAGAAAGCCTTCTGACTCACAAATGTATGAAAAGTAGCCAGACTGGGTCCATGGAGACACAGCAGGCTGCTGTGTTCATTCATATACAGGCGGACACAACCTGGCTGGGGATGTTGATGGTCAAAGTGGACACAGTAGAAGGTTTTGAGACATCCAGATGGTCGCAGCTATAGACTTTGGCAAGAAGGTCTACTTAAGATGTGTAAGGAACAAATTACAGAGGACACCCCAGAGTTCCCTCTCAAGTGTCTAGGTAGATAGCTGCAGTCCGTACTGAGCTAACAAAACAGAGAGGTTCAGGATGGAAGAAAAAAAGAATTCAAGGTTCCATTTTGGACATTCACAGGTTGCCAAGCCTTGAGTGATGGCTGGGGATGTTGAGATAACACCTAGCAACAATAAATTCACAGGTGATGAGTAGTAGCTGTCAGAAAGAAAGTAGAATTTCGCTGACCTTCTCAGACCAAAAAGCTACAACTCTTGTTGCATAGGTCCTGCTTTACCTTGGTCTTAACCATCCAGTAGAAAAGTATGAAGACGAAATATAGGAAATAAAGCCATGCTGTTATGTTGAGCTGTGGGGGACTCAGGTCAATAATTTCTGACATTGCCAGTTAAACAGAAGACCCAATGCTATTACGGGCTACTGGACTCTTTTAGAATATTTTGCTGAGTTTACACACCTATAATATTCAATAATGGAACTTAGAAAAAATGGGGTAGACAGATGAATGTCCATTTTGTATTTGTGTATTCCAAGTGGTTAGGATAGATATATAGTTGCATTCTCTTAATGAATAGAATGATTTGTTCTAATGGTGTTTGTAAATAGGATCACAAGTCCACTTCTTGTACAGCAATTAACCAAGAAGAATATATGCAGTGTATTATTTGTTGAAACTGTACTTCTGATTGGATTTGAAACTGTCTCATTGCTATCTGTTTATCAATAAAACTTTGAAAAAAAATTTAAAAAAAGAAAGAAAGTAGAAAAACAGAGAGGGTTAAAAAAGGGCCCAGGCTTAGCAAAGAGCAGCACCAGCATTTTGAGACACCATGGCGAAAACGCAATCCTATGAGATATGAAGAAAACGGGGAGGATCTGAGGATTAAAACAGCCAAGTGGAGTGTTTCAGGAAAGGGGTGGTCAGAGAAGTGCTCGATAATGTCTCAGCCCAAGTGGAGCTAAAATGTGTCCACATGAATTAGGCCATGGGAAGGCCCTTGTGACCTCAAAAAGTACAGTTTCAGCTGGAGAGCTGAGGGTAAAAGCAAGATTTCAGGTGCAGCCAATTTTAAAGAATAATTGCTAAGAAGCTAGAGATGAGACAAACCTTAGCATTGAACAGGAAGTCGAAGGTTTTAGATTTGGGCTTTTTTTGTTTTTTGTTTGTTTGTTTGTTTTCTTGTTTTTTTTTTTTTAACATTTATTCCTAGCCCATTTACTTTTTTTTATGTATTTAGTACAGGGTCTACAGGGTCTCACTACACAGATCAGACTCATGATGATCCTCTTGTTTTCAGCCTCCCAAGTGCTGGGATTATAGGTGTGTGCCACCATACCTAGTCTCATTTGCCAGCTCAGCACTCCCCAGGGGCGGGGCCAGCAAGGCATCCTGGGGATCGAACTCTGGTCCCTGAAGCTGCCTAAGCAGGCATTTTAATCCACTGAACTGTCTGGCTGGTCCCCCATTCACTTTTTTTTAAAGAGAATAAAACATAGTAAAAATTAATTAGAAACAATACAGAATTTCACTGAGCAAGATAATAGGAATTCAACAGTGGTTGTTATTTTGCATACTGTGGTCTTCAAATTAGCGGTTCAGATCACCAGATATAAGCATACAAAATTAGTGCCAAAAAAAAATTAAAAGGAAAAAAAAATTAAGCATGAACTGTTCCTTTCAATAGACCAGCAGAAATCAACAGTACAATTATCCTCGCTCTCCTGTGTATATACATATATATTTTCCCTTCCTTTTTTATTTGTTTTTACACACTGTAAGAGATCAATGATATAGAAAGAAGAAATAAATTGTACAAGGAAATTTAGCAGAAGACAGAGAATTCAGTATAAAAAAAAAAAAAAAGTAGTGGAATTAGTGGCCTGGGCGTGGTTGTGCACACCTGTCATCCCGGCACTCAGGAGGCTGAGGTAGGAGATCACTGTGAGTTTGAGGAAAGCATGGGATACAAAGGGCATACAAATCCAACATGAACTGCATAGTGAGACCCTGTCTCAAAAAGACAAAAAAAATAACTTTGAGAAAAAAGGAAGGGTAGAGAATCCAGTGGGAAAAAAAGAGGGAAAGAATTAAAGAAAAAAGGAAAAGGCAGAACAGGAGGAAGAGAAGCAGCAAGAGGAGAAAGAAGAAGGGATGTTTTCCCCATTGTAACAAGAAAGAGCTGCTGGTGGGATTTTTGGACTTGGTTAAAAGAATCAAATACTAAAGGTCCTTCTGATGCCTTCTGTTTCTCCTTGTCCTGCAAGACAAGGTCACCAACTGAGGGAGGCGTGGGAAGAAGTTTGAGAGAGATCTGAGAGAAGATGGGGGGAATGGCCGAATCAGGCAGCAGGGAAGGGAGCCCGCTGCGGGGGTCAGAGCTGATGGGCTACAGAGGTTTGAAATTGTGCCCTTAGAACTGAACCTTGGCGGGCCTCTTGCTGGCTTTATCTCTAGGAATATTCAGTTGCTTAGGTGCTGGCAAAGAAACGATGAATGACAGATTGACAATGTCAAAGTTTTTCTAGAAGGAAATAACAGAGGGAGAATGGTGAAGTAAGCTGAACACTTTTGCAAGGAGTTTCTAAGGACAACAATCAAGGCATCTAAATGAGATTATGAGGGAAAGCAGAGAGGAGGTAACGGCCAAACGAACAGTGAGATTGCACTGAAGGACACAATGGAAAGGACTGAAAACATAGGGGAACCGAGAGCCAGGGGTCAGGCGAGTGACAGAGCGAAGGCTACCAAGGACAATGGTAGAGCTTGGGAGGGAACCACACCAAGAGTCAGGAGTCAGGAGGTGGATCCTAAAGAACTAGAAGGGGTGACAGGAAGTCCAGCAGATTACAAGTAATTGAAGCAAAATATGGTCTATCTGGTGTAATGCTCAAAGGATTCAGGGTTTTTGATGTAAACTTGATCTTCAAAACATCATATAGCATGCCATCGAGATAGCTCAGTGGTCTAAAGCACCTGCTTAGGCAAATTTAGGCAGGTTCAGAGGACCACAGTTGGATCCCCAACAACATGTATCCCACCAGTCCTGACCTCAGGGTGGGCTCAGCCAGTCAAAAAATTAAAAAATAAAATAAAATAAAAATAAAACGCCTTATAGAGCAAGGGGGTAAGACAACCCATCCCCTTACTCTTATCTATTTATTTATTTTTATTTTCTATTTCACTGAAACTTGTTATGGACCTTTTGGATAGGAACAGGAATGTGTTCACCACATATGGTCTCAACATACTACTGCCAGAACCAGTATGTGGCTACCTCATTGCCAATCCTGTATTCAACACCCAGGCAGCCTGCCCCGAGATCCTACCTGTAGATGCTCAAGCTATGATAAAAGAATGGTTTCCACCTGATGGCACTGTGGAGCAGCCCAGCTGCAAGCATCAGATGGCTGTGGCCATCCTTGCGATCTGCCCGCTGAATCACAAGACTTCCTGCATCTGACCTCCACGTGGTTTCCTAATATTCTTTCATCTGCTGACAACCATAAGTAGTGAGGAAATATCCACCCAGACATTCAGCATATATATTTTCTATTATTGCACACATAGAAGAATTGCTTCTTTCAAATAAAGATTTATCTAATAATATTAAATCATTAGCATGATTTTAATGAAGTCATTGTATCACATTCAATAAATAGGGTGAGATATTTAAGCAACCTACTAATGTTGAATGTCTAAGTTGTTTCAAAATTTGGGATAGTATAAATAATGTTGTTATGAACATTCCAAACACACATCTTTATAAACATCTCTAGTAGTTATTTCCTGTAACAACTTCCTTGACCTAGTATGATTCAGTCATAGAAAGTAGGTGTGTCCAACATTGGAGACATATTACCCAGTTGTCTTCAAAGTCTTTATAAGCAGCATCTAAGAATTCCCTGGTATCTTGTCAAGCTAGAATATGTTCTTTGTTGCCTTTTTTAGTAGGTGAAAAATAAAACAAAAGGAAATACCTCATTCAACTCAGAATGCAAAGGCCGGCCAAATACCTCAGTGGATTAAAGCACCTGCAAGCATGCACACCTGCCGGGGGCTCAATCCCCAGGCCTGCCGTGCTGGCCCAACCCCAGGGATGTGCTGAGATGGCAATTGAGACTGGGCATGGCGGTGTGTGCTTGTAATCCCACCACTTGGGAGGCTGTAAACAGGCAGATCACTATGAGTCTGATCTAGTAGTGAGACCCTGAACACCTGTAGAACCCTGTAGACCCTTCCCTAAAATAAAAAAATAAAAACTTGGCATCCATGCCACAGCCTGGTATGCTGATGCACCTAAGTCTTCCCTACCTGAGCTGTAAGGAAAGTGGTAACAGCATTCCATACACTTCTCCTAAAATACTTCCAACTGCTTTCTGACCTGGCATCCTGAATAAAAATTATCTTCCCTGTTGTTATTTTGACAATGTCGATCCTTTCTACAAAGTCCCCTGAAAGGTCCCTGCTCCTGAAATAAATTCCTTCACAGTTTTACTCCTTACTCTCAGACTTTCGCACCCCCCCCCAACCTCCTACAGCCAAGTCCCTATTAGATTGCTGCTAACCCTCTCCAAATCCCCCACTCCTATCGAATTTAATTTGTGGACGAAAGCTTCCGGGTAAACACAAATGGCTATCATTTCATCTTTTTCTATTATATTTCATTATCTCTTTTGTTATTTTGCCAATTTCCTTCTATGTTTTTGCTCTTCCTAAAAACTGGTCTTATTTTGATTTGTTAGGTCTCTTTTCCAGTTCTCATCACTGTATCTCTTTCCATTTCAGATTTGTTGTGCAGGAGCTCTTCAAACTCAGGTTATTTCTTAGGTATCTGAAACCCTTTATAATACAATGAATGCTCTATATTTGTCAGGTTCAAAATTACATTTCCCACTGGCTCCTGCTTTCAATAAGACAGTAATAGCTGCAACACAGGACTAAAGGAATAAAAGGAACAAAGAACCAATATCGGAATATTGTAATATCCTACCCATTCCAGGGCTCATGACAAGCCTTTTGCATATGGTATATTATATAGCTTCAGGGAAGAAAGGGCCTTTTCATGGATGAGAATTTTGCTCTTGCTAGCCTGATAGTGGTCGCACATATGGCAGGAACATGGAACTTCATCCTACTGTAATTTTTTGTTTTCCAATTTATAGCAGAAAAAATATTTCCATGCCACAATTAGAAGAAAGTACATTCTCGAGATGAAAGGCAGTGCTTCATTAAAGGAAAACAGATGCATCCATCAGACTGCACTGTCATCCAAAAAAGAGTGCTTCACGTGCTCACAAAGGTGGGGAATTAAACCTTTAATGGTTGTTTTGTTTAGCTTACACAAAATCCATAGATCTGCGCTGTGCCTGGCCAGGTCCTCACACAGTAGGAAAGACATCGGGTTTCAACATTTTCACACAGCCGCCATGGGAGCAAGATTGCTGATTTCTTTCCAAATCACTTTTTTATCTTAGTCTTAATAAAAATCTAGGAAATAGATAAGAGAGCCTGGGCTACTCCTAGTGTCACCTTTATGTACTGCCCCAGTGATAATCAGCTTTAGCCACCCACCCCTTCTCAAACTCTCATCTTACTGCTCTTCCTTTCTACCAGTTCTTCCTAACTGCCCCACAATTAGCTTCTGGAAGCACCCTGCTTCTCCCCACAACACTCTGTCCAAGTACCCTCAAGCTCATCTCAGAAGGCCATACTGCCCTGTCTGTTCAGGCCTGTGTGTGCCCATCTGGTTCCAGCCCTTCTAAGGAGACTGATTATTGTCTCACCCCCATCCATAAGTCTCTTGTGTAGCATTTTCCCTGCTGTCTCCAAGGTTTTCCTTTCCTATCTTTGTAAAGCATTTCTCAGAGGCTCATAACATCTCCTTATACCATCCCCAACTCCTTCCTTTCCTTTGGTGTTTTAAACCCATGACCATTTTCCTAACTGCTGAGGGCTTTGCCTTCTATCTTGCTCTGGTCCTCAGCTTCTGCCGTCCACAAGCACAATTCCTTAGGAGCCTACACTGACAGTCACTGTTGATCTATCACAACACAGGCCACCTCTTCTCTGTCATACTCTGAGTTCACACTCGCTGAACACAACCTTGCAGCATTCCACTTTTCTCATTCTTACAACTGAGCCTCCTCCCCAAGTCAACCTGCTCTCTTTCTCTCCAAATCAAGCAAGTGTAGATCAGGGTGTCTCATTTATTCAACCATCCCATGATGCCACACTGCAGTTCAGCTGTCCATGTGTGTCACTCTTGTCCCCACACAACATGGCCAGAAACAATTCAGTCATTCGTGTTGATGCCATCAACATATCTATTTTCAGCCTTAAGCGTAAAATACCTTTTACTTGCCTCTTACAATTATTAAGTCGAGGCTGGTGTCAGACTCTCTATCAAGTTCACCCTGCACAGAAATGCATCACCTTGATAATCACACTAAGTGTACAAAGCAATATAAATTAGAAAGTGTCCTAGTTTCTTGCTACCTGAAGTTTGGTGCATGAGCCTGCAGTGTCACCATCACTTGAGACATGGAAATGTATGGCAAATTTAGGATTTCATGGTAAATCAAAATTGATGTTTACAAGCTCCCCCAGTGGATCTATAAGTACATTAGAAAGCAAGACCTGCTGCTCTGGCCCCACTTGCTCTTTCCCTCAGTCCTTCCCCACATACGCTCGCACACGCACACATGTGTGTACAGAAACCTGCACGAAGCCTTTACCACTTCCTTCATAACCAAGATATAGAATGATCTTGTGGAAGCTCCTTCAGCTTCCTAGTCCCCAGACCTTAATTCTATCCACATCCCTAAGGATTCTCCTCCCTTTCTGTTCCATCTTCAGTTCTCCTGCTGGCCAGGTTGATCCTTCTCTCCTAACAACTTTAGGATCCTGCTCTATCCATGGTTTCCATTCTATGATGGACCATGGATCCACTAGTACCTATTCCCTACCAACCTCATCTCCTCGGCCTATATACATGTTTAAACAATATACATCATTCACAGGCTTCTCTAGACCTTGACTTTCCTGCTAAGCATGACTTAGCTTTTTCCTGAAAGCAGTCTGCACTCCTGCCTCCGCTTCCTCTGTTTTCAGGCAGATCACCCTTGGCTTTCTGCCTGCTTCTCTGCTATTCCCTGGGTACTGGCTACACCAAAGCCCTGTCCTAGGACCTCCTCCCCTAGGACCTCGTCCCTGCAAATGTCTCCCTCTTCCTGTGTTTCCTTAGTTGGGAGGACTCTAGCTATACCTTATGCGCCTGATGTTCAGCTTTGCATCTCTGAACCCATACTTCACGCTGGGGCATGCATAATTACACCTAGAACCCCAAATTCATCATCTTCAAAACTAAATTTATCTTTACCACAGAAATCAACTCAGTGGTCCCCATCTGGTTGAGGAACATGTCATCCATCCAGTTGTCCAAACCAGAACTTTAGGAGCTTCCTAACTAATCACAGTAGCATACTCTGTAAACTCATCAATCTGGGAGGTGATCATAACTATGAGCCTACATGGGCTACTTAGCAAGACCCTGTCTTACACACACAGAGAATTTCTTAAGACTCTTCTTTCCCTTTTTCTTTCCCCTCCATGCCTAGCCTTACTACCTCTTAACTATCATTTCTCACATGGACAAACACAATGGGTTCCTACCTTGGTTCATTGCCATAACCTAAAATCCATTTCAATAATTCATCATCCAGACTGTGCCCAATGAGATGGCCAAAATGGACACATTAGTACTATGCTCAAGGGCCTTCAACAACTTACCATTACCCACAGGATAAAGGGAAACACTTGAATCTTACGTAAAAGATCTTCTCACATCCTACGCTCTCTTAGACTCCTCTGCCAAACCAATAGGATACTCCTGTGCTCTAGCTATGCAGTCACTTGCATTTCTGACCATATCACATTCATTCCCAACTCTGAATGTGCAGTAGAGAATATGCTTCTCTCCTATCTAGGTGACTTATTAATTATCCAAGATAACACCTAACTGTTGCTCTCTTTATGAATCCATCCTTGACCTTATACCCAGAATTCAGTGCTTCTCCCTGTGTGTTCTCTTCCAAATTATAGTTTCCTTTAATTCAGCATGTATAATTTCATTTCTTAAAGCCTAAATAGGATCCCCCCCTTGAGACACTGAACCCCTAGAAGACTAAAATTGTGTTATATTCTTTTATTCATATTCTTTGTGTCCATTGGTTGTGCCATTTTTATTCACCTCATAGTCATATAGTGAAGCTCTAATCTCAAACCCTTGAATGTGATTATAAAGGTGGGGTTCTTAGAAAGTATTTAGGGTAGAGTGAGGTCAGAAAGATAGAATTCTCATGCTTGGATTAGTGCTCTTTGAGAAGAATACCACAAGGCTGGTGCTTTTCTCTCCATCTCCTCAGTCTCCTCCTCATTCTCTCTTTTTCTCAAAGAGACAGAAAGAGACAGAGGGAGAGAGAGAGAGAGAGAGAGAGAGAGAGAGAGAGAGAGAGAGAGAGAATCTACAAGCCTAGAAGAGGAACCTCATAAGATCAAATCTGCAGGAATCTTGATCGTGAACTTCTCTGCCTCCACACCTGTGACAAATAAATACATGTGGCTTAAGTCATCTAGACTATGGCACTTTCTTTTAGCAGCAGTAAACACCCAGATGCCTAACTCCAGCCACGTAATTCTTAGCGTGCACAAGGAGGCCTGGTAAGTGAACACCGAGAGACCCAGTGCACACAGAGGAACAAGCAGCTCTTCTAGATTACATAGCATGGACTCTGGCACACAAATCGAGTACATAATTAATTTTACCTTTGTGGTTATTTATTGCTTTATAAAAAAGCAAAACTAGATCTTGAAATGGCTCTAGTGTTGGTTCCTTTATTATAATCTGCAATTTCCCAAAACCACAAAGCACCTTCTGCTCCTTCTTGTGCGTACCTTGCAGGGCTGGCTGCACCTCAGAGTTCTCCTCCCACTTCTCTCCCTGCACACATGGCTCCTGTCACAGGCACATCCACATCTTTGATGTATCCAACATTCTTTCTGGTCCCTCCTCTTTCTTATGGGGTTGGTCAGAGAATTAATATGAATGAAGGGTTAGTATTCAATTTCATTCCATTGCATAATATTGATATGTTTCCACCATGTGGATAAAAAAAATGTCTTGAAGGCAAGTGGGATGCTTGCTTGCTTAGAACAGGGTCTTGAGAAATACAAGCCACAGCCCAGGGCAAACACTGTCTCTGTGCTTGTATGTGTATATGGACAAGCTAAGAAGGGGTTCTTATTTCTAAATGATGGTAAATTTTATAAAAGGTGAAAATTGCATGAAATTTCATTAGCTGCAAAGTGTTACCGAGTGCCCCCCCCACTCACATATGCATTATCTGTGACTGCTTCCACATCACAATCATAGAATTAAACAACTGTGACGGAAACCATCTGGCTCGCAAAGCCAGGACTACTTCCTATTTGATCCTTTATAGGAAAAGTTTGCCAACTTCCACACAGGAAAGTTGAATTAAATTCATATCTCCATGATCATTGAAATATCCCCTGAAAATACCTGTCCCTACCCCAAAAAAGGTTTTTTAATGAGTATCAGGGGAAAAAAGATGAATCAAAAATCCTACCTTGGAGCACCCAAGAGTGAAATCGTCTGTGGCATAACCTGACACTGTGAGATCCCCAACTGAGGAGAACTCAAACAAGAAGGTCATGTTCACTTTGTGCTAAATATCTTGCTAATGCTGAAGAATAAAGTAGTGAGAACATCCTGTACTTCCTTTCCCTAGACAATCTATATTGAAATTAATATAAGAAGACCCAGAGCTCTGTTTCCACCAGTTTAAATCCATGTTGTGCAGGAGGAGTATGAATCATAGATTGGAAACAATGAGGTTTAATTAATCATTTTTATGCTCTTGTCTCTCACTGCAGGATAGGGATCAGGAAAAAGAAGAAGAGGAAGAAGAAGAAGAAGAAGAAGAAGAAGAAGAAGAAGAAGAAGAAGAAGAAGAAGAAGAAGAAGAAGAAGAAGAAGAAGAAGAAGACCAGAAAAGGTGAAATTTTCATAACTCCTTTTGCTTCCTAAAACCCTGTGAATAAGTGGGAGCCATGGTGTCACAGCACAGAGGTTCTCTGGTCGAATGATGGGAGATACAAAGCTTGGAGCCCAGACTAATAAAGCACTGTCTCTCGCTTGCTGTAACATCTGTACCTGCCTAGCCATGCTGTAGAGGGGCCTGTGCATTAACTCAATTGGCTTCCTACCTGAAACCTCAGCTTAATTAGGACCATTTGTCAAAATGACACCCGTTTTAGAAGCCAGATCAAATTGATTACTGTTGTTGTGCTGGATCTCCTCAAATGGTAAGTACCTATTTTTGGTGCAAAAGATAGGCAAATATTTACCCTAAAGTTGGTAATAAACATAGCCCCTTGATAAGAAAATACCTGATATATAAAAAACATCCATACTTTAAAAAACATTGTGGTTTTTTTTCCTTTTTATTGGACCCCAAAATCTGGTATCGTGTAAAACCAATGTGCTGTGACATATTCTTTCCAAGAGACTGACCAAAAAATCATTGTCTTGTATTCTGATAAATGGCTAATCCCTACAACTATGGATTTAGAAAGCTACAGTTTTAAATATAAAAAAAAATTATGTAACACACTAGTCAAGTATAGTCGTCCCTACAGAACATTAAGAAACCACTGTGCAAAAATCAGTCAATTAATGTGAGCAATATCAAGATTACCTGGCTTCTATCAGTAAGATTCACTGTTAAAATGCTTCGTCTATAATGTACCTAACAAAAATATCCTTGCATATGTTGGTTACTACTTCATTGTACTGTATGTGCAGGCTGCAAATGGACATTCACACCAAGACGTCTCCCTTAGATGACATAATCATGCCATCCTATTTCTATTCATGGAGGGGGAAGTACTAGAAAAGGCAAAGCAATACATGTTCAGATCTTATATAAAATGTAAACCACACAGGACAGAAATTGAAACTGCAGAGGATGCTATTCCATTTCAGTGGTATGCTGGAAGAGAGTTCATGTAACAAAAATATGAATAGTTACCACCAAAATAAATGATAACATTTTGATTTCTTCTTCTACATCTAAAACTCTTCAATGTACTTTCCTTTTGAAATATACATAAATCCATTTTAGTTGTTTTCAAATGTTCTAAAATATTTAAATTAGTACACAAAATCCATCTCTAAGAGGTCCAGAACCTTTCCAAAACTACACTGAAGTGACATTTCTAGTTATATGTGCTCTTAAGCCCCATGACTGCTGCTGTCACTGAGGGGCACCAGAAATCACCCACAGACCCAACACAAAACACTCAAAAAAAAAGCAAAGGGAGACAGAGAATCGTACCTGCACAATTAGAAAATCACTAGAACTCATCCTGGTTCCCTTGTTTTCAGCCTCCCCAGAGCTGGGATTACAGGCAGGTACCACCATGCCCGGTCTCGGTGACTGGCTCAGTGCACCCTGGGGGTGGGACCTGCACAGCATGTGGTGCTGGGGATTGAGCCCCAGTCACCTGCACTTGTCCATGCAGGTACTTAGTCCACTGAGTTATCTCTCTGGCCCAACTGTAGTGTTTTTTGCATTTACAAACTTCAGCTGTTACTTAATAGCTCAATGAAAGGTCCCTAAATAGGATACAGGGAGTTTGACTTCTTCGCACCTCCTAGCACAGGGGATTTGCAATAGCAGCGCTAGCATCTCCACACACTTGCATATCTCCCCCAAACAATTTAAGTAGGCCAAGCTTGATTTGATGGGCATTTATTTACTTGTAAATGGCTTTGCACACAGGTATCCCTGTCAGGTGCGACCACTTAAGTGCACTGTCTACAAAGAATACCTGTGATCAAAACTCACATTTTAAGCTTCCCAAATGCTTATGACACTTGGAGAAAATATTTTATTCTTAGTGACTCCCTCAATTTCCAACTTACAAACTAATACACTGCTGTGCATAAGCATGAATTAAACTTCAGAATAATTCAATTACCCTTTAGAAAAATTAAATGAACTCCCAGTAATAATGCAAACATGCTCCACTTAAACAAACATAAAAGTCTGCCCAAATTATTTAAGAAATCTAAGTAATGGATGATGGAGCAGACATTCATTTTGAGAGATTGTAAGATTTGATTCTTATAAGAAGAATCCTGTAGAAATGGCCCTGGTCTCAGGGCATTGTGAAATAATTAGTTGGCTTTACAACCTTGGGTCCTACCTGGCCCACTGCTCATCTTTTGCATTTTTATACTAAATGGATCTTTCTTGCCCTGTCTGGAATATAGGAACTGTGAATGCACATAAGCAGGGTTGTTTTATTAATCTCACAAAGGTGTCCAATAGTTCATCTAAAATTGGAAATGTTAAAATTTGGTGTAGGCTTCAAGATTTTATCCTCCCCTGTCCAAATCAGCAGTGCTAGCATTGATGGGGCTCTGGAGTCTCATTCGCAATCATTAGCCTTAAGAACCACAGGATAACTGAAAGCACCACAGAGGCTAATATCCTGCCACAGAAATTAGAACGTCTTGAAACCCCACAGGTAACATGTAAAGGAGTCATGTGAGGTGCTAGGATGGACAACTGGCTACCACGAGGCTGAGCCACATTTGCACTTCTGTTAATTTATATTCCACAAAAGAAGGGAAGGAAAGGCAAGGCAGAAAGGAGTGCAACAGGGAAACCAGAAGGGAAAGAAGAAGAGATAGAAGAGGAGGGAAGAAGGGTGCAGACAAAAAAGAAGGGAAGGAAGGAAATGGAGAGGAGGAGAGGGGAAGAAATGGAGAGCAGAAGAGAGGAAGGGGTAAATAACTAGAATATTCCTCTCAATATTACATAAAATACTAGCTTCCATCTGAAAGAAATTGCCCATAACTCAGAAACAGAGAGATGAGAGTCCGCCAACTCAATAGACAGCCACGCGGAGCCTTTCCGACCTTCTAGGTTAGCAACTATCATGGTCCCTCAAGCAGCTGCTACCGACAACTGAGTGTCCTCGCCACATCCGAGCGCCCTTCTTCCTCCTCCCACGAGCCCCTCACAGTGGACACAAACACAGGATAACCTTAAGAAATGAAAAAGCCAAATGCCAGACAAAACTTCCAAGGGTTTATTTTGTGTCACCCCAAAGTAGAGGTGTTGTGAAAATGACTGCTCCGCTCCATCCCTGAATCTCAACAGCACAGACGCTTCTTGGGCCCAGAGCAGTCTAGGACATCGGAAAGATGCCCTGTGTTGGGCTGATGCTGACGTGAGCCGCGACGTGTCCGGGCAGGGTTTGAGCTCTCTGGGGATCCCACTGCAGTGAGCACTGCACAGCTGTCCTGGTCTAGAATCTGGTGCCATCCAGTCCGGGGCGTGAAGCACGCCTGGCTGTGGGAGGCCGCTGCAACAGCAGAGCATTGCTAGGAGACCACTGTCACAGGTCCTCCTGCAGAGGAAGTGGACTCCTCTTCCTCTCTCTGCCTCTCTGGTGGTTTATTTCATTCTTTTCCTGACTGGATTACAGAAATCACATACTAATCCTGAAAACGGAAACTAAAGAAACATTTTGGGTTTTGCTTTGATTATATAAAGTACTACAACATAAGCATGGCTCGCAGTAAGAAGTTACTGAACACACAAACACATCCTCTAAACCATGAATAAATAAACACTACTGCATACTACACAGTCACATTCCCTTTCTCAACCAAAACACATAGCCTTTCATTTTTCAGCTTCAAGATCTAAAACTGCCTCAGAAGGTCCTGATGCCATAGAAGCCCCTAATACCTCCTACCAAGTTCACCAACACCCCCAAAATTGCACACAACCTACAGGAAGACTCGTGGTCTTCACTCTACAAAATGACACTGATCACTAGACTCTGAGCCAAACTTCCAGGCCTATGAGAAATTAATTTCTGAAGGAAAGGGGTGGAAATAAAAGAACAGAATGGTGCAGAGGTCACCAATTTTAACCTTCTTCAAATTCATCAAAAGATTCACTAATTCTCTGTAAAGTTTGATTATTCCACTTTTGATTCAGATATTCGAACAATTACTAGTTGTTGGGCCTGAAGACTACACTCCTGTTTAAAGAATAGTGCTGTAAGGCAAAAATCCTCCAAGAGACATAAAACTAATAAGCCCAGTTACCTAGTATTATTTTGGTGGGCAATTTCTTTTTTTTTTTTTGCAGCACTGGGGATGGAACTCAGGCCCTTGCACTTGCCTGGCAAGTGCTTATTCTACTGAGCCATCTCCCCGGCCCTTCTGTGGGCAATTTTCATCAAAGAAAGTTAGGGGCTGCTGTTGTTTGTTAACTTGTTAACTCCTTGACTGCCATTGACCTTCTACTAGCATTTTGCTTCCTGTTTTCTCTGAGTTTTACTATGTTCTCTCATTTCCTGTGGTATTAATTGTCAGCCCAGGGAAAATGAAGTTGATTTGTTGTACCACAAGAAACACTACTCATTGCCTCTCCATGCAGACATCTGTGGCATCACGCAAGGCCAGAAAATTATTAGAGCCCATTTCATGGCCTTTATTTACTCCTTGTCTTATGTGGCTTGTGCCTTGTTAAGAAAGGAAATCAATTTATTCCTTGTTACATCATAAAGTGGCTAGAAGGGAAATCACATTTACTTTAGAATCTCCAGATTGTCTTATGAAGTTTGAAATAAGAAATTTGATTAATGTTTTATGGCTGCCCATGTAAAAATGACATTGATTTTATCCAATCATACTGTCAATCCCATTATCTATATTTCAAAAGGGGAACAATGTTCAATTCTACATGGTAGAGTTTATATTTCAGCCATCTAAAATGTATTATAAATCTTAAAAACAATAATTTATCATCTTAGAAGAAAATTTAGTGTTTAAGATCATTGATTTTTTTCCATTTGCGGTAGAGCATATAATAATTTTTTCACTCATCTATGCTAAAATGACAAGTAATCTACTCTAAGGGGAATGTCCTGGCTTTGTGGCCCTAGTACATAGCTGTCACATAGCCCACATCCTACAGCTGTTCATGGGTCCTCCAACTCTCTAGAATTCCAGAGGCAATGAGTCAATAGTCTTTTTCCCACATGTCCAGATTTTCAGACTCATCCCTCAGTTTGCTGAACCAAGAAGCCACCAGCTTACCCTGGCACTGTTTGCTGTCTGAACCATTCCTGACCTCACTATGTGCTGTCTGTTGAATGGGTTTTTTGCTAAGCCAGTCAACTGAGTTTGTTCCCCCAAGACCTGTCTGTTCATTGTACTGCTGCCAATCATAAAGTTCGGACAACACACGCACCACCATCACTTATCAGAAGTGACCATGAATCTTACCCTTGGTGCCTGGAGCACTCTCGTATTTAAGATGAAAAATCTCGCTAGAATTCTACAGAGGGGAGCAAGGCGTAGGCAATAACCCAAATACCTAAGTGGCAATTTGTGATCACCACATAACACTGCTCCCAGATTGGTATCACTTTTCCCCGCCCAGTGATCTGACCAAGCATTGATAGATATCTAATAGGTAGTTTAGATAATCACCCCAAAAGAAAGATCATTTGACAGATAATTATGACCCCAAAAGACTCTCCTTGAACCTCACTTCTTTCCAACTGATCAAAATCTATAGCCAACTAGTTTCTTTCTTTTTTTCTTTTTTTTTTTTTTTTTTTTTTGTGGAACCAGGAACTGAACTCAGGCCCTTGCGTTTGCCAGGCAGCCAACGAGTTTCTAATGTGCAAAGTGATGCCTACGTTACCTATAGAAAAGATGCTTTTGTTTGTTTTTGTTGTAGAGGGATGGCAGGGTGACTGTTTGAGACATAGGGAAGGTAACTCTCCTCTTTATTAGCTATTTACGCCAATTCATTGTGAGCAAATGTGTAATCACACTTAAGGTTTCAAATTCTTACACATTTTAAATTCAATCAATCAGCCAGGGCTGTAGCAGGAAATGGAACACTCAAACCGAGTAATGTGAGGAAGATTGAACAGAGATTTCTTACAAAAATGAGGCTAAGTGCACAGAAAATAGAGAAAGTCTGGGCACAGGGCAGAACCCTCAGACCGGTGACAGGGAGGCCACCACCTCCACGAGGCCTGCCCGAGAGATGAGCAGGCACAGGGTATAGGGTGGTGGAGCCAGAAAGAGCTGCCTCTGAGAGGCAGAGAGAACAACTATGGCCTTGGGCAAAGGGATATATGACTTGATATTCCTGGGTCTGCTTTTCACCCTCACGCCACCGCCAATGGCCAAGCTCAACAACAATTAGGCTGAGACTAGAAGGGAGTTGGTGTAGTCTGCAAAGGTCACCTTCCCATCTAAATGCCTACTGTGACTCCCTCACTGGTTCATATTTTGAGCATAACCTCCAGTGTGACCTGACCATCAGGAGGTAATGAGGATTAGGTGAGATTGTGATCACGGAACCCCAGGATGGAGACCAGTGCCCTTATAAAACAAGACACCAGAGGGCGCTCTCTTCCTCTCCCTCCCCCACCTGCCCCCTAGCCTCTCTTTCTGACCCTCATGCATGACAAAAGGCCTTACAAGGACACAGCAAGGGGCCGGTGAGATGGCTCAGTGGAATAAATGCTTCCCAAGCAAGAGCTAAGGGCCTGAGTTCACTTCCCAGTTCTGCCAAACAAAAAAAAGTGGTCACCTACAGGCCAGGAAGGGAGGCTTCAGCAAGAAGCAAACTGCCAGCCCTTAAAAGTAACAGAAAAAAGCATACTCAGACATGTCATAAATGACATGTTATCAACAGTGTCCTCTAAGTATGGGCTGATTCATCCCTAGTTACTAAACTCAGTCAAACAGGGTATTATTGCTAAATTCTCTGCTACTGAGTTTAGTTTAGCCACCGAAGCGTAGTCCTCAATTTTGTTCTTCGAAAGTTTGTTTTTGGGGATTTTGGTTCGTTTGTTATTTTGTGTTTTCTGGTTTTGCTAACCTGCAAATATCATCCACAGTCAAGCAAGAAGCTTTCAAAGGAACCAGTGAAATGAATGCTGATTTGTGTTCTGGTTCTGTTATTGTTTTAGGAAGCAATTTTTATATTTTCTTAATGCAATTACTACTACTGTTTTGTAGTAGACTCATGGTTTCAATTTTCATGCATTTGTCCCACACAGAATGCTTTGACCCTCAGGCAGAAAATCATGGAAAAATCATGACATTGTCAGATCACATTAATGTCAAAACTTACAAAACCAAATTCATGAAGCCAGTGGGACAGGCTTAAAAAATGTGCATCATATGGCTCCTCTATCTGATATGTGAATTTATAGAAGCTCTGGGCTAGATAAAATGTCATGGATTTATTAGTGAATTAAAATTATTACCAGTGAAAGAAGTTGAAATAAAGTTTTTTTTTTTAATATCTTGTGTCTCTATGAAAAAGATCATCACAACCACCAAGATACCTCAGACACAGTGAGTTTAGAGAAAATGCAAACTGCCATCACTGCTAATTAGAGCCACTTCGGTAGCATAAACAACAAAGGTCTCAAGCTCAACTGCCTATGATGTAGGGTAATAATAATAAGCCTCTCTTCTGGAGGGTTAACAACCTAAGTTTGCAGACCAAAAATTAGAGAAAAAGAAGGGCTGCAAGGACAGCCAACATTTTGGCCATAGCCTTTCAAGGTCAGTGAAGACTCAGGACATAGGAGAACCTGCACTGTAACATTATGTAATTCGGTAGTGTCCCAAATTTTCTGATCAAGGAGATCATGGGGCCACAGAGGAAAGTGATTGATGATGTAGAGTGTGCCTAAGGAGAGTCACGTGGAGAGAAAACATTCTCTCAGGCTTTCACAGAGAGCAAATGGGTCAAGCAATGGCTGTGACTCATCCACATGGCTGAAACTGACAAAGGGTCTACAATCTGAGGTACAAGATCTCAGGATAAATCCTGAGGGGATTTGACTGACCTTGTCAGATACAAAAGTTACATTTCTTGTTATATAGGTCTAGCATTATCTTGGTCTTAACCATCCAGCAGAAAAGTATGAAAATAAAGTATAAAAAGTAAAGCCATATTAATATGCTGAGCTGTAAAAGGCTCAACTCAACAACTTCTGACATCACCAGTCCTACAGAAAACCCACTGCTATTATGGACTACTGGACTATATTGGAATATTTTGCTGAATTCACCCATCTACAATATTTAAATGACAATGGAATACCCTTCTCTGACAAAACTAACCAAAAAAGGGAATACAATTGAATGACCATTTTGTATCTGTATATTCAAAATAGTTAGGATAGATGTACAGCTACTTTCTCTTAATTCAATGAATAGATTTGTTCTAATAGTGTTTGTGGACAAGATATCATGTCTGCATCTTGTACAATGAATAACCACTAAGACAACAATACGCAATGTATTAATTATTGAAAGTGTGCTAGTAATTGGTTTTGAAACTGTCTCATTGCTATTTGTTTCTCAGTAAAATTATTAAAAAGTAAAAAACAAAGTTGCTGGGGTCTTTGGATGTGTGTGAGCTAACCGCTGGTCTTACACCTGTAAAATGTGTACTTTCCATTAAACTGGAACAGCCAACAAATCAAGCTGGAAATTCTAAAATTTTAATGATGCTTGGACAGTGTTCATTTTAAAGGATGCTCCAAAAATATTTTGCTTCCAGATGATCTTTCTCAAAAAAAAACAATCCTTGAAACATACGTCACATTATGGGAAAGGAGAGTAAGATTGGTTAAGCACTTACTATGTGCCAGCTTCTTTGCTCCTACTCTCACTTTCGCCATCTCGTCTACCCTGAGGGTCACCCTCCAAAGCAGACACCACTTCCACACCTCCTCCAGGACACAGGTGCAGGTGACGATGCTGTTCCTAAGTCACCAGAGTCTTCAAAAAGCACCTGGTAATGGAGGGCCACACAACAAATATCCTTGAAAGAATAAGTTAATGAATGAGTGAGTGAGTGATACTTCTAAAGAGTCCGTCAACAGAAGATAAAGAAAATGTGTTGTTAACACATGATGGAGAACTGCTCTGCCATAAAGAAGGCCAAATGAGTCATTTGTAGGAAACTGAATGCCCCTCGAAACCTAGCATAAAGTGAAATAAATCAGATGCACAAGCCTATATTACTGCATGGTTTCCCTTATATGAGAAAACCAAAATACAGATAAATTAAAGAGCAAAATAAAAGATAACAGGAAACAGAGAGACCTTTAGCAAAAGAGAATGGCGGAAGGAAGAGGGAGTAGAGGAGAGCGGACAAAAAGAAGTAAGATGTGTGTGTCCATGTACCATTGGACATATTCATTATGCACTGCAAACAAGCACTACTAAAATGAAAGAGTCCAACAAGACACTAACTCAAAGTAAAAATTACAATAGACTGAGAACGTAGCTCAGTAGCAGAGCACCTGTGGATTTGATCACACACACACACACACACACACACACACACACACACACACGGAATTGTGATGCTCAGTTCCCCTCCCTCCCTCTTCCTTGCCTTTACTAACAAGTCTGTGGAAAGACCATGGCTCAAAATGCAGGACAGGAGCCACCACTTCCACCTCCTGTAGCAATGTGTTTATGCTGCTTAGATGGTGTTCCACTTTCTAAATCCCTTAGCAAAGGTGACTGAACTATTTTGGAAGGGCAAATGGGTAGAGAAGGAAAGGAAAATGGCAGGAGATGAGGAGAAAATATCTAAGGTGGACGTTTTGGGCAGAAAGTGACAGAGGGTAACTAAAATAGATTTTTAGTGTTCTCACGGTGAATAAATGAGAAGTAGGTGAGGTAAGGCAGATGTTAATTAGCTTGTTTTAGCCATTCTGAAAGGTGTGCATGTTTAAAATACATTGTATGTCATGAATATACATAATTTTTACTTTTCATTTTAAAATTTACTGCAAACATGCACTAATAAAATTGAAAAGAAAAGAGTCCAACAAGACACTGTCTTGTCTCAAAGTAAAAAATAAAATAGTCTGGGAACATAGCTCAATAGCAGAGCACTCACTTTTTGAAAAGGTGGAAGATGGACCATGGATGAGCCAGGTAAGCTAGCTGAGTAGTGCAGCTGTGGAAGCACCTGCGTGCCAGGGTCCTAAGCCAGGCAGAATGACATGGACAAGGTGTGCAGGGAGCTCCAGGAGGTCACAGCTTGTCCCAACACCTTTGTGTGAAAGAAGCACACAGGGGAGTTGGGAGCGATCTGCACCTTTGTGGAAAATTGAAAAAATGTGCACCAGACTCAGCCATGGCCCCAGCCCAGGCTCCTGAGAGACCATCCACTGGGGCGTTGTGTGGGCTGCAACTGCATGGCAAACCCACCTGTTGCCAAGAATGCCCCTGCCAAGAGCACTCCAACCTTGGTGAAGAAAGGTGGTGACCCTATGGCTTCACTTCACTCCAGGAAAGTCCATCCCTCGAGTGGTAGGCAGCAGCAAGAAGATCCAAGGAATAGGACAAAGACACTCAGAAGCTCCTCGAACTGGAGCTTGTTTACACAGATCCATGAGAGTGAAGCTGACCAAGCCACAGTGTTCTCTCACAGTGCCCATCCCCAGTCATTTTCTGATGTAGGGCCTAGCACGGGTCTCTTCTTCCAGTCTTGTGCCACATGGCTGGGGGTGACTTGCATGCTCCTGCAAGAATCATGACTTCCACTTCCCGGAAATATGGACCTCCCAATCTTCTGATCCTCCTGATTTTCCACCCAACTCTGGGTCTTGGAAGCTGATCAGTAGTCACCACAGCTAGACTCCTGGCCCTTGCCTTAGGGGTTGGAAGATGGGGAGCTCGGGCAGGAGACTGGAGAGAGGAGGGATGACAGTCAACCCTGTGGTAACTACTTCCCACCTCCCCCAAAAGTTGTTGGCCCTTTCTTCTCATTTTAGCAACTTCCCTCTTATCTCTGTGGATACAGGTATAGAGTGCTGTGGTTGCCAGGGGTGAGCCCCAGATTGTACATGGATCATCCAGCCTGTATCTTCACAAGGACTCGCTGTACAAATAAACCTTCCTTAAATTTATTTTAGTTTGACAGCACCATCCTCTTCACATCTTTCTCTCTTTTTTTCTTTTTTTTTTTTTAGCAGAATATATTTATTAAGAGAAAGAAAGCTCCTATCCCGAGAGAGAGACAGGAGGGGGGCCCAAGCGGGTAGTTTCCCCCTCTTCACATCTTTCTTATGAAGATGTAGATCATGTAAATTCATTTACTCACTCAACAAATACCTCTTAGACACCTTCTGTGTGCCAGGCATTGTTCTATGTGCTAGAAATACACCAGTAAATAATGTGGTAAGATTAGATAGATAGATAGATAGATAGATAGATAGATAGATAGATAGAATTATGTACATATGTATGTACAAATGTACAAATGTACATATGTAGTCACACAGACTGACACACGTTGCTTCTGTTCAGTGCATCACAGCTATGAAAAGTCTATCTGAAGATGTACTGCTTTCTCAACCGTGCTCTACTCTGGTTTTTTTTGGGGGGGTTGGGGTTTTTTTTGTTTGTTTGTTTGTTTGTTTTCTGCAGAACCTGGGATTGAACTCAGACCCTTGTGCTTGCCAGGGAAGCACTTATTCCACTGAACCATCTCCCCGGCCCCTCTACTCTGTACTAACTGAAGATCCTGCAGAATTCAACTTCTCCATGCCTTATTCTATGCATTTGTTAAATAAGACAAATGGATGGATGAGAGGATGGTGGATGGGTGGATGGGTGGGTGGGTGGGGGGATAGAAAACATTGAGATACTATAAGTAAAGCCTTAGTGATGAACACCCAATACATCCTGAATGGATGTAAACTTTTTTATTATCTTACAAAGCTTCCATTCAGAAGGATAAGCTAAAAGCAGCCTCAGTTACACATGACATTCCGCACAGTGTTGTAAGTCACTGCGATTGTCTTTTTAGGGGGTCCGGGGAGGGCATCAATTAGAAAAGAACAAGCAACCCTACCTTGCACTTTGGGGAAGAATTACATTAGACTATGAGAAATAGTACAGTTAAGTCACTCAATAAATGCTTCTGTCCTCTACCCCTCTACTTCTGAATTCAGAGCCCTTGATTCTTTGACTAGGTATGATGTTCAGAATTGGCTTCACCTGCAGGAACCCCTGAAAATGTGGTGGCTTCAGTCTTGCTCCCTGACATCCCATTCTTAACTAGGGCAGAAGAACAGATGATAAACAGGGAGTAGCACTTGAAACACATGCCCAGAGAGGAAGCAGGACTGGCACAAGGAAAAAGAGAGTGAGGAGACACAGCGGCTCTTGTAGGCAGAGGGAACCCAGTATCCAGGGATAAGAAACAGGACTACAGAGAACAGGAAAAACCAGGGACGCCGTGACTGAAGAGCAGATTTTTGTGTTTCCATGTTCTATTTTCCTTTACTTTGTGTTTTCCCTTCATGTTTAGGAGAATTCCTTTTGAGTTGTCTCAGTGTGTCAAGAGAAAATACAAAATGGCCGACTCACCATGCTTCAGCCTGGATGATGAAAGGCCACAGTGGCTCTGAGGAGATCAAGAGAGACCAGACAAGGAGGGAGTCCTCAGAGGGGGCATCACACAACACTTCTTAAGTGCTGTCGCTCACCAAAGTGTGTCTCCTCCCACAAACACTTACCTCACTCCCCCACCCAACAATAACCCATTTCTTCCAAGAGGAAAAAAACACTAAAGCAAATACTGTAAAACATGTTTGTGCTAGTTCAGTTGCTAAGGATGAGTGTTTCTTATATTAACATTCTTTGCACATATGAAGTATTTTAAAAATGTAGTAAAACTGCATTCTTCAAAATAATCTGACTTGGGGCTGGAGAGATGGCTCACTGGTCTAAAGCACCTACTTAGAACAAGCTT
>NW_004524615.1:15935263-15967864 GCF_000260255.1 Octodon degus
CTCAGCAATCAGTAGAGAGGCCTGATATATTGAATCATGGTGCACAGTCAGTATGGTAGTAAACAGTTATTAAAATGGCTGCTTACATTTGGAAAAGGGCCTGAGTTATATAAAAACATAGGAACAAAAGTACGTACACAATGCAAAGAACTCTGACATGTCAGAATGTCACTATATATTGCTGAGAAATTGTATAATAGTTAACACGTACTATATGATAGGTATTTTTTATGTTTGCATATATGTATACTTTAATAATTCCCAGAACAACTCTAGTACTAAATACTATTATTATTGTCATTTCATGGATGGCAAAACTGAAAACTACTACATTAAAAAACTTGACAAAGGCTAAGCAGCTAGCAAATGGCAGAAAAGGAATTGGTAGTAGGTTCTAGAAGCCTGCTCTTAACTACTTACTATGCTTCACCACCGCCCATAAATAGGCTCTAATAACAATAGCTACACATCGTCAGGAGCAGTAATCAGATCAGTTAATCCTCACAACAACCCTGAGAGTAGACACTATTAAATCCATTAAAAAGATGAAAAACTCAGCACCAGAGAGGGCTCAGTAATTTGCCCAAGGACACAACCTCCCACCAAAAGAAGATTGCAAATCTCACCCTACACCCCAGGTCCTGTTCTCATCCTGACATTATGTGTGAATTTTTCTCCACACTATGTTCTAAGTCTTCCACAGTGAGTGTATAGTATGTTGATAAAATGTGAAGGTAAAAGCAGGAAATTCAAAAAAAAAAAAGTGTTCCTTTAACGACAAAGAAGTTTAAACTACAAAGTATTACATCATTTTAAATTTAAAAAACAATTAAGCTCCCATTTCATGCCTTCCCTTCTGGTCTTTTTTAATGTTTGTTTTTCACAACAGTATGAAAGACAACATACAATTTTATGTCACCAAGAAATAATTTTGACTGGTAACACTTAGGAAAGGCAACATTTCGTTATTTGATTGGTTGGGTAAAACCACTGCCATCGGCAGCTCATATCTAAAATTCAATTTCATGGAATGACCAACGATGTTGCTCTCCAAGCTATCCAAGCAGCGTCTCCTCACCCATTAACAACCAGGAGTTCCTTATCGCTGGGGGAGGGGAAAGCCATCTGGAGGAACATGACATATCACAAGAGCAGAATCCCTGCTTCCTCAGAGAACATTGCTGATTCAAAGCGTCATGAATTACACAAAGCAAGCTAACACGTTGAAGCAGAGAAGAGGAAAAGCAAGCTGCCTTTGCCTCCAGCTTCACCCCATTTGGAAAGCTTCCTTCACTTCTAAAAACACCAAAGGGTCAGACTTGTTCCTCCCACTCCAGTAAATAGGTCTCAAGGGGGAAGAAAAGTGGGGAAAGAGATGTAGATTGGATACAGTCCATCAAACAAATTACACAGAGTGGCCACTTGCAGCTTACAATCTAAGCCACCTGCCTCTTTTTCTCAGAATTCCTTTGTATATACATGGTCTAAATCTTAAATTCATAATTTTGATGTTAATACTAGCCACTTAATTTTCTTTCAAATAACAGAGCTCTTCATTGCATTGTCTAGAGATAAATATTTCTGAGTTTTAAGTTTCATAATTATGCTAACTGGGAGAGATATCAGGTTGCAACAGGATCACGGACTCACTGCTCCGCTCCATTAAACTTCTACCAGTTCTCGGCTCACATCATTTGGTTCCTCCTACACCTTATACCCAAGGGATAGAGGAGTTCAAGATCCTTGGCAGATGCCCAAACCTCAGCTCATCCTGCCCCCTATTTATACTGTTTTTCTTATACATTCTTATGATAAAACCTAATCTATAAAGTAGGCACATATACTATTAACAGTGACTCGTACAACAGAACAAAGTACATACAAATGGACAAAATACTCTGCACTGTCGTAGAATTACAGGAACACATTCCTCTCAAAATATTTTATTGCTGTGTTCTCTTCTTGTGAGAAATGATGTGAGGTGGTACCACACCTTCATCATGAGATGTTTTTGAAGAATATTTTAACTGGAAGTTGTCCTTTCTTTTTTACCTCAGTGAAATATTCCAGCACAGGTTCTAGCACTGCAGTGATCATGGAGGTGGCCTTTCAGAGGCTGCACTCTGTCCGGGGGGTCACATTCCATAATTTTGTCCTTTCTGTACAACTTGAAACACTTCAGCTGATTTGAGTAATGTCCACATTGCCAGTTCTTTATTCATTTTACTCTCCACAGATGAATCAATAGGTTGCTCCAACTTCTCATCCGTTAGCCCGTCTCAACGGCCTTAGTGAGTTCTTTACCTCTTCATCAAGCAAGTCAACGAATCTTTCTCTTACTTAGCTTGCAGTCTCTTTGGTAGGCTTGCTATTGTTCAGTCCAAGTCTATTTGTGAATCTGTGTGAGCACTGTTCTACTTGCAGTCAACTGCCAGGTGTTGCCACTTCAGAGGATCCTCTGCTGGATCCTGCCACAACACATTGCCTTTAACTGAGATATGCTTTCTGATTACATCTTCCACCCATGAATTTCATGCATTTTCCATCTTAAGCAAGCATTTATCCCACGGCCATAACATTAGTATTTTGAAGTGAGTCAGCAAAATTAGCACAAATGTCTTTTTCCTTCTTCACAATTCTATGGGTAGAAGATTAATTCCTGCCATAGATTTGGACATCCTAAACTCATAGTTTTTTTCTTTCTGTATTGTCTCGGATATTTTTCTCTTGATTAAACATGGAAAGATTTATTTAGCTCATACTTTGTGGAGGTTTCAGTCTGCACTAAAATGGCTCTGACACAAGGTGGCGTTGCTGAGGGAAACCATTCATGGCATCAATACACAGCAAAACCACAAAAGCAAAAGGAAAGGAGAGCGCAGACTTTTTCTGTCCCTTATGTTGTATGTAGACTACCTGTTTCAGGTGTGTGTAGTGCTCACACCAATAATCCCAGCACAGACCATGAATTAATCACAAACTCCTGCTTCCATTAATGCATTTGGATTTAGGTGGACATCTAGACACAAACTATAACCTTCTGCCTTTGGCCTCCAAAACATTCATGTATATTTCTTTACAAAAAAGGCATTTAGTCCACTATAAGAGTTGCCAAAGACCAAACCATTCCAGCATTGCTAAAAAGTCCAAGTCCCAAGTCTCCTCTGAGATACAAGGCACTCTTAGCTGTGAGCCCCTGTACAAATGAAAAGAAACTTAAATACTTGCAATATTCAGTGGCACAATATAAACATTTCCATTCCAAAAGCTACAAACTGGGGGATACTAAGAAATGGGACCAAAGCAAGTCCAACATCTCGCAGGTCAAACATTAAATCCTGTAGTTCCATGCATCCCACCTGGGGCAATCTGCAGCAAGCTGTGAACTCCAGAGGGCTTGGATGGCTCCACTTCTCAGGCATGGTGGTTGTAGCTCCCATGGCTTTTCTCTTAGGGTTGCTTTCCTCACTCCTGGCAGGTTTCCTCCAATGATCCATGCTCCTGGTTTCTCTAAGCTTCTGGAGTCTCCACTTCACCTTTAGCTTCACCCTACAGCTTCATATATTGCCTTCTCAGGAGCACACAGCCTGCCCTCCCAGGCCTTCTTCTGAAGTCTTGCTGGAAGCCTTTTTAATATCAGAACTCTTGTATTCTGTATGTACCTAAAACCAGCACCATGTGGATGATGCCAAGGTCTGCTGCGACCTGGAGCAGTAGCCATGCCTCCCTCTCTCTTGGTTGTAGAGGGTGAGTGCCTGGATCACTGAGCACTCGGAATCCAATTTTAAGGAGCAAATTCTCCAGGTTGCCACCATTTTGGAACCTGATGCTCAGCTGCTTTATCCTCAAAGCAAAGTCATTCACATTTGCAGTTTTGAGGTTGAAGAGGGTGGAGACTTGCTGCTTCCTGTGATGCCCTCAGGCCTCCTTTTGTATTTGCCTGTTCCTTCTCAGCAATCAATATTCCTCTGCTCTACTTTGCAGTCCACAACTCTACTGGAACTTCCTTTCTAGGCAAACTCACAACATTTTAAATCACCTGCTGGGATCTTTGCTCTTGACTCTCAACACAAATCTGGCTAACAGCTCCCAACAATAGCCATGCCACTGTCTCAACATGCAACTGCCATGAAATTTCTTAGGCCAAATTAATTAGTCTAATGCTCTTAATCTTAATCTCCGACAAGTCTCTGGACTCATGCAAAATGCAGACAATCTTTTTGCCAAGCCATAACACACGTCATCTGGACTCCAGCAGTCAGTGCAATTCTTCCCAGCAGAAACTTCTTGAAACTGGTCTTTATACGCAGGATTCCTATCAGACTTCTGGGCTCCTGAGCCCTGACCAGAATCCCCCACACAGAACAACCTAAGGTATTACAGCACTACTCTTTCAGGTGACATCTCTCAACCATTCCATGTTTTTTCCACAAGCCATTCCCAAAGGCCCTTAAGCCACATGCTCAGGTATAGTCCTAACAATGACCCTACTTCTCTGGCATCAAATTCTGTCTTAGTTACTTTTCTCTCATTGCTGAGGCACAATACCTGATGCCCAGAATTAAGGAAGGAAAAGCTTATTTATCTCACAGTCTGTGGAGGTTTCAGTCCATTGTTGGCTGGCTCCAAGGCAGCATGATATACAGAAGAGGGAAATAGTTCATGGCAGTAGAAAACAACAAAAGCAACAAGAGAAAAAGAGGGAAGAGAGAGAAGACTCTTTCTGTCCCTTTTATTGTATGTAGACTTCCCACCCTCGGGTGAGTGTAGCACTCACACCTATAACTCCTGCACTAGACAATGAATCACCCACAAACTCTAGGTTCTGCTGCCTCTTAAAAGCACACCCTGACTGCAAAAGGCTTTTGAGGGGCATCCAGACATACACCATAACACTTATCAAGTCAAGAACTTTTAGTTTTTCATGTAAAAGAAGGATTTTACAGCCACTCTTTGGCATATATGAACTTCCGACATCACTTCTCCTATACCTTCATTGTTACATGAAATGTGGATTACCTGAACACAAACAGTGTGATAACATGACAGTTGATCTGACAGCTAAAATGGGTTCTAAGTGACTAACAGGCAGATGGAATATACAGTAGGAATACACAGAGCAGGACAACATGAGATTTCATCATGCTACTCAGAAAGGTGTGTAATTTAAAACTTATGAATCATTTATTTCTGAAACTTTCCATTTAATATTTTCAGATGACAGTGGATCAAAGGTAACAGCATTTGAGGAAAACAAAATTTTGACTGCTGAAAGACTACCATACATTTATAGTACTTAATAAACTCTGTTACAGTAATGGTTTGAGAGACAGGCAGCCCATGCTTAAATGCTACAGTGGCTACTATACACGTCACAAGTATTAAAGCTTTTGTTAATAATGATACGGTAAATTTTATTAATGGGTACATCTTACTCAAGTGCTCATCTATCTGCCCCATCCCAGAAGAAGTATTTCCTGCGTGATCAGTTCACATGGTGAATGTGAGTGTATTTCCTCGAGTGGAATTCTGGATCATGCCCAAAGTGGTAATGACCGTGAACTAGTAATACATGTTTATAACAATATGAAAGTAAACATTCACAAAAATACAAATTACAGAAATGAAAATGAAAAGCAAAATGCTTGGAGAATTTCTAGTGACCTTGGGATGACAAATAAAATCTTGAAAAAATAAAATATTGATGAAACAGATTAAGAATAAAAATGAACAACTTCACAAAAATAAAAACCGAAGCCACAGATTAGGAAGAGATCTTCACCATGCATATAATATGTAAAGGTTGGAAGCCACAATACCTAATCAATTTGTACAATAGGTAAGAGAAAGTTCACCAACCAAAAAAGGGGAAGAATATGGAAAAATAATTCATTGGAGAAAAAGCTTAGATGAGATTACCATGTAGAAATTTGCTTAACCTAGTCATTATCAGGGAACTGTGAATAAGAAACATAATGGGTATAACTTTGTATGTACCAAGTTGATGGTTAAAAATTGAAAGTCTGACAATGCTGCTTCTGGCAAGGACATGAAACAAGTAAATCCTTAACCACTGCTGATGCAAGTATAGGTCAGATAACACATTGGCCGTATTTAGTAAAGTGGAAGTGATCTGTGCCTGACAAGTGCACGCCTTGCTAAATGCCCTAGAGAAAAATGTCATGTACGGACGTGGTAATGGGTACAATCTCAGTGCTTGTACTTGGAAAACCTAAATGCCCATCATCGAGGTAAAAGACCAAGTCTGGTAATTTCATACAATGTAATAATGTAGTACAAGAAAAAGAAACTATACAGGTATTGATGCAGCCAATCTCCAAAATAATAAGCTAAACAGATTGCGAATGCACAGTATGCACCGCGCTGCCGCGTGCATAAACTTTTTCTACACAAAAATGACCCTGTTTTTGTTCAGGCATACATGCAGGTATAGAAAAAGTATAAAAATATACAAAAAAATGACCACACACAAAATTCAAGCTAGTGGCTGCCACCAAGAGAAAGAAGACCCTGAAATATGAGACAGCCCTTTGGGACTTCCCACCATAACTATTAAGTTTTATTTCTTAAACCAGGCAGAGGGTACACAGTTGCTGTTACATTGCTTTCTGTACATTTTTATAGAAACAAATATTTCACAATGAAAACAGAGAGTCAGAAACCCTACTAGCCAAGGCAGGTGTAAGAGATGAGATAGTTTATCTACGTCTGTAATGTTCACTCTGTAATAATCCAACAGCATCTATCTGGGACCAATTTATAAAAGCAAATAATGCATTTTGCTTGTGTCTGAAAGTGACTAAATGTACATAACTTAAGCACCTATGTGCTAGATCCATATACAATACTGAATCTGTGAATTTGTATCATTTGCTATTCTTTTGTAGAGGGTCACTGTCCTGAGCAAGACAGAGAGACATCATAGTTCACCATTCCCTGATATCAAAACATCCTGCCTGGGCTGGGGCTATAGCTCAGTGGCACAAGCACCTTCCTGGCAGGCACAAGGTCCTAAATTTGCGGTACCAGGAAAAAAAGAAAGAAGAAAGAAAGTAGAAAGAAAGAAAGAAAGAAAGAAAGAAAGAAAGAAAGAAAGAAAGAAAGAAAGAAAGAAAGAACCCTTCCCTGAATCATGAGTCAATTATAGGTCACAGGAGAGGAGATCTGAACTCACTTACCTTGATCTTCACCACAGCCATCATGAAATCTTTAAGACTAGACCCAACAGTTAAGAACATATCTCCAGCAGTCATAGTAAAGAGTAACAGGACACAGAAACCACAGAAGGGTAATATGTGTAGACCCTCCAGTGGAACATTCCAGCACTGAATCATTGCCTCTTTATAGCTACATGATGTGAACTGTATGACAAATGTATGTACAAAGTGAACAAAATTTTAAGGAAAATCTGTGGCTGTAGTTTGAAAACCCCAATGGGTTAAATTCATTATAAGTTTTCTTTTTTGGACAAGTCAATATTTGGATTTGTAAAGTCCAAGATAAGCCAGTACAAAATGGCATAAAAATCTCTTGACCTAACTCACAGTTTATACATTAAGTCAAACCAAAAATAAGTTATCAGATGCTCTGTCAGTATAGAAAAATCAATATTTTCCTATCATACCATCTGCTTTATCAGCACAAGTTAATAAATTTAGTTGGTGAAAATTTCTTCTCTTTGGATTCTGGAGAAAGAAAATATATTTTTCAATAGTTAATCTAGTCACTTACTATATAGAGGAATGAAAAATGAAATAGTATTATTTGAACATGTGAGCTTGCAGTGTATGGTAATAGAATTCTTCACCTCTGAAATAGCAAACCTGTATTACACCTAAGATTCAATGTACTCTATCCCGAGCCTTTCTACTTTTGAATCTCTTTCCCTCTTTACCCCCAACGAGGGTTCCAGCCAGTCAAGAACATAAAATCACCCAAACTTCAAAATGAAACTTATCATCAAGGACCTATTTTCAAGTCTAAGTGAATTTTGTTTTTCACCAAAAACATAAAATTAGCTACATCTATATAACACATAGGCATTAGATATATGAGGGGATAAAATTCAAAGAATTTTCCTAATTTTCTCTGGTTTTGTAGGAAAGCATTGTTTATGGAAGAGAAGCTGACATTCGGTCTACTCTGCTAATATTTATCTTTTGAAGAAAACCATAGGCAAATAATTCTCAGTGAAAATAGTTGTTAGTAGGAATTTCCAAAACAATGAAATTGATGCTGAGTATATAATATGTGCCTAATACACATAATGACTTTCTGTTTTCTTATATGTACTGCTATAGTCCTCAGGCATTAAAATCCATGCCAGTATTGCATTTCAACTCTTTTATAATATGTCAAAAATTCTGCAAAAAGTTTTTTTTTTAATTGTTACCCCAGAGATATTTTCCCAGCAATATGCTTGGCTTCAATTGACCAGTTAAATAAAAGTTTCTTTCCTGTAAGTTTTTAAGTTAGTAAGGTATATCTAAATTGGATGAGCCCTCCTAATCATGAAATACTTGGTTAGAAAAACTGTGAAATTAACAGAATTTTCCTACTACTTATATACTCTACAACATCAAGAAAAATGCCTATCTTTTCCATAACATTCTTTCCAGTTCCAATTTATTTCATCTTCTGGGATTGCTGAGAGTTAATATCCATAAAAGGCTTTGTGTTTTCTTGAAAAAAAAAAGAGTGAGAGAAAAATAGCAGTATATCATTGCAATGTGCAGACATTTAGGTGAGTTTCACGTAACCTGAATGTAAAATTTTAAGCTTCCCAGAAACACAATATAAAAGACAAGTACCTATGGAGCCATGCATCCCAAGAAAACAGCACTATCTGTACTACTTTTCTTTTGTTCTTTCTTAGAAGGGAAGAAAATAAAGATTTTTGAAATAAGAAGGCATCTAATAAAATAATAGAAACCAATATATTTAAAGGGTTTGGATATGTTTACACTCTAAATGACACTTAGAGGATCAATAATTCCCTTCTCTGAAAATTGGAGCAGCTAATTCAGTCTTACAAAGTACCAGAGTGATATTCAACAAGCCTATGAAACAGCTATTTATGCAACCCTGAAAGAGCAAGCTGGAGAGATAGTCATGGTGAACCACTACAGTGACCCTGGAGACACAAGCCAGGAGGTAGTGAGCACAAGGCAAGACTGGCTGAGGATTGAAAGTGGGCAGCTGCTCAGAGCTAGGGGCCAGCAACTTATCTCACCCGTCAAGTCCTAATCCTAATACTACAACCAGAAATAACATTAATAACGCTAATGATGACATAAGCAGGTAATTAAACTCCTATCCTAGGAAGGGAATAGAGAGCATTTGTTCTTCTTGACCTGCAAAGGCTGCAGGTGTTTGCACAGTGGATTGTTGCGCAGTCTGGGAACTCAAGGGCATGCCTCAGGACCCATCAAAAATAGCCATGAAACTGGGTTGGTCAGGGAACAATAATCTCTTCTCTCTCAAGTTATCACAAACTGGATAAACAGCATCCAATGTTTAAAATGTTAACATGAGAATATTTTCATATAAAAATATTTTAACTTACGTGTGTCACTTCCTTCATTCTTTTTTTAAAATGTATTTAGTATAGGGTCTACAGGGTCTCAGTACATAGATCAGACCCATAGTAATCTTCCTATTTTCAGCCTCCCATGCTCAGGGATCACAGGCGCACAGCATCATGCCCAGTCCCAATTGCCATCTCATTGCACCTCGAGGGTGGAGCCAGCACTGCACACCAAGGATCGTACAACAGCCGCTGCACTCTGCCTAAGCAGGCGCTTTAATCCTCTGAGCTATCTGACTGGCCCACTTTCTTCATTCTTGAATATAAAATACTTCCTGCATTTGAATATTTTCTTAATTATTCCAAGTATTAGGAAAGGGTTTAATAGCTTGTACTTAACCTGGATAGGAGGGGGGAGGGGGGCAGGAAGAGAGAAAGAGAGAGAGAGAGAGAGAGAGAGAGAGAGAGAGAGAGAGAGAGAGAGAGAGAGAGAAAGAAGAAGGAGGAGGAGGAGGAGAGGGGAGAGGGAGAGAAAGACATATCTGCCAACCAAGACAGCATTCCACAAGAACATTTGTTCATCCTTCAAGAAAAATCCATTGAATGCTTACAGAGGTACAATCCATAAAGGCAGAACAAGAACAAACAATGAATATGATATTTCTAGTGATAACTAGACAAAGGAAATTAATGAGGACAATGTAATCAAACCTGATAGGAACTGATATGCAAAGAAGCCACAAATGGCCTCTCTAAAGAGATGACTTTGAAATCATTGACTGAACAGTGAGGAGACAGCAGATATGCTGTGTCTGAAGATGCCACACCCAGGAGCAGAACAGCAAGTACCACACCCCAAGGCAGAATCAAGTCCAGAGTACTCAAGAGGAAAAAAGAAACCTAGGTGTATGCATTGCATGATAAGTCAGGGTTTCCAGGAGTGGTGGTGCATGCCTGTAATCTCAGCACTTGGGAATCTGAGGCAGGAACATCTCTATGAGTTCAAGATCAGCCTGGGATATATAATGAGTTCAAGGCAAGCCTGGACTACAGAGTGAAGCCACATAAGGGAAAAGAAAAAGGAAGATGGAAGGAAGGAAGAGAAGGGAAAGGAAGGAAGGCAAGCAGGCAAAAAAAGAAGGGAGCACAGGGAGAGAGAGAGGGAGGAAATGAAGGAAGAAGAGAAAGAAAGAAAGGAAGAAATAGAGCCAGCCAGATAGTTCAGTGGATTAAAGCGCCTGCTTAGGCAGACATAGGCGCTCAGGGTTCCAACCCTTGGGCCTGCTGTACTGGCCCAGCCCCCAGGGCACACTGAGATGGCAATTAAGACTAGGCATGGTGGCGCCTGCCTGTAATCCCAGCACTTGGGAGGCTGAAAAAACAAGAGGATCAATATGAGTTCAATCTGTGTAAAGAGACCCTGTAGACCCTGTACTAAATACATTTTTTAAAAAAGAAGGAAGGTTGTGTGGATTTTTTTTTAAATAGAGAAGCCCAGATTTTACTTCATGTTTCCTGATTTGACTCTATAGGGAGACTCAGGCTTTTCTATCTTTTAAAAATTTTACATCTGATTTCAATGTGCAGCTTGGACAGAGAATAATACAGCCATGTTTTTTCTCCTATCATATGTATATACTATGATTTTAGCTTATCCCTAATATAATTGGAGATTTGTATTGATTGCTCTTTTCCTGGGGGTGGGGATTATCAGAAGTCTGTGGTAAATTTTCATCGATGGATGTATCCCTGATAAGCTCCTAAGATTAAACTCTTAGAAGAAAAATAGCTTGTTGAGTTTAACCAAAGGGTTTTGATTGCCAAGTTATATTCTGGATGCAGTCTTTCAAAATACTCCAGTATGAACACTACGTGAGACTTCTTGGTTTCCTCTACCACCAACAAGTAACAATAAATATTATAGTTCTAAAAAAATAATAAATAAATAAATAGAAAGGAAAGAAGGAAAGGTCATATCAGGAAGGCAGTGGGGTCTACTGGGGCAAGCCATAGAAGGGCCTGCTGGTATCACAATAGCCAAAGAAATCCTCCCACCAAAAGATATCAAGCTGCTTTTTACTGCTGTCAGAATCACTATTACTGAATCTATTTATTCTTGTGATCTTTGTCCATAAGAGATGATGGGACCTAGGGAATCAATTAGCAAATGACCCATTTTTTTTCTCACAGGCAACCAGTAAATAGTTTGGGAGCATAAAGCCTAGGTTATACAATAGTGGCTTAGGTAAAATTCATTTCATGCCCTCAGACCCTTCCTACAAAACACCAAGCACCATTAAGTTGCAAAAAACACTGGCCTGAAAGTCAAAAGACCTCACTCTGGTATGATTCCTCACCCACAATAACCTAAGATTTCTGTAAATTGCTTCACATCTCATTTTCTCAACTTCCTCACTTAAAGCATCAAGGGATGCTATAGATAATCCATAGTTCCAGCTGTGTTATTACATTGACTTCTACATTTCATTTCTATTGTTGCCATCAAATCCATACCCTAAACATACTCATTTACAGCTGAAAAGTCAATGTAAGTATTGTGTTCCAAACTAAATTAAGAAATCATAAATTATCTGTTGCATAACTTTCAAAGTAAATAAACGAATGTGGTTAAGAATTGGTTCAGTGAAGTAGTAACTTAAAAGACAATAGTTTCAAAAAGAGTTCTTGCTCATTTTCTCAAATATTCTATATTTCCAAGATATCTGTACATGGAGAAATACTGACTTAGTATTTTGGGTATTAACTATACCTAAATGAAGGAAGCAAACAAAGAACAATGAAAACTCCCAGTTCACTAAGTGCCCTTTCAGCTGAGGGTATCAAAGCATGTTATTTACATAATTGCAAATAAAAGGATTGCTAGCATTTAACCCTGGATAATGTTGCACTTTTCAGTAAAATATAAAATGAAATTTAAATCATCTTTACATAGTGCTTCTTCTCAAACTCAACCACATTAAATTTTAAAATACATGTACACATTCTCAGGTTCCAGCAATAGTCAGCCTAAGATAGCAAAAGGGGAAAAATACTTTATGTGAAAATATCTGGTTCCAGTAAGACTCTGGAGAATCATTTGAACCCTAGGCAATTAGGCAGGGTATTAAAATGCTACATACACATTTCTAGCCATCTCACATCCAAAACTGCATTGCTATGCACGTATTTAGACACAACATGCTCACTACATCATTATCAGTAATAGCAAAAATGAATAAACACACATACATTCACACACACACAAATAAAAGCCCCCAACTGGCAGAATGATTCAATATGGCATATGCATGGAGATACTTTATAGACATGAGAATGACTTTTTATGGAAAAATGTCCATCGCACATTAAACACAAAATTCAAGAAGGAAACCGGTGTGTTTTTCATGACTAAGAATTGCATTGGTGTATTGGTCAGCTTTCTTATTACTGGCACAAAAATATCTGACATTTATAACTTAAAGGAAGAAAGGTTTAAGTTGATCACTGCTTCAGAGATTTCGGTGCGCAGCTGGCTGGCTCGCTCCAAGACAGAGACCTCATGATGGCCATACAGAGCCGCTCAACTCCTGGGGGCCAGGAAGCAGAGCCAGGGAAAGAGCCCCACAAGAGATCCACCCTCCACAGGCGTGGCCTCCAGTGAGCACCTTCCCCGACTGAGCCATGCCCCATCAGCTCGTTTAGCCACAAATGTCAGTGGGTTAATCCACTGATTATGGAGTACATACAGCACCCCCATAATCCAGGCACTTCTCCATGTCTATTATCCAGCCAAACTGATATTGAAGCTTCCCTATCACAAAAAGAAATAATAAAACATGAGTGGTGTGTAGTCTTATACTACTTTAGAACTTTTAAAGTAATATGTATTTCTGAAATAGTCAAAGCAGAAAGCAACCATGAAACTATAGTGATGGCTCAGTGTACATTATCTAGTCGTGTTTTCTGTGTTGCTAATATAAGCACACTTTTAACCAAAAAAATGTAATTATTATCTTAATCTGACATATATTAAACTGGCATTTTTAGTCTTAATATAACTTCTCTTTCAATGGTCACGTAACAGTTTATAGTATTAATATCTTATTCAACCAGACCTTTTTTTGACAGATAGCTAGCTTTTGTGCTTTTTCATTTATAATCATATGTAATATTAAGCATAGGTACAATTATCATAGAGAGTGATGTCTGAGAACAGAGAGATGTATAAAAATTCAGACTTATTTTATTTACTTTCATAATACCAAAAAGAAGTGGAATTCTGAGTAGCATTTCTTACTGTTCTGCTATTCTTCAAGGCATTCTTGAAGAATATTGAACTTTGATCCCTATTTTGAACTTGCTGTCACTAGGAGAGTTGTATTTCTTTCTCAGCTTCATTGAAGGTATTTGGCACACAGAATAGGGTTTTTAGTATCTTTCCCCTGTGACTAAGTCAGTTCACAGAAGGAAGTCCCAGTAAGAAGGAGTAGGAGACTCTGATTTGAAAATGTAGAATGAAGATGGTAAGAAAAAAATAAATTAATATTAGATTAAATCTAATCTAAGACATTCAACTGCATAAGGTTTTCCCAAGTTCTTCTGTCCCTAAAATTCATATTCTGAAACCCAGTCTTCAATGTGATGGCAGTTGGAAGTGAGGCCTCGCAGAAGTGATTCAACCGTGAGTTCCTTGAGTAAGGTTAATGTCTTTATGAAGGAGACAATGAAAAGTTCTTTACAGACACAGAGCAAAGGCAGCTGTCTGTGACTTAGGGAAATACATCTTTGTTTTATAAAAGCCATCTATGGTATTCTTTTTTCTTTTTAATTTTAGGGAAGAGTCTAAAGGGTGTTCAGGGTCTTACTACTAGATCGAACTCATAGTGATCCACCTATTTACAGCCTCCTAAGAGCTGGGATTACAGGCATGCATCACCACACCCAGTCTCAATTGCCATCTCAGCATGCCCTGGGGGTGGGGCCGTCATGGAACAGTATTCGGGGGGGGGGTTGTTTGTTTTGTTTTTTGTATTGGTTTGTTTTTTTCAGCACCAGGGATTGACTCAGGACCTTGTACTTGCCAGGCAAACACTTATTGCACTGAGTTATCTCCCCGGCATGGCATGGTATTCTGATGTAGCAAACCAACTGGATACCTATAGGTGTTGTGTTTTATTTTATTGATTGGTTGATTGATGCTTGATTTTAATGTATTTGGTTGTTACAGGATCTCACTATGCAGCTCAGTGATCCTCCTGTTTTCAGCCTCCCCAGCACTGGGATTACAGGCTTGTGCCACCATGCCCGGACTCTGTGGCTGGCTCAGCCAGCCCTGGGGGCAGAGCTGCTGTGGCATGTGGTGCCAGGGAACAAACCATGGTCCCTGCGTTTGCCTAAGTTTGCCTAAGCAGGCGCTTTAGTCCACTGAGCTATCTTGCCAACACCAATGTTGTGTTTTAAAAGGATCAAGACCAAAATGCCTATATAAGGACAAATGCAGCTAATAGTGGTAGGAAACAGCTGAAACTAGAAATACTTTGGTCCTGAGAAAACACCTTTCCTCAGACAATTCCAGTCATTAGTTGCTAAGCAACCTTGTGTAACATGATCCTAACTTTGTAAATGTATAAATAAATTCCTCTACAGTATTTGCTCAGTTCCTCTTCTCTCATCAGAAGAGAGAGTTCCACCTGACCTCAGCTTTCATCTCTTGTCTTTATTTCTAAGTCCTCTTGTTTTATTTTTCCCCTGGAAACATGGGTAGCTGCACCAGACTCAATAAACAGGATAAGAAATAGAGAATAGGGCCAGGGAAACAGCTAAGTGGTCTAAGTGCCTTCCTGGAAAACACAAGGACCTGGGTTCCATCCCTGGTACCACATGCTGTGCTGGCCCAGTGCCATGTCAGCCACCAAAATAGGGCGTGGTGGCACATGCCAGTAATCCCACAGCTGGGAAGGCTGAGACAAGAGGATCACTACAAGTCCAAGCTGTGTAGTGAGACCCTGTACCAAATAGATAAATAAATAAATAAATAAATAAATAATAAACTAAAAAATAATAGAGAATAAAATGGAAGAATTGGAGTAAATGAATACATAGATTGACAGATAGGATGTGTAGGAGATCTTTTTACTGCCTACCATCTTTAACCTTTCATGATTACTAGTAAAAATTAGCCTTCTATGCTCTTATTAGAATTTTATCACTTTCTGAAAAATTTTGAAAAGTCAGCAGAACAATTACAGATAATAGAAAACAGAATTTGCAGTAACTGGTAATTTCCTGACTTTCCATTCTGGTAACCTAAGTGATTTCTCTACATCCTCAGTAAATCAAAGGCAGGATGAGATTATCTTAACTTTGAGATTAGTTACTGAAATTTGGAGAGATGAAAATTCCCTGGGCATTCTGGATGGTAGAGAGGATGGAAACAAAGAAACACAGATCCCAGTTGCTTCTCTTCTTACAGAAATCCTGCCAGGAGCAGCAGCAGATGGATGGGAGTGGCTGTTCCAATTCAACTTCTTAGGGGATATGTCAGATATCCTAAAGTGAAAATTACTGCGGGGCAGTGAGAAGCATGTCAAAGCATGGTGAGGAGGAGGGTATGACATGCAAAATCATTGAAAGAACAGCAGTGCTGGTGGCCATAGAGGATCAGGTCAGGGAATAAAGACTGAGGTATTTGGAAATATCAGTGCAGCTACATAAAAAGGAAGTAGGTTGCATAAAAGTAGTAGCTAGAAAACATTAAGGTCTTTGATTGGGGATTTCAAGCGGTTGTGAGTGGCACTAGAACAAGGAAAACACACTTACCCTTCACCCCCCTTAATCCTTTCACGGAACATCAAGGTGTTAAAATATAGTTCCCTGGTATAAATCATTATAAAAAGTTTCATTGGTGTCAGATCAATTCATTTTTAGAAAGACACTTTTAAAAGGATTTAAGGGATGAAATAATTTTTTATGGCCTCTGCAATGTATCTCAATAGTCAGCAACATTCAGGTGTTAATCTGGAGCACTTGTATCAAACAGACCTGTACTGAGATGGTTTGGATGTTCAAACGCATTGCAATTTTAATCTTGACTGAGTGTTTGATTTCAAATATGTAAATTCTCAATTTTACAGTCATAATTTCTTTGACACAGGAACTCAGTACTTGGCACAAATAATCTATTTCCTGTAAACATAAACATACAATATTCAAACAAGATTTGTTTTGTACATTTGTAACACTGAACAAATTCTACAAACATATAGTTGGAAATCTATTTTATATGGAAAACTGTAATAGAATGGTGCTACTATTATTGCCTAATAAATATTACATATCCATCCACATCAATTTCATGAAAGCAGGCATGTAATGCTTATGTGATGCTGACAAAACATTATAAAAGCAAATGATACGGAGAGTCCTGAGCTCATTATTGAGACTCTTTCCATTCAGATCTAAAGCATGTGCCCTAAAGACAGTCTTAACACCAACACATCATATAGTGCACAGAAACATGCATGTTGAGCACTGGGAAGGATCTGGCTCAACAGGAATTAAGTTTCAATGTAGCATCATTCATGAAATGGCACCAGACCATAACTCTCCATGAAAAATTATGAGTTTTTACTTTCTATATAAATTTTTAAATTTTACTATTTTGTCAAATTTTGTGTGGATTTCCCGTAGCAGGACCAACATTAGTCACGGAAACCTGAGGTGGAAGATATCATTATTCCAGCCAGCCTAATCTAGGATGGCTTCCTCCATGCAAAGAATTTAGACATGTGAAGTGGAAGCTAATTGGAAAGCAGATCAGCTCTCATCTGAAATTCTGATGATGCCATTTTGCAGGGCAGGCTTCCTTTTAAGCAAGGAATTTCACCCCTTCCATCAGGTCCCAGACTGCTCCATCTATTTAGTGCCATCATCAGAAATTCTGAGACATGCCAGAGCTCAGAGTGACACAGGTGCCTCTGCATACAGCCGGATGAGAGATGCACACCCAGTCCTATGCACAGCTGGGATGGAGTAATAGATGCTTGGCAGGCTGTCGTTTATCAACTGTGTCTCTAATCTTGGAGATAACCAGGCAGAATACCGTGACCACCTGCTGTGAACTCAGTGCTATAAGTTTTCTAGCCTGGGCTCTGTCCTAACAAGCCTACGGGTAGCACAAGAACACACACAAAATGAGCTGGTGGAATCATCCTAGGGATGACTGAAAATTACTGTCCAAGGTAAAGTTGATCACATATTGAATAAAAGCGAACTTGTACGAAATTCAGTAGAAGGGGTATATCAAGCACACCATGTCGGGTAATTCCCATTTTCAGTTGAATGAACAGAGTCAGACACTGTTCAATTAGGGAGCAAAGCAAACATGTTTGCCTTCAAATAATGTGCTGAAAGGCACACAAAAGCAAAATATATTCTAAATAGGAAAACAATGTAGTTATAAAATGATAATAAGGAAAAATGAAATACCAAAGAGGAAAAGACATGACAAGATGTAAAGAAATGATAGTAACCTGCAAATTTAGATGGGATAGTCAAGATATGCCCTTAAATATTTCAGCACAGACTTGGAGGAAATAGCCATGTGACTATCCAGGGAAGGAGGCTTCTGGGTTGGGGAAGCTGACAGGGAAAAGTCTGGAGGCAAGAGCATGCCTTGCCTGCTGAAAAATCAAGAAGGCTGATGCGGCTCAAGACAAGAAAGTAAGTGGAGAGTATGGCCAGAGGTGAAGTCCAAAAGGCCAGAACAAGGTGGCGAATTCAAGGCCAGCTGGGCCGCAAAGCAAAACCTTGCCTCAAACCCCAAAACCACCAAAAACTGCAAGAGAAGTCAGAGCATATGGGCTCCGAGAATCAGTGCAGAAACCTGGAGTGTTACTTAGAGGAAAAACCATAGATATTACAGAATTAACTGTCAGTGCTCCACAGCCCAGTCCACTTTGATTCCCTTGCCAAATAAGAGACCCATTGATGGGACCACCAAAGCACAGAGCTGAAATGTCTGAAAGTTCCAGTGCTAATGCTTTCTCTCAAGGGCAGTGCATTTTAAGTGAAAGTATGGAACCAAGAGTGGTCTGTCATGCTTAAAGTCATTCTATTTTGGGACTCAAAGCACATACATGTCATCCATTGTCAATGTTGGAAACATTTTCCTTTCCTGGAAAGAGCAAAGAAGGAAGTCTACTGCTGAGGTTGTTGTCTCCTCTGAGAAAACTTACCTTTCATCTGATTGTCATTTGGCCTGGTAGCAAGCTACTCCAAAACATCGTGCGAAACCAGAACCTGTACTTCCCTCATATGATGCCAGCTAAAAGGCATTCCTAGGCTTATTTCTGCCAAGCAAAGTATAAGATTATAAATGAGTTGTTTCCTAGTACATTTATCCTCTATAATTTGGGGCAAATTTTAAAATAAGTAGTATTACAATTTTCCAGAGCTGCCATCTCAAGTTAGTCTACCTTTTAAATTTGAAAATGAAATGAAATACATAAAGGCAATGTGAAAATCAGAACCTTAAAAATCAATACATGTTTAATGATTCTCATTTCTTTATAGCTGAGCCTCAGTTATTAAAATGAATTTAATGCTGACAAGGCACTTGGCTACGTGATAACCTGCTCACTCCCATCCGGTGAGCTCATAACCAAATTTTAAGTAATATAATTAATATTCCAAGGAAAAATATGTAACTATCAAGAGTTCCTCTGTAATTTTCCATTTTTTAATTTTTTTATTTTTTAAAAACAGCACAAATTAGAATTAAAACAAAAAAAATTTAACTAAAGCAATTTATACCATTTATACAAAATCTTACCCCTACAATAATTGCTTGGTAATATATACAGAGAATGAAATTTCATATTGCCAGATCCCTATTTGAACTCCATAAAGCACATTTTATTTGTATATTGTAAATGTTTTCATGTACCTCCGTCCTAAAATCTCAAGAATGTGTCCATTATCTACCTATCACACCTACTTTCATCACCTCTCTGGTTATTGGCCCTGAACCAGTCTACCATGAATTTCTTAGCTCCATTTGGAGGCTGCACACAGGAAAAGCAATAGATCCAGAAATGGGAGCCACAGGCATGCAGGAGCACTTGTCGGAAAGGTGCATTTAGGAGCTATCGGGATCCTGTGACAAAGAAAAAGGGAGCAACGGTTACCATGGAGACGTTAGCTGTTTCACTCATGACCCTCTTAAGAAAGGTCCCTTGGTGACCTCTGATGCTACTCAGGGCAGTTCTCCCTCTGTGGGCATGAGCATGTTACAGGGCAAGCACCGTGCAAGCATCTTCTTCCCAAGCCCCTGCTCTGAAGTTCGCAGTTACCAGCATCATCAACCATCGCCAATATGGTTGTCAAATCATTCATCAGTCCGGTAGCCTTGGGAAGTTGCTCATTCTCCTTATGCTGCCTTGCATCACTACGTAAGAGGACACTAGATGGCTACAGGCCATTGGAAGGATTTCAGCCCACACAGTACCTTTCCTCTTCCTATCTGATTTACCTTCCAGACAGTAGAGAGTAGAAGAGAGTCTCTGAAAATAAGTATTTAGGAAGATGCCAATTGAAAACACATCAGATTATATATATGTGGATCACAGTCCAAATAAACAAGGCTAAGAGGGACACACTAGCTAGGAAAGCAAAATGACCAGTGTGGCCAAGACCAGTTAAGATAAGATACTTGAGTGGGAGGGTGGGGGCAGGCTACAAGGATTCCGTGGGCCACCAGCAGGGGCTGGCTCAGCCTTTTATAGGCACCGTGGAGAGGAAGCAGCCAATGTGCTGACCCAGCGTGACACTTCACACTAAATCACTCTTTCTTTTCACTCACATCTATGCTCTCAGGAGCACACTGGAAGAGGATAAAATTATGCCTTATGCTTCAGGAGAAAATGTACAAGTCAAAATGAATCTAAAATAGAAAAAAAAAAAAAAGTCATTTGGTGCCTGGGATTTATAAACTCAAGCCTACTCTTAAGTGCAGGAAAAAATTTGTTTTAAACCAACACTTATCAAGAGTATATGTTGCTGTGTGGCAGACACTGCTTGAGAAATTCTGGGTTCTTTCTCTTCTTTCCTTTCATAATAGCTCTTTAGGAGACATGCAATGGTATCCCTGTTTACCCAGTGAGGGAACTGAGGCACAAAGGGTTAAAGTACTCGCAGTCCCTGGGAACATCTGGAATGATGGGAGATAGATAACAATTTATGGAACAGCCAAGCGATGCTATTCGGGCCTTGGCTGCAGCACATATGCTCAGTCCTGAGTGTGTGATGTTGATCGCCACAGAGAGAAGCTCACATCCAACCTTACAGCCCTAAAAGACAGAGCGCAGCTTGATCACCCAGGGCCATGTTTTCCATCGAGCAATGGAGCCCCGTGCACAACGCTGCTTATGATTATTCACGACGAGGTCGTAGCTCCTTCCTGACAGAATTTATGCGCACGCTTGAAGATATGTAGGGCTATGAAGATGGAGTAAGCATGCCACCGGGAGCGCACTTATGCGCAGAGACAGAAGATGCTCTGGAAAGGATAAAATATTTCTGCAAAGAAGGGTCTTTTGGGTTTTTTTTAACCTTTGCAGCTAGCAATGCCTTTTAGCAAGCAAAAGCTCAAAGATGGCAGTAAAGATTTTCTCTGTTACTCATTGCTATTTTCAGGAAGCAGGGAAGTCTGCACACGCACGCACACGCGCATACACACACACACACACTCACACACACACACAATGTTCTATCTTCCAATTTGACATCTTCAAATAATGTAATTTCCTACTTGGATTTGTTAATGTTACTTTTGTTTCCCTTTTTAGCTTTGACATTTCCACAAAGTAAAGCCTTGAAACAGCAGGTAAATCTTGAACTACTAACAGTGAAAGCATCATTTTTCCACCAACATACTGCTCTTTTGAAAGAAGTAATGGTTTTATATCTGAAATCAATAAAATTGCATTTTAAAATAACCATTAAACATAATATTCACATTAATTCCACGAGTAGCACATGACCTCTAAGTCTAATCAATTACAAAATGTTAATTAAAGTTTGGAAAGGATCAATTTACCTACCAGGAATGATGGATAACTGTTATAAGAAAAGCTAAAGGGAATTTTTTAAATAAAAGGAATTTAGTAAGATGAATCTAAAGAGGTCAAACACATAGAAAGAGTAGAAAAGTAGTTGCCAGGAGCTGGGAGGTGGAAGAAATGGAGAAATTTCATCACAGGATATAAACTTTAAGCTATAAGATGAGTAAATTTTGGAGATTAAATATACTACATGGTGACTATAGCTAATGATGTATTGTTTGAAAATTGCTAAGAGGGTAGATCTTCACTGTTCACCCGTGCACACATACAAATGATAACTTCTAGCTTCTGGTGGTCATCATGATGTCTATGTCTATCAAGGAATTACATGGTAGAGCTAAAGATATATGATTTTAATTTGTCAATCATACCTCAATAAAATTGGAGAAAATATTTTTTAAAATTTTAATAACATTTAAAGAGATTAATTTTCTAAGTAAAAGATAGGTCTATAAAATCTATATTTGCTTAGGTTTAAAACTGAAAAAAATCCTCCAAAAATTATGTTAAAATTTCAGTGTCCAAGACTATGTATCTTCTAAGGTATGGTCTTCTATATATCACTTTTCTGGATCCGTTTCATGGCAGTGAGGTTTCCAGGCAGAGCATTTCCTGCAAGCAGATTTTGCACTCTCTTGGTTTTGCAACATCGCATACCTAATGAGATGTACATGCCAAAGAAACAGCTGGGACCTGTGTGACTGCAGCACATGGGAGCGAGGCTGTGCTGTGGCCGGGACGCTCCTACTTTCAGAATTTTTGTTTCGATCAAACGAGGATTACGTAAAGCTCTGAGCAAAGTGACTAGCACACTGCAAATGTCCAGTAGGTCAAGTCTTTTATTATTATTACTAAAAAGCAATAAAATTGTTCCTAGAATGCACATTTTAAAGCTTCATGGGCTCCTCAAGGATTTCTCTTTTAATGAAGTAGCACATTATCAAATGTATTAATTAGTTCTGGTGGCCTGAAAGAATTTGTTCAATCTCCAAAATAATAAGATAGATGGCTGGAAAGGACCCTAATAAAATCTCATAAGAAATTTCTTATGCCCCTCTCTCTAAATGCCCTCTCATTTAAACCAAGTTCACTCAAATATTACTGAAGTAACCACAAATTCCAAGACATAAAGCCTGAAATATCTTCTTCATTTAGTTTTATTATGCATTTTCTATTAGTACAAGTTTGCAATACATGATTATATTTTAATTCCTGTTTGTCTCCTTCTCTCCCCAGCCCTCTCTGCTTTCTCCAACTCTTGATCCCCCTTGCATTTGAAAATGCCTGTTTCTAATTTTTCTTCACTTCTCTCTTCTAATCCTTTGTCCTTTCCTTCCCTCTTCCTCTCTTGTTCACCTTCCAACTTGGAAAAGACCTCCTTACTTCCTGGTATCTGTTTTTGTTATTTTATTCTTGATTTATCATAATATCTTTTTAAAGTCTGGAACATATTTTCTAGTTCTGGCACATTTGCCCATAATCAGTGTGACCCAAAATGTCTACGACATATGTACTGCAGTCTCTGGCCTCTACACACTGATTGCCTTTCTGGGAGCTCAGCACTTCTGTGAACTCTTTCTTGCTTTCTCCCCCAAGCTGCTCACAGTACTCTCAAAACTTTATCCCAAGTCTCTCTTCACTTCACTGTCTTCCTCATACTTAGCTGTTCATACTCAGTGTTTTAGTTGTTTACACTACCTTAATGACATCTCCAAGTAATACCACATCAAGTATCCGATGGTGCTGACATGCTAACCAGAAATGAACCAGCAACCAATGTTCCTTCTGATTTCTTTGAGCATTTAGTCGCTGATTCTACTCCAGCAATGGAAACAAGCACTTCCCTTAGGAACAAGATAGAAACAGGAAAATCCATTGAGTTTATCCAATCCCACTTAAATCTAAAAGAGATCTCTGGGCCCCAGAAACCTTAGTCTGTTTTGGCTTTGAGCAGAAGCTGGGGGCCAAAGCCATAGGAAGGATCTGAGGGAATGCTAGACACAGGGCTAGAGTCACAAAAGTGAAGGGCTTGGCATTTCTGCTATCTTCCAAGAGGAGTGACTAGCCCAGAGAAAAATGACAGGCACACCTTCACCCCTCTGAAGGCCTTTGAACACCATGGTGCTTCTGGGACAGCTCTAGGAACACATTTCTTCAGTCTGTCCCCATGTGATGCCACTTTTTACTTCTTCCCAACTTTATGTTCACACTAATTGAACCTATTTCTACACTAATTTACCAGTGCTCTTTTAATGCTATCATTTCTGTTTGACATGATAGCTCTTGGTTTTTTAAAAGCATTTGTGGGGCTGAGGTGCCTAAGCGCCTGCCTACCAAGCGCAAGTACCCAAGTTTGATCTCCAGTACTGCATGCCATGCCAGCCCCAGCCACACTGTGCTGGTCACCAAAACCAGGTATAGTGGTGCACACCTGTAATCCTAGCACCGGGGGGGGGGGCTGAGAAAAGAAGATCACTACAAGTCTGAGCTGCATAGCAACACCCACTACCAAATTAATCAATTAATTAATTATTAATGCCCGTGTTTTAGTACAGATAATAATAGTAATGTTTGTTAAGTTCTTCTCTCAGGGTTCTCATTAGCTTATTTAATCCTCACAGCAATCCTACTATATAGATACAACCAGTCTTCCAAACGTGAAGATAGATGGAACTGGCCCAAGACCTTAATCAGCAAATGCCAGGAACAGACTTGAACTCATACCTCAAACATGGGAGCAAGTGCTGGGGAAGTGACATGGCCAATGTCAGGAAGTGAGTGAGAAGAGCAAGCTTCAGGGTTCGCTGAGGCTCGGTGTCCCTTCTCTGCCCAAGGCTAACTTCCTTCTCTGTCTTAGAAGAAGGCTCCCTTCATTTTCCCAATTCTCTATCCCCATTTCTGATTCAAGAATGTTTGTTTCCCCCACTTTACTTAATTCAGCTAGATTTTGTAGAGCACCTTTTGTTTACACAGCACTCACTGACCTGTAAAGAGCAATCTTTCTTATAACTTTATTGGCCACTTGAACATGCTTTGTTTTGTGCATACACTGGTTCTGAGCACTGTGCTAAGCCCTTGCAATACAGAATGAGTAAGACAGACAGAGCTCATTGTCAGGTAAGAAAACATGCAAATACAGTGTGGAGGAGGCCCAAGGGTGAAGGAACAACCCAAGAGGCAATGAGCACACAAAAGAGAGCTAACTACCACAAGGTGAGTTGTCAGCAGGGAAGAACACTGCCTATGTCAGGACTGGGAGGAGTCATTGAAGTGATCCAGGTGTGCAATGGGGAAGAAACAGAATGCACAGGGATGAAGCTGTCCCATTTTGGGAGTGACTCATCCACTCAGAGAGCCAAAACTAAGCAGTACACTAGAACCAGAAGAGAGCACTTCGGTGTGAGAGCACTGGAAGAAACTAGGGTCGAAGGAACTAGGCAGGCTGATTGGAAGCACTGAAGATCTTCATCCTGGAACTGCCTGGGTCAAAGTTACATTCTACAAAGGGAGGTGGGGGCCGGGCTCGAGTGGGCAAGTGTAGGGGCAGAAAGCACTAGAAGTTGCCTTGGCTGCTGACGGCACAAACTGAGGAAACATAAGTAGGAATGTAGCAAGCTGGGTACACTGAGAATTCTGTAGAAAGCAAAAAGAGAAAACCACAGCACCCATTGTATACAGGATCTAGAAGAGCAGAAGCAAGACAGGCCTGCTCTTCTAGCTCGACGGTGGGGCCCTATTAACAGTGCTGCATCTTACATGGAACAGTTTCCACATCCTTCACAGTCCATCGTGTCTGGGTGCCAGCCACCTCTTCAAGCCCACCTTTGTGGGGTGACACATACCTCTGTGTCACTTGCCAGACTGCTCCTCTTCATGTTCCTAAACACCTCAAGCTTGTCACCACCTTCAGGTGTTTTTTACTGGTCGTTATTTTGTATCTAAAGTAGTAAATCTCTGCATCACTGGCTTCCTCTCATCAAGTTGCACCTGAAATGTCACCTCCTCCAGAGGCCTTTCGTGGTCACAATACCCACTGTTTTATTTTTATTTCATAGTCTTATCACTATCTTTAATTTCTTTGGTACTTAGTGCCTGCCATTTGCTGTCTCTGCTTAGCATCAGCTTTATACAATAAGCTTGTTTTGGTCCTTCCTAAATCTCCAAAAGCTTTAGCAGCACCGAGGCTATGACAAGCCCTAGGAAAATACTCGTTAATGCATAAATTAATCAATAAATAACTGAATGCATAAATAATCAGAGAATTCAAAGAGTGAGTAGGCTTGGGATGTATGGAGAGTTCAACTTTATATGCGATACTAGGAGGGTAGCAACAACGAAGTGCCAGTATCCATCCAGCAAGAGGTTAATATGCAGGTCACACAGGGTCTGTGCCTGAGGACAGAGTCAACCAGCACCATAGTAATGGCAAGGGAAGCCATAGGGTTGAGGGAGGATGCCCAGAAAAAAAGTGGGTGAGAAGCAAAGGGACCCAGCACTTTGAACAGTCTGGAACACAGGAAATACTTGGTAGGAATTTATACAACAAATTAACAAATGAAGGTGTACAATAGAATTACTTATAAAAATATCTGGTCCTGTAAAACACCATGAAAGTTTCATTTGAACATCAGCTGTGGACCATTTAACACTCACAACCCTCTACATAATTCAGGAGATACCAGGTGAGGAAGTTCATCCTATACAAGATGCATGTCACATCATGTCCCGGCTTTCAATCTGATTGTGTAGTTAGTGTCACATCTTGGGTTCATGCTGCTACCATTAGATGTCCCAGAAGGGCACTGCTTCTTCCCATCTAGGTTCCAGAATGATAACACAAATGGGGTAGACCCAGTGAGCCAGCAACCTGGACAAATGCTACAGTCATAAGTTACATGAGCAAGAAGCAAATATTTGCTGGCATAAGCCACTGGGATTTGAGGGTTATTACTGCTGCAAAAGTTGATTGATTTTTGGACTCCCTAGAAGACCCAGAATGCCTCTGAGATGGGCATGAGGGAGTACGGAGCACAAGGCAAAGGCACTCACAGACAAACTCATCATCAACCCACTCCACCAAGAGACAGCCCTGCATCCCTTCCAAGAAGGGAAGTCAAAAGGATGTAATTTTTACTTCCCTCGTGGAATGTAGCCAAGTGAAAATAGTGGATAAATAATACAAGAATCTACATTTATTATTAAATTGCATTTGATCTGAACCTGCCCTTGTAAACTCTGATGTGACCCCCCCATTGTCTAGTCTGCATCTTACATTCAGCCCCCACTCACTACCCTTGTTTTAAATTTTTTGTTGTTTTTAAACCTACAGTTCATAAGCTCTTATGAAAGAAAATTTAATGAAACTCTAAACATAAAGGAGCATTGAAATTAAACTAATGATAATAAAAGTAATCAATTTTCATTTCTTTTACAGTCCAATAATTCCTATAGATTTAATCAAGTTATGAAATTTTATTTATAGGAAATTATAGATGAAGAAAAATGAACTGAAATGCATTTACAATTCTTACTTAATTAGAACAATTCTCTCAAATAATACAACATAAATACTTGCATTAAAAAGCTTATTGTTGCTGGGAATAGATATATATTTTTACATGACTATATCGATCTTAATACATCTGGCAAAATCAAATGAAATATGAAATAGATTGGGAGAAAGCTTTTACGTGACCATGCAAATATACTCATGTTCATATTCTTTAACCAACTCTTGCAGTTATGGAAAACAAATATTCCAAATGCAGTTATCAGATAATGATATTAGTAATTATTACATTTATATTGATAACTATAATGGACAAAGCAAAATGCAAAGAAAATGAGCTAAGAATTATTTTGTTCACAGCAGTGGTTCATAGTTCATAGAGAAATGCCAGGCATGCAGGCAAGGTGCCACCAACTTAATTCATATATAGAGCTTCTCATTAATAATATCGGAATGAACGAGCATGTGCATATTATCTCTGATTTATGGATGACTCAAGATGATTGAGATATTTGATCAACATTTAACTTCCTAAAAACTTTCCTCTTTTTAAAAACCAAAGCATTTAATTTACCTAAAATTACTGTAAATATCATATGTATTAAATTTTAATCTATACATCTAGATATCGTACTGTGTTAAGTTCTCTAAGGTCTGCTAAATAAAACAGTGTATTTTATGACAAGCCTCATTTGCTATAGTATAGAACTGATCACTCCAAAGATGTGATTCAAAGGCAAAATTCCCATGACCTAGTGCTACAGGAAGACTATAAAATACACATGTATCTGTTCTTATACCAATGCACCACAAGCAGCTATGCATAGCTAACAAGCATCCTTCTACAAAGGAAATGATGAGCACTTCAAAGGCTAAAATGTAGTGACTCTGAAAGAGCACAGTATAGACACCGATCTGCTTGGAGGATATAAAGTCACTAAAGACATTAATTTCCAATGAAGAGAAAGGAGCTACCACTGACTTCTACTCAGGTAGCAAGCTCTCTGACAGCTGTGGGACAGATATGTAAGTAACAGGCTGAGTCTGAAAAGCTCACACGTCCTTCAGCAGGATGACAGACAGGACGGAACACCAGCATGGTGTGAAGGTATGAATCAGTAAGGAGCCCTGGCACCAAATTGGCAACACACCAAGGAGATTGGGATCTAGCACAAATAATATGGCAGTCTGGAAACAGGCCATAGGACTATTGAGGAATGCTTCACTAATAAGTCATATAGCCAGCCATCACAAGCCAGAATCTACTACATAAGCTAGTATAAAACCGAGATCACCCTGCTTGTATCATTTTGTAAAGTGGGCATCAGAATAAAAGAGACTGAGCTGGGGGATAGTTCAGCAGCCTAAGACCCTGCCTTGCAAGGTCCCAAGTTCAATCCCTGGTACCACATGCCATGCTGGCCCTGAAACCGGGTGTGATGGCTCATACCTGTAATCCCAGCACTAGGAAAGCTGAGACAGGAGGATCCCTACAAGTCTGAACTGTGTAGCAAGACCCTGTATCTTTTTTTCCCCTCACTCAGCTCACCCTGAGGGCAGTACTGGCATGGCATGTGGTGCTGGGGATCAAACAGCGGGCCCCTGGGCCTGGTCTAAGCTTGCCTAAGCAGGCTCTTTAGACCACTGAGCTATCTTGCTGGCCCAAATAAATTATTTTTTTAAAAAGAATAACAGATACTGCTAGGATAATATGGACAAACTGCTTTACACTGTATGTCACAATTTCTTGATCTGTAAAATAGGGCTAACATCTCTTGCTTTTCTGGCAAAAAGCAAATGAGATAGCATAGGTAAGGTGATGAGCACATCAGGGGTAGTCACTAAAGATGGGCCAGTTGTGTTGTTCATTATTTGATTTCAGTAGAGTATCTTAGGTGTTATTGTCAGCAGGGAAGTGACTCTTAACCAGCTACTAAATGGAAATGTGACATCGCTAAAGATCATGTCACATTGCTACAAGGTGAAGAGAATTCAAACAAGCACAAAGAAATGACAGAAAAGTTTACTAAAGGAACAACCTCAAGAAGTGAGCTGTTACCTGCCAAACACTGATAAGCACAGCTTCCACTGAAACCTAGAGGCCCTGTGCTGCGATGCCTCCCAGGTAGTGGACAGATGGTAAGAATAAGAGCTGGGGCACCTAGTAAATCAGATCTGAGCATGGCTGAGAGAGTCCTGGGCCACAAACCCAGAAACAGTTTTCATAGCAAATTACCCCACGGCACCTGTTAATCATGCAAGGGCCTTTTCCATCACACCCATACTTGTGGCCAGCGTCATCTGAGGCAGCAGCATCTTTGAACCTCAAGCACAATAAAGTAAAAATTCTCCTTTGGCCCATTGTGAATAAAAGCAAAGAACAAATGCTCAGAGTTATGAGTACTCGCAAGCAGACCTGAAAGCAGGGAAAGAGACTTATCTATCAGAGTGTCTGATTAGAAAAAGAAAGCTGAGAGAACCCTCTAGAAAAAAAAAAGTGCAGCTTCCTTCTGAGAAGTGTCTATACATTTAGCCACAGAGGCAAAAATAATGGAAAATGCTGAGCCTGATGTATGAAATTTGCTTGGTTTTTCAAATAGCTTTACAGATATAGATATTTTAGATCAGGCTTTAAGTCTTAGAGTGTTTTATGCACATATAACAAAAGTCTCCTTGGTGGAAAGGCAACTAGACACGACTCTGAATTACATCAGACTTTCAACACCCATCCACAGAGCAAACGCCAAGTGCATAATAATGTAGAGTCAAAGTTTAAACTTGTGTGCGTGAGCCAGAGGTCTTAGCAGGAGAGAGGGATGGGAGGCAGGTTAAGGAAACATTCAATCACGTTCACTATCTTTTTTAGAATTCCTGCTGGTAGAGGAGAGAAAAGAGGGCAAATTCTAATCACATCCCAGGAGCTCCTCCACCTCCCTCAGGCTGTGATCTGTGGATAACAGGACATGCGTTCTCTGTGCTTGGTGCAGGCTCCCCTTCCTCTTGTCATTTTTCACAAACAGAAGACACATGGGAAGATTTCATTGGTTCTTCTGTACTTAGGAAAGATGCTGCTTCAAGGAAAATGTCCAGTTTGCTCACTGTCTGCAGGGGGAAATATTACATGTATGTATATGTGATGTATGTACATGCTGATGGATATATATACACATAAATGTATTTACACATCTTATATGTGCATATATTTATGAACTATATATATGTATATATAAAATATATATACAAACATAGATATGTGTAGACAATTCTGTAATACTTATAGTATAGAACTTTATATTACCCTACTTTTTTAGCACCTCTGCCCAATTTGGGAAGAGTACATAGTGTACATTTGAACAAGCATTCTAAATGTAGACATCATACAGTAAATATGCCTTTATGACAGAATATCTTTAGTCAATAAAAGAAGAAATGGACAAAGATTTTAACACTGAAAGTAAGATCATTTCAAATACTTTTACTTCCTCCTTCCCAAAATTCAAATAAAATGTATGGTTTTGGATTAAATGATCATTTTTTTTAAATTAATTTCATTGAGAAAGAAATAGTTTCAAAACAGGACAGTAGGACAGTTACAACAATCAATACAATGCATATTGTTGTATTCACAGTGGTTATTCATAGTACAAGATGCACACGTGATAGGTTATCTAAACACCATTAGTACAAATCTTCCTTCTCATTGAACAAAAAGAAAGTAGCTGTATATGTAACCTAATTAATTTGTATATACAGATGATTACAAGTGTAAAAAATGTAGAATATACACACAGACATACACACATGCATGCGTGTGTGTGTGTGATGTATACCAGACAGATGCTTGATCAAGTCATATGTAAGAAATGCAGTAAATTTATAGAGATAAAACTTACTGCATTAAAAATCAAAACAGTGTATGTCATAACACATTCCTGTGACTTTAGAAGCTCAAAGCATTCTCTTCCTCCTGTCAGGTGGGATGTGGACAGGAAGCAGCCTCAGGCCAGACACAACAGCAGTGGGCAGCAACGGACCTCGGACTGAGCCTCACCCTTGCCATTTGCTTGCTCTGGAATGCTGGGAAGTGAGGGTCTTTTCCTACGGAAGGCTCTTAGACATCCCTACTTCATCAGGTGCTGTGAGGTGCAAGCAGGAGAGCATTTTGTAAATGTTAAAGCACTCTACGGATAATCAGGAGAGAAACAGAACTTATAACTACCGCAAAATGGATGGGACAAGCGTTATTATTCCAGTTCCACAGTAAAGAAATTCAATGTGATCATGGAACAGACAAATTAGCCTTTTGCAACATCCACACTGGAGACTGGTTGATTCTTGGTTGTTCCTCTAAAAATACAACTCTTAGTTTTTATTAATAGGATTTTTTGTTTAGTTTTGCTTTAATTTGTGTTGCAGCATTTAGGTTTCAACTCTGGAAGCACCCATCCCTTTTTATCTACTTATTTAGTTTGCTTTGAGACAGGTCCCCACTGAATCACTCAGGTTGGCCTTGAACTTGCTCTCTTCTCTCCTCAGCACCAAGTAGCTGGAATTATAGGCATGTGCCACCCTGTCCTGCTATTATTAGTTACTAATATATTTTAAAATACCTTTGAAACCAACTACAAACATGAATTTCCTGCCGATCCATATTTACAGTATCATCCTTCAGTGTTTTGTTTTGGTTTGGTTTTGGGTGGGGAGGTTTTCTTGGCAGAACCAGTGATCGAACTCAGGCACTTGTGCTTGCCAGGGAAGCACTTATTCCACTGAGCCATCTCTCTGGCTTTTTGCAGAATCATGATGACCCATGCAGTATATTTAAAACATGGCAAGACATGAGTAGAATAAAAGACATCTGAAAAAAGACATTGACCCTTATCAAACTTCCTCTTTGAGACCAAATTTCTTAGCTTACACAGGTCCTAAGAATTTCCAACAGGTTTCTTCTTAGCTTACACGGATGAGTTGGAACATGGGTTATTTATCTTCAGTTTCTAGCTCATTTTTCACTTAACATGACATTCCCTCGACACTGCCACAAATGACTAGATCTCATTCTTTTTATGACTGAATAATATTCCATTGTGTGTATATATATAAATCACATTTTCTTCATCTGCTCTTCCATGGGTGGACACCTTCATTGAAGACTAATTCTAGAGCTCTTTCCCACAGTAAGTAACTATAGCCTATAATTTATGAGATATTTCAAGCTAACTAAAAGAGCCTGAAGTTTAACAAAACACAGAAATGATAAATGAAAATATAGAAATGTCAATGACCTTGATTTGACCATTAGACATTGTATACATGCATCCAGCATCATATTGTATAAATATTATGTTTTAAAAATCTTTTTTTTAATTTTATTATTTGAGAGAGAGAGAGAGAGAGAGAGAGAGAGAGAGAGAGAGAGAGAG